>NW_021940604.1:9796897-10309747 GCF_001715985.3 Manacus vitellinus | reverse complement strand
GGGGTGTCGGGAGGGAGCGGTTTGAAGGCCCAGTGCCCAGGCTGGGCTGCGGCACTCCTGGGGAAACGGAGCTCCGGAGACTGCGAGAGCAGAACACAGTATGCATCAAGAGAAGAAACGCACCAGCACATGTTATAGCTCTGAATTCTTGGTAAAGGGCTAAACTGAGATGTTTTGGGTTCTCGATGTGGCAAACTCATAACTAGTTCATTCAAAGTATCCTCAGCACAATAACTACCTGGTAGTATCTGAACAAACTGAGTTCACTTCAAAACAAGAAATCTGGCCTTAGATACTGTTATTTAGATACCTGTTCTTTAATCTTGCTAGTAAAGATTTCTGCTGTTTCTTTAAAAAATTCAATACTTCAAGAACGCTTGCAGTGTGACAAAATAAAACAGTGTTTCCACTCAGAGAAATAATATGGATTATCTTTTTCCTCCACCTATGCAGATAGTGTTACTGTTAGTAGTGTAGTTACTATTACCCATAACTTGTCACATAGACTGATTCTCCAAGATCAAACACAAAGAAGGAACAGTACTGATAACACACACACACTGTAAGAACAGCACAGAGCAGGTTCAGGGGCCTAGGAAGGTTTAAGCTTGAGGTTTGACTGGATCAGCACCAGTAACCAGCTCCTTTGGAACTAGAGGTGCAGTTGAGAGCGACCTCATACAGAAAGGCTTCAAGTCAGCAGGTACAACTCTGAGCAGTACAGAAGGGACCTGCAGGATCTTCTAAAGAAAAGGATTTTGTGACAGGCCAGCTTTAAGAAACAAGAAGAAGTGACATGAGGCTCAAGGCCTACTACTGCAGCCTTTACCTCTGGAGATGTACCAAAGCTGGTAACAGCAAGAAAGCTTAAATCTGATGTAGTTGCCCACTGTTACAGTAATGCAACTGATTCTGCCTTCCCAGGAACAGGATGTGAGGTTTCATTCCGAACCAAGAAACTGATAAGTGCACATAGTCTGGAATAACAGGATAGCTAGATTTTTTGGTGTGTTTTTGGGGGTTTTTGTTTGGGTTGGTTGTTGGCGTTTTTTCTGCCTAGTGAAATGGATGTCTGATTTTATCTGAACTGCAGGGATAACTTCAAACTTTGTAAGTACACTGCAGAGGTGAAGCAGATTCACAAAGTGCTGCACTGCTGGAGAGCAGCAAGTCAGAACGAATTATTGAACTCAAAAGGTAGTTAAACATTTTATGCCAGCATAATGTCTAGATTTTTTCCCTGGAGATCCATCAATGATGGTCTTTACCTTGTAATGAGAAATGCAAAATGCACAATTCTTGTGAATGGAATTTAAATGCAACTACCTTAGTAGTGCTACTTAGTAGCACCAAGTGAAAACTTCAAAACATAGGTTTTTTTCACAACAGGGAAAATTCACTGTTGAAAGACTAATAGGTGCTAAAGCATCAGTTTTGGATTTATAGAAAAATAACCTTCACTCCCACTTTCTTATAGATCTCTGATAATCAGATTACAACTTGCATCTTTGACTACATTATCTCTTAATTTGAACTAATTTATTTTTAAAAATTATTATGGCTGTCATTATGTGTTATGAAATCAAATTATATTTTTAATAAACTGCACTGAAATTAGGGATTGTGAAAAAAGGATTTTTATGATCTAACCTAGACAGGTCTGTAGGATCAAACGCCATTACCAAAGCAAACTCTGCTAGATCTCCCTGAACATTCAGCTGAAGCACAAAACTTACATCTGCCTATTCACCCAGGAATTATCTTGCTTTATGACACATAGACCACAACCATCCACTTTCAACTTGACCTAGATGATACAGATTACCTGTTCTAAGGTTATGACAGCTCAAGTGTATCTTGGTCCTATTTGTTATTTTCAGATTGGTGTTAAATTTTACTTCATTAAGAAAGACTGATACTGATGTCAAGTTTGTTTTGTTCCTTTTCTGCTTATTCTGATTTAATATACAGAAATGTCTGTGTGAGTTTTGCTAAAAAGTCAAAGGAATATTCAGTTTTACATTTCAAACAGCTATTAAAACATGCACTGTACATGTAAAAGCAAATCTTGCAACGACAGTATAGTTGGCCTAAACTTTCTGAAACATAAAGAAGGAATGACTCTTTAGTAACTAACTACTACTGGAGGGCAAGTATTATTCCTATTTCCCTTTCTACACAGCTTCTGGCAAACTAGTACAAATTCAAAATACAGTTTTTTCAACTACAGTTAGGATTAGAGACAGTACTGTTTTCCTGCCTTCTAGTATTTAACTTGGATAGGGCAAGATGGTTAATTACTCCCTAACAATAAAGCCAGTAAGAGGGCACACATTATATACATATTTAATACAAACACCTCTATCAAAGCTTTTCCTTTCCTTTTTTTTTTTTATTTTTTAAAAACAGTATGCTATTCTAAGGGGTGAATAAGAACAACTACACTTTTAACTCCATATAACATTAAGATTTAGTTTATCAACAGCTGTTTGAGAAAGAAAACCAAAGTAATCTTGTTGTATTAGAATGTCCTTGTCCTGGTAATACAAATATGTTAGTGTCACCCTTAACATTCTGGAGTTTAAGTGTGCACCTACCACTAAACTAAGCTTGTGGGTTTGTTATTTTTGTCAAAAAAAAAAAAAAAAAAAAAAAAAAGGCAGCAGATTAACACCTGCACTTTGGCTATAAAAATTCCAGAAGCGCAACTATTAGAAATCAGTGTATAGAAAGTAAGATTCATTTCTCACACTTCCACTATATCTGAATTATCTTTACCAATGAAACATTTAAAGACCTACTGTGGCCAGATTACAGGTCTGGAGAGGCAAGTCCACATAGAGAAATTAAAGTTTTAAGAAACTGGAAAAAAAAAAAAAAAAAACGGTAAAAAAGATACTGCCACCAATTTATTCACTAAAGTGTTCTGCTGATGACTAAGCTATCAAAGAATACACTTGAAACTCACTTAGTATTTATGTACAAATGTATTTCTTAGGCTACTAAAGAAGAGCGAAAATGTCACTGTTAAAGCAAAACTCTTGCTGCACTCTCGCAGGGTGGAATAAGAATCCAGGTTTATCACTGATACTATGTGAATGTGATTCTTGTGAACATATAATCAGCATTTTGCACAACTGTTTGTACTTACACTATGACTATGTAACTACCCTTAAAACACAATTCTTATAAAAAGACAACATAGAAGTAGTAATCAGTTTATAAAAAATGCTGCTCCAAGATTTCAGGTGTGCAGAACTGTAAGTTTACTTCAGAATAAAACACAGACATAGGGGAGAATCAAAACTTTCAGTTGTACTTGACCATATATTTGGACAAAGCAGAATTACACTGCATATAACAAACAGTAAAATTTCTTAAAAGTTGTTACAAATATTTTACTTTCTACCTGTACGATCATTAACATAGTTTACTGTATCATGATTTTTTTCTAAAGGCTTAAAACAAAAACAATCCCCCTAAACTACTTTCCAACAGTAAAATTTAAGTAAAATGCTTACATTCATTTGACAACAAAAAAACATATTAAAAATGTTGTGAGGGTGGTGCAACAGCTGCTCTTCCAGCTACAACTTTCTTCCAGGGTTATTCCTGTGGAAAGAAAGAAAAGTCTTGTTGTAAACTGTTAATAACCAAAGTCCAAAACCTTTTAAAGCGATCCCCACTCGCACCCAATGACTTACAAGACAAACTGTCTAATCTGCAATCCACTGACCCATTTACCTTTTCCTCTTTGCGTCTGTCCTTTTCTTCATTATTCTCAATCGTTTCTTCTTCGTCTTCCACAATGCCATCCCCTTGATATTTGTCATGTGTCCACTTCGGACTGCTACCTGACTTTTTGAAGTTAAAACGCCCTCTGCCACGCTGGAAAGTACCACGGCCTCTTCCTCTTTTGGCCCAATAATCCACACCATCATCTCTGTCATCGTGCTACAATAATGCCAGACAAAAAGTAAGGTTAGAACACCTCTTAAATGTACCCCTTAATGTCAGCAATCTATAGCAAATGTATAAAACAAAGTAAATGTTAAAAAGTTCCCTTCAGATCATAATTTATAGAATCCATTATGAACTATATTCTTACAATTCATGATGCTGTAATTAAAACCACAACATTGTTTTAAGAGCTCTTATTAGCTCTGGGTCTACTAAATGTTGTAACAAATAGCTTATCTGTCACTTATCTGTCACTTCAGTCAGAATAAAGAACTACTAGTTTTGAGGGGAAAAAATTGTTACTTTAAAAAGAAGAAGCTCTAGGAATGTACTAGGATTTTTTAAAAATAATTTTTATTTCAGTTCTTTATACTTAATAAGGAAAAATAACTGAAGGTAGTTTTCAGAAAACCCGCTTCCCCAGCACAACACAGGGCAAATGAAGTTTAAACTGTTTTAATCTGACATTCTGACATTAACAAACAACAGTTGAGTTGGTTAATAAGCCAAACTTTGCTGTCTTGCTACCAAATACAACCTTATACTGTTTGTTAAGTTCTGACAATCATTCCATGCACTGCATAAAAGCTACAGACAATTATTTAATATAAAAAAAGGTTTACATTTAGAATGGTGAGGTACACTTGCTTCAACATATGTTTTTTTACTTGTGATTTGGAAAGAAATCTGAACTACTAAACATATCACACCCATATTAAGCAGTTTAATAACTATATAAAAGTACTAAGGGTGTCATTTTTGTCTAAAAACATTTTTAATGAATTCAAGTGTAATAGCTACAATTAACCGTTCTAGTATTGTAGCATTTCTTAATAAATAGATTATCGTATCTCTATGTTTACAGATCAGAAAAGTTTAATATGTGTAGGAAGACAGAAAACTCCTTGTACAATCATCCAAACCAGGACTGCATTATTTCTTAGTTACCTGTTAACATATTTGTGGCAAGCTATAATGCTATAGGAGAAGGTCTAATCCTCACTACTTATTATTTTTCGGTGGTGAAACAATATACTTCAAAGTTTGCACTGTTCAGGAAATCAACTGGAGTAGAGGCCACCTTTTCAGTATACTACACTACTTAAGAGTGGTTACATCAACAGTCCTCCTTTCATAATCCAGATGGGAAAAAGGCATCAAAACTACTGTGATTTTCTTATGACTATCACACTACTCAACTAAGAGCAGAAAACTGCTCATAACAAAGTCAGCCTACATACATCCACAAATACTGTCAGCTTTTCCTGATTTTCCACTTTTGCAGACTTCTTAGTCAGACATAAGACAAAGCTCAAATGTCATAAAGACATAAATCCAGGAAAACACAGCACAAATATTTTTGGTTTAAAGTTTGGTTTTAGTAATTTTTGTCTAAGCCTGCCTTCTTCCCCACTCCTGATGAAAGTTTTGGAGATAAATTCTGTGTCAGGCCTCAGTTACTGCCAGCCTGCTGCAGAAAGATGCAAGAGAAGCAGAACTAGACACTACAACCACCCTGATAATTCTCACAGTCACTGAAGTCCCTGTCCACACATGCATGCTACTTCTACACTTGTAGAAAGTTTGAAAAAACAAAAGCATGCATAAGACATTGAGTTCTCCACACCCACCAAGAAGTATTTCTTGCTTTTTGGGGTATATTCAGGATCCCATTCCTCTTCCTTCGGTCTCTTCTGAAAAGTAGTATTTGAGTTGCTGGGACCAGTATTTGTTCCAGCAAAGACTCCTCTGGCTCTTCCTCTGCCCCTAATTCGAAACTGATTAACCAAGATGTCATTTAATCCATTTACATAAAACCACAAAGAGTTCAAGTTCTCTGTTACTGAAAATACTCTTTCTGTGCTTCATTACAGTATCTGCAAGTGTAAAACCATTTTCAAATTCACATATTACCTTAAGTAATATATTCAAGTATTCACTTTGAAATAATGATTCTATTAAGCTTAATTGAAACACATTTGAACTTGGCGTAAGTTTACCCACAACCACCAAAAAGAAACTTCCTTTGACTGCTGTTAAACCAGCAGTTTTTGTGTTGCAACAAAAGGTCAGAATAGCTTCTGAAGCTGTTCACAGACAAAAAACAAACAAAAAAACTAGACTGGAAGAGGGAGAAAACTGTCAAGGGGAAGGTAGAGGTCATTTATGGAGTCAATCATATCAGTTATGAGGAAGTGATTCTAGAATACATACTAACAATGCAGTTTTTAAAGTAGTATATCCACTGTGTGTTACTCACACATTTCTAACAGAGACTCAAAAAATGTACTTTAGGCCAAATTAAATTACAAGCGAGTAAATTATTTACTCAAAAGAAAAAATCAACAGTATGTACTGTTCAGAGTAGCAATGCTTGAAGTAAAAAAGAGTGTCTTAAAATATTCTCTATAACGTATTAATGGTATTTTTAAACATTAGGCTAAAACGTCTCACAGCAAAAAACCCTTTAAATCAGAATACACTAAGTAGTAATATATATACTTCCCTTACCATGTAAATACTTAGCTTGCAGAAAACATTAAATGATTTTATATCCTTCATCCAAAGGGATAAGAAAGGTTAGGCTGGGAAGATAAAAACGCTAAAACTTGCCATTGCTACAGAACACAATTTCCATAAACAGCCTATTGCACAAAACTGCATCTTTGGAGTAACAGTACAAAAACATAAC
Source organism: Manacus vitellinus (assembly GCF_001715985.3). Lineage (NCBI taxonomy): Eukaryota > Metazoa > Chordata > Aves > Passeriformes > Pipridae > Manacus > Manacus vitellinus. The sequence goes on along the minus strand of NW_021940604.1, from coordinate 10,303,095 downwards.
TTGGAAACTAATTTAATTTGTTAGAAATAAGTATGTTTCATAAACGCAGACAAAAAAATTTACATGATTAACTAGCTCAAAAGAGAAGTATTATGAACACTTAATTCCCCAAAGCTCCAATACTTCTAATACAGAATTTCTGCTGGACAGTTTTAAAACTACCCTGAAATCAAACAGACTGAAAAACAATCAGTAAAAGGCTCATAAGATCTATTCAATACCCTGTAGGCAAAAACCAAAAATAATTGCATGGAGAGTAGTTTGTAAAGCAAGAGACTAATTGTACAGGAGAGGAAATACTACATGCTTTCTTTATTTCCAACAGCTTTACAAAACTAGGGCACAACAAACAGTATCCCGGTGGATCTGGGGGGTGGGAGAAGGATATAGAGACAAAATTATGACAGGATTAAAAAAAAAAAAAATTATCAACATTTCCTGGTATTAGGTCCTACGATCAGATTCCCTTAAAGAAAAATGTCTAGAATTTTCCTCATCACTGTATGAATGCCTCCCCCTACCACATCATCTCTTTCAGGTAAAGAACTACAGGAGGTGAAATCTACTATGGTGGTATCTTTATGTGCTTGCTTACTACAAAAAATAGAGAGTACAACTTCTGTATAAAACTCCTTTTAAACAGAACTTTTACACACAAATTTCTTCTGGAGCTGGATACTAATGACCCTGTCACTGAAAAATTCTACTTAACCTTATTTCTGTTTGTATTTGAAAACTATTCACGATGATTATGTATGAGACGCATAGAATTAAACAGAATTGTATATCAGCAAAAGTTAGTGAAAAACCATTGCTGATTAAGATGAAATTGACAATTTAGCTTATATTAACTGGCTGGAGAGGGGAGATGTTATGTTCTCTAAGGCTTCACAACCAAAGCATCTTATTTACTCCAAAAGCAAAGCAGTATTTACTGGAATGCAGCCATTATTAGCCTGCATTTACAAACATATTCCTACACTAGCTGGTCTGTATTTTTCAGTACTTGCCCAGCTGTATCCCTAAAGAGGAGATCTGAGTCAAGAGGTTGGCCTATTTAGATTCACCTGTTCAGAGGATTTGTTAAAAAAGCCTGTGTATGACCACGTATGTCATTACGGAACATTAACCGGCTATTACTGCATAGTCAGAACTGGCAGTCACTAGTAATTAAATGAGTAGAAGTCTATTAAATTCCCAATTCACATCTACCTGAACTTCATATAAAATAGCATCTCTTTCACAATACATACAATCTGGTTTTATAAAGCAGGAAGCCTTTAACCAATGAGTCTTCTACTAAATCTCTTAGAGAGATGGAGTTTTAAGCTCTGCTTTTGCTAATTTCTGTTTTGTTTGTGCCGTTAGCTTATACAGCTGGAAATTGTGCTGATAGTCATAATTGATGCCTACACCATCCAAGGACTTACATATTTATGCCAGAGAGATGTTACTTAGCATAACTATATAAAAATAAGAAGAAAGGAGGAAATGATGCACTTCTAGTGTTAGAAATTTAGAACTCTGAATTTTCTTCTAAGCAGCTACAGGTTTTTAGATGGGTGATTCAAACCTTAAGTGTTGACACATGCCACAAGCATTTCAAACACCCTCATATGTAATTCAAAACTTATTTTGTACACTAGTACAAACAATTCAATGTACATTTATACTAAACAATGCATTTTAGCATTATTTAGTCTTAATTACAGGCTACATGAAGGAATTATTGTTAAAGTATGAAATTTCTCCTACCTATTATGTAAGACTATTTGACAGTTTTTCTCCAACCACATGGAACTTGCACTTTTTTCTGTGATTCATTTTGGTTTGGCAGTTTCTTCTGCTGTGTTGTTGGGGGTGGGTGTCTGTCTCGGGGTGGTTTTATGTTTTGTTTAGGGTTGTTTGGGGGGTTTTTTAAGCGCTCCTTATCTTTTTCAAGGCCTCCTTTATTGATTACTACTCTTTTCTAATGCTCCTACATTTCCCATTTAAATAATTACATTAACATGGAATCTTGAAGTTTAAGATTTTTCTGAAGACTATAATGGTCAGTGTGTCACTTTCCAAATCACAATGCTTAAACACATTCCAGAGGTAAATCAATGAACGTGCATGCTCACTGTGGCTAGTGCCAGCCAAAGAAACAAAAAATAACAAGTATACCATCTCCTCCATACAGCTATTTCAAGGTTGAGGTGTAATTATGTGCCATCATCTATTTGACAAGTTGCAGGCATCACACACAAAGGAGGGTAAAACCAAACTTAAAGTGACAGGGAAGAACAGCAGCTGCAGGGAGTTAAGAGGTAATAGAATACAAGATTTAAACTTTACAGAACACTAAATTTTCAGATCCTGTTAGGAAATAACATAATTACACAAGAGCAAGGAATAATCAAGAAATCCTTTTTCCCAGCCTCATGCTAGGACCTCTAATGGCAAATTTACATAGCATTTAACTGCTACTAGGCACTGCTGGGAAGAAAAAAGACCAGAAAAAAAGACTAGCTTTGGTATATCACATAAAAGAACTCAGGAGTAAGTCCAGTCTAATATTAAACAGTGAGACACTCCCTCATTTATCTGTTGTGAAGTTTCCATAATTTGAGGAAAGAATAAGAGAAAAACTTACAAAGGTGCCTCTTGGCCTGTTGACTCCTGCAAAACCAGAGTATTCTTTCTGTTCATGGTGGGTTTTGAACTCTTCATCTCTTTCCTTCTTGCAATCTTTTTCTTCTCGAGAACTGGATGAAGAAGAAGATGGGGAGGAAGATGGGGAGGACCTAGCACGGTCTTGATCTCTTTTTTGTTTACTGAAAAATAAAAAAATATACTATGTGCTATTTTAAACGTACTAGATAGTCTGTAACATGCTATACTAAACCGTGTCTCTATATTTTATGAGAAACTAGCCCCCTTCTGGTTATAAAGTCACACGTGTTATATATTTGAGATATTAAGGCGAAGTATAGTTCCACTTTCCAGCCTCCTCTTACACATTTAAGTGCATTAAATGTTTATTATTGCTAGTGAGTTGGAAAGCAGCAGTCTGCAAACTGCAAAATAGTTTTTCTAGATTCTGACACCATGAAGAGATTCTGTTACTTTTAAGATCTGCCTTTCTTCTGAGGCAGAAAACAGAAGTTAAAGGGAAAAAAGCCCTCAAGGAAAAGTTTTACAGAAACTTTACATAGTTCAGTTTGCACACTGTTGAGAAGATATAGTATGGGCTTCCCTACGTAGATGGCTGTAGGGAATTAGCCAGTGGAAGAAAATGTGGATACCGAAGTCAGAAAGTAAATGGGAATCAGGAAGCATAAGTAAAAATTCATTCTATATACAGTACAAAGCAGGGGAAAAAAAATTCCTACAGCAAGACTCTTAGTAACCCCATAGTGGCATTAATTTGACCCAATTTACAAGACTTTAATATTCTATTCAAAGAAAGGTCATACCTGAAGTAACTCTTACCACTTCTACACAGTATCCACTGAGATATGTTAATGTTTTTTTCTTAAAACAGCCCACTGGCTTTAGAAAAAAATAAAAATTCCCCTTCTCACCCATGTTAAAACCTAAGTATCAGTAAAATTCTCATACTCTGGGTGTTATGAGTTGAAAAAGTGCGGAATCAAGCATAACGAACCAAAGTTCTTACACAAACTGTTTATAGAAATGTACTGCATTGAAGTCCAACCTCCTGATGTAGCCTGGATAATAGGACAGATTAATTTGTCATTTTTTTTTTCAGTGTGTTAGCTTGCTATTCCAAAGTTTTTGTCCTCATCCACCATAAGCCGTGTAAAAGAGAGATAATACATATTTGCTGTAAAACAAATAATTTTAATTGTTTAAAATTAAATGTTCCATTATACATTGAAAATTGAAAGCAATTAAGCTTACAATTACAAAAGGCTAATTAGAAGGTATATTTCTATATAAGGACTTCAAATATTTACCTGTCATCTTTGTAAGATTTGTAATCCTTGTAATCTTTTGGAGTTTTCTCCTGCTTTCTTGACCCACTGGATTCCCTGGAACCCTTTGAGTCTCCTCGCTCTTTACTTCGTTCTTTTCTACGTCGGTCAATGTCATGACGAAGATCAGCTGAATCACACCTTAATTTTTTATCTCCCTGTAAACAAATATATATTTTGGAACACAATTTTGAAATAAAACGTCCAGAAGAGAATCTCAGTGACAAGGGAAGTTGGGCATCAATTAAAAAAAAAAAGATAGAATTTACCCATTTCTCAACAAACTTCAGCACACAAATTGACCTTGCCCTTTACATGCAATGGCTACATCTAAAAAAAAGAACAGCTAAGAATTTCAGTTTCAAACAAGCATTCCCATCAAGGCAATGGGATATATCTAGTTTTTGGTGCATACACACTATAATGCATGGTTTGGGGAGATATTTAAGTATTCATTTCTTCTGGTGAATTGTTTTTAAGCAGAGTACAAGCATCTTTGCAATTCAACCACACTACTCATTGACCATGTGGGTACTTCCCCCTGCCCCAACACCTGTTCTTTGTCCTCGGGCAGCTTAGTGGTCAAGACACATGCAAGAAGAAAGGAAGCATGGGAGAAGACTTGACCTTATATGCCACATTATCAATCCAGCAAAATCATGCTACATAAATGAGCTTCTAGATAACATGTTTTACTCAAAGGAAAAAAAAATTCTAAATAAAAGTACTCCAGGTACTATAAATATAAATGACTTTTTTATTTTATACACGAACAGAGATGAAATTCAGATTTAAAAGGAAACAATAAATTAAGTTTAGAAGCACAGAGAGGACATTTACTTAGAACCTACTTTTTGACTTTCTTCTTTAAAGACTCTCTCTTCACCTGCTAAACGAGTATGCTTCCTCAGGGTACTTGGGGAGATGTCAATCCTCCTAAATGTAAAATAAAAGCAGTGTCTTGCCATATACATATGTGACTGTTAATGGCCTCAAACACTTCTTTTCAACAGAAAACTGAGAAGGCGTTTTTGCAGTAGACAAACTTTTTGCATATAAAGCCCCACCATCAGAATACAGAAGCAGATTAAAAATTGAAAACCTTGGTTCTGTTCTGTGTAAAGTATGCTAAAAATACAAATATAGGCAGATTGATGTTTCACATTTTAAGTACAGCTTTGAAGATACAAAAAAATGTTTAATGATTTATTTCAAAAGGATCAGTATATGTAACCAGCTGAAAACCCACCCCCTCCAAGAAATCATCAGCATTATGATAGTTAGCTGTGAAGTCAAAAATACTGAACAGTTAAGAAAACTTGTAGAGTTGGACACCATATCCTCACATGCAACACAAATATAGTACACTGCATCATAAAATTATAGCACATGATCAGACACTACATTTGCATGCCTACCTTCTTACCTTTTGGGTTCTCAGATTTTTCAAAAAACTGCTGTAAATTAACACACACAAAAACTAAAGTAGTATGAGATGGAACATTTCACACTGAAGAAGAAAGATGCATGTACAGGGCTTCTTTTCATCTTCAAGACATATGCCCCTCAATATTTGAGCACTGCATGTGAGAAAAGTAAATATATCCCAAATGAGATACAGAGGTAGAGAAGACATCTGTTACACAACCACAGATGAAGCCAGACTCGACTCAGATGAGTTCTCTTTTACAAAAGGGCTTTTTTTGGTATTTTGTAATTACACAAATTACCCCATACAGATTAGAAAAAATATTTTGGATTCTCAAAAGAAATATTAGCAGACATTATTTAAAACAAAAAGCATCTGCATATGCAGTTAACATATATACCTATGTATTTCTGGGCTCTTTTGTCGGGTGCTGTGTTCTTCAGTGGCTTTTTGATACGCAGTGAACCTCTCATTTAGGGTCATTCCAGCTGACTTGAAGTATTGCTCTGTTGGTTACAATAGAAAAAAAACACTGTTTCATTAGTTTAATTCAACTGACAGGTATTTTACTCCTGACAAAGGCAAGTAACAGGCAATAAACAGTATTTTCTATAAATTTATCAGGACAAGCAAATGTGGCGGCTTCCCTATTTTTCCACACTGTAACCCAAACAAAGTTAAAGTGCACAGCATCACTGCAAGTCTACTATGCCATGACTGTATTACATCTAATTCGAGCATCATTTACTGATTGGACTTGTTCATTTTTAATGACATTTTCTTCTAATGAAAGAGCAATTTCTTAAACAGTTACTTTATACTTTGCCCACAACAGAAAGTGAAGTTACTTAGAGAGTCATGAATAATTGCAGTAAGTACAGTTTACCATTCATCTCATCTTTAACTTAAAATAAGAGTAGGTGAAAACATTTAAGTAATGTATGCTTCAATAACTACATGAAAGACCTGACAAGTCTTTTCTTAAAGGGATACAATTTCTTGATTGGAAGTTGTGATGATAAAAATCCAAGACAATTAATACACCTATACATAGGTAAAATCATTTAAGGATCTGGCATCTTGGCAAACTTGACAACTTCTCTGACAAATTTTCTCCTTCCTTCAAAGACAGTTAAATTAGCCACAGCAAAACTCAGTTTTCAAACCAGCTCAACAAATGTGTTCAAATGTAATATAGAAATACATAAAGTCATGAGCTATGAAATGTTACATATGAAGCAAGCTATCTGCTTAACAGGTCAACATACATCTGTATCAACTTACCGCCCGGCATCCAGTATTTGTCTCATAACCAACCATTAAAACTTGAAACGGCCACTACAAGGGTAGTGCCTCAATCATAATTCCATCAAACACAGGAATTTGAGCTAGCAACTCTGTTTTTATGCCATTTTTGCCAGGAAGACAGAAGGTTCAACTGTGCCTGTTTGGCATCTGTATCTTTCAACAGCTATTTTACTTTTGTAACATGGATTTTGCCATTTCAAAACACATTCCAGGACCTAGTTACAATGAAAAAGAAAACATCACTGGGCATTTTCAGCTCTACATCAATAAAGAGCTGTTCAGACTGGTCGCATCACACCAATAATGAACATAACTTCAGTTTGTTAAAAGTGTTACTAAAAATCTGATCACAGACCATAGTAAATATGAAACTTAAAGAGATGTTCTGCTTTCAAAAGCAACCATAACTGTACATATTCTAATAACTTGATTATATAGGCTGTTAAGCTGTTATATTTACCAGATATTTAACACACAAAAGTTCATAGAAAAATTCTATTCTGTGATCAACATGTGAGAGTTTCAGAAGTAGTATTTTCACCTATAGCTACATATGCACCATATAAGCAAAAACTTAGAGAAGCTCTCACTGGATTGAGCCTTAAATTTCTTCACATAGCAATAAAATAAGATACTTTCACAACAAATCATTATACTCTAAACAGGTGTCCCGATATTGGGTTTTTATCTAATACATTATCATAATCCATTATTGTTGACTATTACCTTCTTCTTTATAAGTAATTCAAAATGCAGGAAATCATTTGCCTTTAGTAATCTGAATTATGCCAACAAAGTATTTTTAATGTCAGCGCATATTTCCAGCACATAAATCTTAGCAATTTTAAAATCTAACACATCTTAAAAACAATGCTTGGACACAGATTCACTGAAACTGGTCACATTACCCCTTAGTATGATGATGTGGTAAAATTACTTTCACTAGCTCCATATTATCTCAGTAATATTTAACACAGAAACAAGACAACAGCCCAGTGAAATAAAGCAAATGCTATACAAAAAAGCATTTGAAGAACTCTCTAGATATCCTCACTGGATTTTAGGAATTATCTATTTTCCCATCAAAAAAACTTAAGAGGATATATGACCTAAGTGAAATATATCTACGTTGACGGTCTAGGTTTGGGTTCCAGTGTTTTTTGGGGGGGACTTTAGTTGTTCTGATTGGTTTGTTGAGAGGTTTTTTTGGTGTTCATATTAAACAGCCACTACTGTTAAAACAGAAAATGATTAGTGAGTAACTCATTTAACAGAGGTTTATTTAGCCACTGCCAAATTTCTTTTAAGTGAAATTCCTGACAATACTGTCAAATAGGAATAAAATATCACCATGGATTTTAGCATCATTTAGAACACATTTTTTCCTAAATCTTACTAAGAGAAAGACCCCCTTCTAATAAGAACCTGGAAATGACCTCTATGGTGCTCCAAAAGGAATGGCATTGTATTTACAGTACTAAAGACATCTGTCAACCCACATTGCACCACTTAATATAAATTGTGTATTAGAGTCATTAAAATAAAATTAAATAAGAAAAAATTGACTAATGTAGTATGTTTAAACTACACTAGAAAACTTTATATGCTACCTACATTCAAAAATTTATCCAAAAATATAGTATAACTGCTACTATACTCTACACTGCTTGTGTTTTTTTTATACTAGTGTCTGTGGCTATTATTTTTCTAATTATTTTTATGCATACCTTAAAAGGAAGAAAGTCTGGCTAAATCAACATTAAAAAAAGGGCTGCAATTTTCCCATACTAGAAACAGCAAATAGGCTTAAACGAAGTGGTCAGACATGTATCCCATACGATAAACTAAATACATACCTTTGACATGATGAACCAAGGACACAATGTGCTGAATAAATGACTCTGACGTGCTTTTGCTGGCCTGTGGCAACTTAATGTGGTCAAAGATGGATCGGAACTCTTGCTCCTTCTTGATGGAATGAACAAGTGTGCTAGCAAGCAGCCTGTCTTTAGTCAAGGAAGCAGGTCTAAAATGCATCAACAACAGAAAAGAGACACACAAAAAGAAACCAATAGTTTAAATAAAGATGAACAACACTGCAGACAAATGGAGAACCACACTGTAAAGTGGAATAATTTACCTATTGGAATCATCAAGAGGTACTGGTGCCATTTTGAGTTTAACTTCAGGACGATGGGAGTCACTGGCTATCATTTTGATCCTAAGTGGGCTCTCCTCTCTGAAGGTGGATTTTTCTCTCGCATCCAGATTCTTGTGTAGAGGGGGACTGTAATCAAAGAGTTCTTTGAGCTTTTCAGACTTTACCTGCTCAGGTGACTGAGTTTCTTTCTTCATCATTAGCCTCTCAGAACTCTTGTCTTCTTCCTTGTGCTTATCTTTTGTTGCACTAGGCCTTTCCACTACATAGCCAGTCTCTTTAAGCTTATAACTTTTCTCATCTCTAAATCCATCGCTCTCTCTATTGCCCTTGATTGATATTTTAGATTTGTATTTGGTTCCTTCCTCCTCAGCATTCCGGTGAGATGCAGTAGGAAAATTTTTACCCTGATCTGCCAGGACAGACTTTCTGAACTGTCTGTAATCCTCTGTCTCCTCTGTGTCCTCCCCTTCAGAGTCATTAAACTTTTCTTTCCCAGTCTCTTTATCAATGAAAAAATCTAAAGTTTCCTGTTCCTCCCATTCCCTTTCTCCCTCTGTCCTCCCTTTTTCTGATCCTCTCTCCTTCTGGGCCTCCTTCTCCCTGGTATTACCCCTATCAAGCAGGTATACTCTAGACTCTTCATCTGTGTACCTGTGGATAGCAAAGAAGAGACTCGTAACTCTGGATTGCATTCATTCCAGTTCACTTGCATTCCTCTTTCGTGTCAATCCCACACCAAGATGATGATGAAAATACATTCCTCCAAGCAATTAACTGTAGCATGCAATGCTTCGCACACCATTAACACTGTAGCCACTGTCCGTTATGCACTACTGGAGGCATCTGAGGAGACTACCTAGAAATTTTCTGCTATAGTTTATAAGAAAGCTAGTGGCTTTTTTTTCTTAATCAGTGCCCATTTTCACATTCTCTTATACTACTCATTTTTTCCATCAAACTCACATGAAGTTTGAGAATTCAGACTACAATTCATTTTTGTATTTCTTTTACCAAAAAAGTCAAAGGAGTACCACAAAAACGTGAACAATTTTCAAGATCCTGCATATTACTAATTCCAGAATCTGAAACAGGTTTAGCAGGGAACCTTTAGAAGGCAGCTCTCCTAAATACAGAACCACACTTACCATTGTTTCACACACTGCCTTATCTATACACTATTTGCACACAGGTGAAAATTCCATCTAATACATTCATCAACTCCAATACACCTAATCCAAGGGAAGTCATATTTTTGATCTTCTAAGCAGTAATTTTTTTACATAATAAATCACTGACTGGACAAATTCTTTTAAAAGCCTACAATCAAGCCTATATAGCATAGTCACAACTTCTCTCTGTAACACATTTTATAAGAAATCCACTGAAGTACTAGTCACATTAGAAAGGAACAGTCTAATACCAGTAAGATTTTTACAACTTTCAAAAATTACTACTACATCAAACATTTCAAGAACGAATTGAAGAATTTTACATTCACTGGAAAATATACACTGAAGTTCCTTCACATCAACAGAATTATGTTCCAAGAATACCAAGACCAACTCTCTTTGATAAGTAATGCATGTCAAGACAAAGCTGTCATATTGCACCACACAATTAGCAATCAGTGCTGTTTATGTTAACATAAAGAAACCACTGCAAAACATCAGCATTTTTTGAGTTCCAGAAGATCTGCATTTCGAACTATATCAACCATTAAAATTTTGAAATACCTGAAGAGAATTCACTATCAAACAAGCAAGTCTGATGCACTATTCCAATTAAGATTTTTCTTAACAGCAAAACATTGAGTACAAGAAAATACACCTTGAAGGAAAAGCACAAACCCATTTTTCCTCAAGGATACAGATCCCTATCTTCACTAGCCAGCAGTCAAGATCCTGAAGCATCTTAGTACACACGTTTCAAGCTCAGTTCCAACCAGACTAATAGTACTAGTGTTCCAAATCGCCTTTTTCAATGTATAGTGACGATCTTGACAAAATTCTAACTTTTTAAGAGGCAACATTAGGCTTATAATTTAATTCTTACCTTTTCATAAACTTTCCACCTTTTGCAGCTTCCTGTTCGCCACCCTCAGAATAAAATGACCGCACTCGAGCTTCCTCACGGGGGGCACTCTGTGATGGGATTGTCTTTGCAGGGCTTCTCCTCGAAGGGATATGATGCAATGGGCTATTCTGAGAAGGGCTATAACGGCTAGAACCATTTCCAAGAGAACCAGAGCCAGACCTCTCAGGACTATGCTGAATGGAATGGGAATGTTGAGGTGTGTCCTTTGCTGAGTGGGCTGTGCTAAGCAAAGGGGCATCAGAGCAAGATGAACTCTGACTAGGTGGGGTGGCAATAGAAGGACTATGGGGTGACCTTGGACTGTTATCATACGCTGAAAGGCCAGGCCAAATGTCGCCAGAAGCTGCTGCTGATTTGTTAAAATCGTCAAGAGACTCTGATGGGTCATGTTCAAATGTATCTTTCTGTTCATCTTGTGATTTATTTTTCAGGGGGCTATCTTGCAAAGGAGCCCCTTCAGTTTTCTTTGCCTGCTTTTCCAGAGACGCACGTCTTTTGGAAGAGACAGGTGATTTGCTGTATGGGGATGAAGAACGAGATGAAGAGGACCTCGGGGACCTGGAAGATCTGTAAGATCGACGAGATCTGCTCCGGGACCTCTGGGAAGACACAGACCTTCGTTTTGGACTTCTGGAACGTGAACGGCCACGTCTAGGGCTTCTGGAGTGTCTTCGGTTCCAGACAGGCCTATAACCTCCACGATGGTATCTACCACCTCCTCCTTGATAATACCCTCTACCTCTTCCTCTGTAACCATAGGGACGTCTCATTCCTCTATTATTTCTGTAATCTCTGCGATAATCTCTAGAATAAACACGATCCCTGCTGCGAGATCGTGAATACGTCCTTGACCGAGACCTAGAACTAAAATTAAAAAGCAAACATTAACATCTGAAAACTGGAAAACCAAAAAGAAAGAAGTGCCTTGACACTAAATGCTAGATTTCTCAAATGCAGTCAGAATGCTAAAGGACACGGACTAACGGTCTTACAGTAACTTCTACAATCTCTATTTATTATTTCCGTAATATATTTACTGTAATAAGCATGTTTATACTTCTAAGGACTGTGAAACTCTGCATCACATGATTAAGATGCTACCAGCCTCAGTGGCCTGCCCTGCCATTTTATTAGGGATTATCACCACTCTGGAACATGGCATTCAGTTTCTCAGCCACCTTGGTTCACAGCCTGGAACATGAAGTTACATGACCCCCAATTTCATATGCCAGCCTGTGGATAGCAACTGATGAGGCAGGAAACATTCAACTGACCCACTTCTTTTATGGGAGATGGTAAAGTCCACTAGTAAGAAAGATGAGTGAAAGGCTGGAGGCAACTAAGAAGACAAGGTACAGCAAAGTTTATCTACTGAAGCCATAAGTTACTTCAGATATGAAAAGTGGAGTGAGAAATACAGAACAAATTACAGAGAAAGAGACTGGACAAAGAAAAGATCTTATGAAGGGGAAGAGAAGAATCAAAAGGGCCACAAATCATGAAGAACCATTTGCATTCTGAAATTATCTTGAGATACATGAAGATGGAAAAAAACCCCCAATTATTAAACAAAGTAACGAAAATTACATTCAAAGCATAATTTGCCTACTGCCTAAAATGAAATAAGATCCCAGGCTCACTTTTGCCACAGCATCATGCAAGTGAAAAACATTTTCCAGACAAAACCTAATATACCAAACCACCTTTTCATGCAGTGTGACATCAACCTACCTGTATCTCTTTTTCCTTGAATGTGATCTGGATCTTGACCTAGAGCTGGACTGAGATCTGGACTTTGATCTTGAAGAATGTGATCTAGAGTTAGATCGACCCATTTTTCTCAGTAGATATAGTCCTTCCCAAAAGGAAAAGCAGTGAGAGGAGGGGGAAAAAAATGGAAGCAACTATTTAGAGTCCATCTAAATGATATAGATGATACAAATGAACAAAATTTGTATATACTAAAATGACAGTATTAGAAAGAAGTATAGCATTTGCTAAATGAAAGAACTCTGGAGACAGTATGAGTACATTTATCAGTAAATTAAAAGCTCAACCACATTTTAAAGAATTTAACATTACTGCAGTGCACACACTTTGTCTGAAAGGATAAAGTATAACAGTAAAAGGTTTTCCAGATTTAACTGCAAGCTGATCCTGTAGAAGAGAAGAAGAAACAGAAAAAACCCCAAACCATTTCTGCAAATTAAGACACGAAGAACATAACTCTGGACATTCTGATGTATGTTAAACATAAGTCTTGCTATTGTGCAGTTTGTAGTTTCCTTGCATTTCCAATGCACTATTCCTTCTCTGGAATTAGTTTAAAGTCCACTACAATGTACCTTTTACATAAGGAAAGAAAAAGCCCCGAAGTATTCTGTCCAGCAGTTGTTAAGTTTGAGCCACAGGTATTATTTCTCTTTAACCACATGTACTAAAGCTAATCGCTCTAATCCGATTTTCCACTAGTCAAGATGCTCACTCTGCATCTTTTTAGGTTAACTTTGCTTTTTAATCGATAAGTAAAATGCATGGCCAACTTAAAGATTTTAACAACTAGTTAAATAATATGGCTTGCAACAAAATTCAACATGCTTCAGCACAAAGTAAGCTATGAAAACTACAATTGATTATAAAGTCATGAGACCTAAAAGAAAATAAATAATAAACTATCATTTCTTCTTACATACAGTCACAGTAAATATTTAGAATTAATGCTAACCATAAAAAAATACACACCTTTTCTTTTTCTTTTCAGATCAGTGGCTAAAAATCCCCAATTTAATTAATAAAAACTCTGACCCATTACCATTTTCTTTTGAAATTGCCCAGCTTTAAAAAAAAAAAAAAAAAGGGTCACATTAGACAATCTGAATATAAACTATTAACAAGTAACTACATATTTTCAGGCCTTTGAATGCTAAATAATCATCACTGTTTAATAATAATTAAAACAGAAATAGAAAGAAACAAACATCTAGCTTTTGTGTTGCAAACAGGCTTTAAAATCTAAAATTACTGAATTAAAAATACAAGCTCAACACAGCAAGGTACTTTATATAACCTGTCTTGTTACCTGGGTGATACTTCAATTATGTAAAGACAAAAACAATGTCAGATTTTAAGTTAATAAAATTTCAGAGATTTTAGACACATCTAAGAGAACCCAAAAGAAAAAAGCAGACCAACCCTTTCCCCTATCAGCTGGTTCCTCCTGCCCCACATGACTTTCCCCACAAGTCTGCATGGCCCCAGAGGTGTAATCTCACCTGAAACTAAACCAGCAAAACTTTTTAACCTAAACTAGCTTTACATGTAACTCAGAAAAAACTATTTACCTTGGTGGAGAATATGTTGAATGCTGTTTTTTATGGGCTCATTCCACTAAAAAGCAAATTTGCATAACCTATACTCAGAAGATGGTTTCTAGTTCATTGTGTTCAATTAAACTCACAGAAAATGGGTTATAATCTTTTAAGCTCAATACTCACAGGCAACATAAATTTAGAGCTTTTAAAGTGTTGTAAGACATGATGCATGCCAATTTTCCAAGGGTGATAGAAAAACTGATCTTTTTTCTATTACAAGTAATTTTCAAACCAAACATCAGATGGACAATGTTTAAAATATAACCCAATCTCAGCTTTAAATAAATATATTATTATTTTCCCTGTGCTCAACAGTAACATTCATACATTTTGCATTCTATGTATGACAAGTATAGTTTATCTTTACAAGAGATAGACAAATTTATAAAGTTTTATATATTGTAGCTTCTTCTTGCAATCATAAATTTTAGGAAAACAAAAGCAGTTTTAATTTTCAATAGTTTAATTTTCAATCAGAACATTTAAAAACAGAATTCACCTTACCTCAAACTGTTAGTTGGTGCCAACGAAGCAATTATTTCAAAACTCCCTATTTGTGCTTTCAGCAATACAGGTTCCTATAGAACAGAAAATGAGACTGTCAGAGACATGAACGTTCACTAAAGGATAAGTAACACCTTTTGTTTAAAGGGGTTCAAACATTAACCTGTTTATCATGAAAAGACAACACATAAGAAATAGCAAATTTACTCTTGGAAGGGCAGTGAAGCTGCATGCTAAGACTGGAGCAGGTCAAGAGCCAGCCACTGTCAAGTGGCAAATCCTACTCCCCTTGCACACGCGACCACTCCTCCTTTGGCCTTGCTTGCTGGGCTGTGTAACACATTATCTTCCCCTTACAACAGCCCTGACATCCTTCAGGTCCTTCAGTGACCAAGCTCTTGATACCCACAAACCACTTCCACATAAATAGGTTATCAAAGTGGCTTAATGAAGTGCCAAACTGAGCTGGATTATGGAGTAAATAAAAGCATGCAGCCAGAAAGAGGGGAGTAAAAAGGACAGTGACAAACTGTTAGACCAATTTTAAATCTAACACATAGCTCTGCACTTCATTGGAGCTACCATATTGGAAAGAAAATCAATTGGGATGAGGACTTAGGCCAACAGTGAAAGCTTTATCTTTAGGTTTCTCTTGGAACATTTATAGAAGCATTACTCTATTAGACCTTCTTGTTTAAAATGCAAACATATATGATTTTACCTAAACAGCCAACAACTTCAAAAACTAGCTCTTTTAAGGTTATACAGAAACAAAGCATAATTGTAATAATAAAACCAGTCTCAAATGTATGAATTTTTCACTGGACTCAGCTTTTAACTACCTTCAAGCCTTAAGACTATGTACATTTGCAATTTGGCTCAACATTAAACAAACTTTTCAATTCCACTAAAGCAAGAAAATAGGAAATTTGTCCCTGTTCAATACAGACAGGATGGATCTCCCAGAAACTACATCTCAACAATTTATTCATTAAATCCAAAGACGTAAGTGCTCCTAAAATGACACTTTCACACTTGTTCACAGACATTTTCCTCATCTAAAAGAAGAAATGTAGCACTCGTGTTCATAAACACCGCTTTCAAAAGTCCACTTACCATTCACTAGTAGTGACCAAGATATTTCCAATTTCTACAAAATATATGCTTTATTAAGATTAAGTTTTTACTTCTCATCATCAGCAAGCATGAGTCTCTGAAGGAGCACAGTAGTGTATCGGACCATTTCAGATTTTGTCTAGACAAAAGGCGAGATGGTATTAGCTAGTAAAGGTCAATGAAGGCATTCAGAAGTCTACTACAGAAAAAGTAATACAAACTTCAAATTCAGTCCAAGATTTTAAATGAATACTTAAATAATATATATTTCTGACTTTAACTGGTGTTAGCTTAAATCCAAATCCTAATTTAGACAAGTCTTTAGATCCTGGGGATATAGAACAAGATAGTTACTTCACCTTTAAAACCTCTAGGCAGAAGACAAGATCTCATACTCCGGCAGTCAGTTCCACAGAACTCAAACTCCTGTAGTCAGTTCCACACAGTTTTAGGAATTTTCCCTAACAACTGACAAAGTGAAAAGTATCCACCTTTTTTTTTTTTTAATTAAACAAGACATTGGATTTACTACATCCAACCCCAGCAGCTAAAATATATTTGCTACCCTTTTCCCAAATATTTTTTTTGTAAGAAGAGTATGGATATAACAACATTTGAAAGAAAAGGAGTTTTGAATAGAAAACCTTAACTATTGAATAAAAACCACTCAACTATGTGCAGCTTTTGTTCCCATTTAATTGTAATGGGTAAAACCTTGACAGACAACACCCACTTATCCAAACAATGTTTATATTAAAAAAAAAAAATTGAAAATACTAGATTGCTGGTGAGTTTTTTAGTCTGTGTAAATATTCTCATAATATGCAAGAATCTAAAATTTATTAACCTCTACTAAAGCTTATTTAGAAACAATAATGGTAATAGAAATATGTAGGAAAACAGCTCCTTTTTAACAGTAAGCTTCTATATGCTGCATACTTTCACAGAAAAACTACGCATTCCTCAGAACATCACAACTACAACATACTGTTTGAACAGTATCAAATGAAATTATCCACAGCCTCTTCCTGTAGACTCTCATGCAATCTGTAGTGGCTACACTATGCCAAGTAAGGGCACCAGTACTCAAGGCCAAGGAAAAAGAGGTCCTAAGCATCGTATGTTGCTATGCAAGAGCAGCTGCCCCTCTCACTTCAGCGAATGATGCTTTCCTCTGGACTAGTCTCAGAAAGAGACACAGCCTGCCAGAGGTGCACAGAAACAAGGTGACACAAGAGGAAATTACTAACACCAGTGTTTTTAAGAGGACCACGACTGCAAGGAACATGGTCTATGCCTGAAACACCAGGGCTGTAATTCCCACACTTTTGGCAACTCAAGCTTCTTTCCACCTTGCTTTCCACCCTAAACAGTAGAAAGGTGACACTTAACTCTGAGTCATTTCACTTCCATGTTTAAAAAAATCTGGATTTTACAAAGGAAGCTGCTAAAGCTCCACAGTACTTTAAATCAGAATACGTTGGCTCTGCTAGTTTAAAGAAACAGTCCCATCTCTCCCATCCTGTGTTTCCTCACATTCCTAATGATCTCCTTTATGCCACTACAAGTATTTCTGCAAGCACATACTAGATTACTTTCAATACAAATTATTTTTTCTGATATGGCTCATTACACAGCTCCACAAACGTCTGGACCAACACAAGGAAGTTGAAATAGCAGCCAGACAGGACTGCTTCTTTTGGCAGCACCACAGTCTTAAAGCTTCCCTGAAACCAGCCTGGCATAGCCTTCAGAAACAATAAACTTGGTATTTAAGCTTTTTAACAGTACTTGCAAGCAGCTTTAAAAAAAAAAAAAAAAAGAAAAGAAAAAACCCACACACACAAAGCCCCCACCAAAACAAACACACACCCACAAAAAATTGAAACCAACAAAATCAAACATTCCCAAACAACCAAACCTAAATGCAGAAATCATGACTTTTTAAAAAATTGGCTAGTTCATCACCTGTCAGATATTGAGTCACATTCAAAAAATATTTCTTTATGAAATAACAATAGGATCTGTGTCTTAAATTAGTCTTGGTCAGCAAGTGTAACCATTAAGCAAAAACAAGATATGCACCAGAATACCACAAGCAAGACAATAATGAGGAAGCAACACTGTTAGCATTTGCTATTTTTAATGAAAAAATAAAAAGGACAAGGAAAACTTGTTTCTGACTCCTTTTAAACATTATTTTCCAGAGTCTTTACTGCACCACTGATGTTGAAATTTTCTCAGAGTGCACAAACTGTAGATACGACACATCTCTTAAGCCATTTTACAGGTTACACACCAAACGTAAGTTCAAGACATTTTAGGACAGTTATACCCACTTACACTAGCAAAACACTGCTTCCTCTTAGCTTCGCTATTTTAGCTATCCTTCATTTAGAGTTATTTAGTAGTCTGTATTTCTCTTGCTTAAGTGTAACTTGAGAGCTGTCAGGAAGATTTAAATCCAAATCTTATTAAAGTAATTCACAAGCTGTTTCCAAAATGCATGTTCATTCAGAGATTCAGGCTTCAAAAGACACGGGGATTACACAATCATGACAAAACAAAAGGGGATAGGACAGTCTACTAGAAATCCCGTACAACTTCTAGTATTCTCTCATAATACACATACTGAATTACAGAAAGTCTTAATAAGACAGCACTGTAAGTCATCTATTCAGCGTGTGCACATCTGCTGTGCTTTCTTATCCACTCTTTACCTCTCCCCTCCCTTTTCTTTCAATGTCCACAAAAACAAACGTAGCAGCGGCACATTACACATAAGAACAGAATGCATTTCACAGTGACAGTGCTACTCAGATCATCAAGGACTTAAGATTCCTACAAATACTAAAATTCCATGGCAAATTTGCCCAAACTATCTTGGAATGTACAAATAAGATCTAGGAAGCAGTATTCTCCCTGTTTCATATGCTGGAAATACAATGGAAACAGTAAAACATACTAAAGCCTTTTTTCCCCAAAATTAATTCATTTCTTTATAGAAAACAATACAAAATACTTGTAAGATAAGTCAAAAGACAGCAACCTAGTAAGAGCAAAATCACCTCTGAAAAAAACTGTCATATGATTGTTAGCTGTTCTTTTATGTAATACTACTGGCAAACAAAAGCATATTTCTCCTCTAACTAAAAAACACAGAAAGCAAAGTGACTTTTTAAAAGAAATTTCTCAATACACAAAAAGAAATTAGCATGCCTCTGGACACATGTTGTTTTGGATAGCCTTTCTGGTTTTTTGGTGGTGGTTTTTTTGTGTGTGTGAGTTTTAAACATAGTGTTTTCATATGCCCTTACACCGTGGTTTCCACAATCTCTGTGATGAAGTACGAGCATGCTGCTGCAGAAAAGGCAACTGTCCCTTCCTCATTTGTTTTAAGACTGATACCACAGCTTGGTGGGCTGCAGCAGTGACCTGATCCAGAAAAAAAACTACTCTGGACAAAAGCTGACTTTTCAGGTCTCCCAGATTCCATTTACCACAAGGCTGCAGGGAGGCCACTGACAGCACAGTGAACACCAGTGCACTTATTGAGAATACATTTGGGAGAGACTCTGACAAACAGAACACAGTTGTAACCCAAAGGCTTACTTTCCTCAATAGCTTCCTTCACCTATCCCATCTGTAAACAATCCCTAAACGTTCTCTGGCATTTCTCAAACCCCTATATCACTATCTCTCCTTGACAACCAGACTGAATATAATCCATTCAAATACCTGCACCCTAGATCCAAACAACTCCCTGCTGATCTTTTCCAAATTTCTACAACCACTCCGAGTTTTCTGCATGCCCAATGGAAACAGGCCCTTCTCCGTGGTACATGATCCTCCCTACTTCCCCCTTCCCCCAGGGAAGAATTCCCTCAGCAACAGCCTTCACCTGTGGCCTCCACAGAGGAGGGCCCACTAAAGTCTTGGCCAGGAGAGAGGCAGTTACCAACAGATGTAACACACTGAACCTCGTCCTGCCATTCAGCACAGCCTGTCACTCAACATCAAAAGCGACGAGTGGGAGGATGCAATTCCTACTCTCCATGCCATAAGAAGCTGCATGCTTGGAGCACACATCAGTGCCAGAGCCTTTATCCCCTTATTTTCCCTACTTTTGTCCAAAACAACGTGATTATCGGAGAGGAGAATGAGGAGGAAAGGGGAGAAAGACAACAGCTAGACAGCATTTTCCTGGAACCCCACGTTCTTTAATCAATCCCTCCCACACCGAGAACAACTACTCTAAGTGATGTTTTTATACATTTACAATATGCCAGCCACTGCTCAAGCAGTGACTACTTGCAGCGTCAAGAGCACCTTTGTTTTGCATGCCCTCGGGCCTTTCTGTATAGTAAAATTTAACTGCTGCAGTGAAGGCAAAACTTTGATCTCCGAGATAAACAAGTGACTTGGTAAAGGATCACCATGACACAGAAAGCAAGAATCTGATTCTCACAAAATTAAAGGTGAAAAGTAGGGAGGTTACAAAGCAAAGGAGAAATAATGGATAAGATCCTGCAACTACAGGCACATTACACTGTGATCAACACTGGGAACACAACAGTACCCTTCAGCAAGGGGCTGAAACCCACTCCTGCCCATCAAGGGGCTTTGCGAGCATCTGTAAGCAGGGCAGGGAAGGCGCGGGGTGCTTCAGGCAGCAGAGCCTGAACCACAGCCATGCCCGGAGGGAAGTTCCTCCATCGACCGTAAAGGCTGATCCAATACCGGGAAGCATCCTTTCTCCCCAGCACCGTTTCCCTCCTCGGCGTCACACCCGCGAGAATAACGGGGAGATTTAACACTCCCGTAATCTGTGCTGCACAGCCACATCCCCTCGGGCCTTCCCGCCTTCCACAGGAGGCCCAGAGCCAAAGGCCGCACTCCCGGGGCGAGGCCCGACGGCGCCGGACGCTCCCTCCCCACACCCCCGCCTCGCGGGGCTTCCAGGGAACAGCTACAAGGAAGATCAGCCTCCGCTTCCCGCCGCCCCTTCCCCCTTCTACCTTCGGTTTCCCGGGGCGCCGTCCAGGCGCGGAGGAGCGACGCCGGCTCGCCGGCTCCCGCGGGAAGCGGCGCGGCCCGCGGGCAGGGCAGTGACGGCGCCTGCCCGCGTCCTGGCCCGGTCCCGGGGTCTGGCCGGGATAATCGGATAATGGCTGCGGAGCGCCGAGGTCACGCGCAGGGGAGGGGACGGGACGCGCGGCGCGCGACACCGCCGCGGCCCTGGAAGGGGGAAGGGAGGCGGGAGGAGGCGCGGGGGGGGGCGGGGCGGGCTGGGCCGACCCTCAGGCTTCTCCCGCCATTCTTCCGCTCCAACCCGGGGCCACCGCCCTGCGAAGCCTCTCCCGCGGCCCCTTCGCCTCCCTCACCTGGCGGGCAGGAACTCCCTTGCCAGCCCCGCTCCCCCTATGGCAAGCCGCACGGCCATTTTCCGTCGGCCGGAGGAAGAGACACGGGGCCCGCGGGAAACAGAGGAGCCCAACAATAGGGAGCGGGGCGGTGCGTCGCGTCACTTCCGTCCGGGCGGAGAAGAAGCTGCCCCGTGCCTCAGCGCCGCGGGCGCCCATCTTGGTTTTCGGGTACCGCGTCCTTAAAGCAAGATGGGGGAGGGCGGGCGCCCGGCCCCGCTGTGTACCCTGCCCAACGCTGGGACTCCGTGCCCTGCCCAGCCGGCCGCCCGCTCCTCGCCCCGTCCCGCACCGCCGCAATAAAAGCTGTCGCCTTTTGTATTCTCGTTTTCCGAAGAGGCGCGGGGGGCTGGGCCGCGCTGGCCGTTGCCTGGTTACCTGTGGGGCGGGGTGCGCATCCATGCACGGGAGTGTCTTGGAAGCGCTTGTGTGTGGAGCGGAACCCAGCCAGCGGCTTTTCATCCAGCGGCATTGGCAGCCGGTACTCCTTGCGCTGGTAGGGAGATGGCGGTGCCGCGGCGCTTCACTGCAGCAGCTTTGCAGCAGATGGGCGCCCGTCGCCTGGGTGCGATACAGCAGCACCGCGTCCGGGAGAAGCGCGCCCAGGGGGTCTGCGCCACCGGGAAAGTGCAGCCGAGAGCTGCGAGTGAGCAGTATTGAGTAATACACAGGATGTGTGTAGGCTGGCCGGGTCCTAAAATTCACAGGATCATAGAATATGCTGAGTTGGAAGGGACCCACGAGGATCACCGTGTCCAGCTCTCAGGCCTGAACATGTCCATCCCCACGGATCACGCTGTGTGCCTGAGAGCATCGATGAGCAATTCCCACTCTCAAATCTTACACAGCTTGTTTATTTTTTCGAAAGCTATTACATATTATTTCTGAGACAAGAAAAAAAAACATTAAAAATAGCAAGAAAGGATGCACATAGACCATTTTAACTGAGTTTTTAAATTCAGGGGACACTGACTGTGAGGCAGGCAAAAGCAAATGATAGAGGAAAAAGGCACGTAATATGCGAAGCAGACATAATCCCAAAATGCTGGTTGGCTGTTTCCTGTGTAGGGAAAGTGATGCACTGCTTAGATCTATTTCTTTTAAGGTTTTTTTTAAGCTTGGCCTTCTATGGAGTCAGCAACCGATGAGTAGTTGGTACTGAAATAAATACAGTGAAAGCTTTTAGTTCTCACTGGTTGTGGTTAACTGATGAATGGTCTGGCCTAGAGAAGAACGAAACTCTTTTTAAGGGTTTTTTCCCTTCTGCAGGGGTAGCAGTAACTAACCTGTACCTCAAGTGCAGCACACATGCTACACCTTTTGCTGTAACCAACAATAAGGCACTATTAGGAGGAGGATCCTTGATCTGTGACAATGAACTGTTTTCAGAACTGTCACGGGATTTGGCTGCATGCAATACACCTTCTCCTGTTTCTTAATGGTCCTGAGAACTGGTGGGATGCTCATGCAGGAACACCTTCCACTAGACCATGTTGCTTAAAACCCCATCCAGCCTGACCATGAACACTTCCAGGGATAGGCATTCACAGCTTCTCTGGGCATCTAACTCTTAGGTTTTTTGCCCTGACCCATGTGCAGGACTTTGCACTTGGCCTTGTTGAACTTCATGAGGTTAACACAGTCCTATCTCTCAAGCCTGTCCAGGTCCCTCTGGATGGCATCACTTTCCTCTTGTGTGTCGACCACACCGCTCAGCTTGGTGGTGTTAGCAAACTTGCCGAGGGTGCACTCAATCCCACTGGCACCAACAAAGATTTGTGGGACATAAGCCAACGTAAGATACATAGGATGTATCTTATTGGGACAGAAAGGGTGGAGACTACTACTCTTTCAGTTCTCCACTGTATTCAAGACAACGTGCTATATGCCCAGGGGAAACAAACTATAACGTGAAACTTTTTGAAAATATATTTTAATTATTTCAAATATATTTGAAATATATTTGACAATTTGAAAAATATTTGACAATTAATGCAAGTTGTTTTGAAATTTTGTTCACTCCTTGTTTTACCAAACTTTTGACATTTGGGCTGTGTGATCCTTCAGTGCAGCCCCTTTGTAGCAAAAACAGTAGGACATGCACCTGTGCTTTGAAACACATCAAACCAGTGGCTTTCTAGGGGTATTGATATGAAATACAACCTGACTGGTCTCCCTTTCCTCTTGATGCCCTGACTATAATTTATGCTGTAAAATTGGGATGATTTATGTTGTAAAATTTGAGATTATTTTTATACAGTTTTTATACAGTTTGTTCAAACCTCTAAGGTACATAGGCACTTCTGACCTGCCTTTGATATTTTAGAGGCACTATCTTTTGCTACTAAGCAATAAAAAATACCAAAAATAATTCAATTTATGTGCTTATTATTATCCTAGGAAACAGTAGCTCTGGGCATGACACAAACTGCTGCTTTATTTGAATACAGCAATAGTCCAGAAAATTTACAATAACATATGCAGTGCAAGACAATGGGAAGATACATGAAGATACATAAAGACAAAGCAGTACAATAATACTGTGTCATCACCAGCCCAAGCCAGACCCTTGGTGACTGTTAGCAGATGTTCTCACCGTTCAGTGAGGCGGCTGCAAAGTTGTACATCTTCTGAGCACTAACATAGAAACAGAGAACGAGTAGTAAAGTCCATCGTTAGTAGTCAGCAGTGAAACTGGATTGTCTCATCAGGAAATGCCACTCCTAAGAGTTACAGAATGATAATATAGCCTCAGTTTGAAAGATTTACTCGGAATGAAGAAACACAGAAAGAGGCTGTCTTTAAGCTCTTCAAAAACTGTAGCACAGACTTGCACAAGTCAGTGGTGTTACTTACCATCTTTGGCCTGGTCCTTTATGTGCTGCTGGTACTTTACAAGACATCTACATCTATAGCAGCTGCTCCTCCTGTTAAAACCTTGTTCCATTTTACAACCCCTTTGAGTGGATTTTGTCAATCCATGAGTGGGACAAGGCTCAAGGAAGCTGTGTCAAGGAGATGCTTCAGTAGATGGCACTCTCCCTCTGAAGGAGAATGAGCAAATACCTCAGCCAAGGAATTTGATGCAATGAGAACAACTTCCTTTATACCCTACAAAATTACAATGAATGCAAATGAAGCTCTGCCTAGCTTTGCAATGAAGTAACCTCTGGCAGATCTTCACAAATCAATCTAAGTCCTCACATCTGACTTCCTACCTGCTTAAATGACTGTCATCCATTACTGTTCATCTGAATTCCTCCTGAAATTGTAGTGGTGAATATATACATACATACACACACGTACACAAGTGTATATATTTGTTATATGTATTATATATATATATACACAAATATATAAAAGAGCTCAGTAGTAATGTAAATTGCACAGATTAGACTCAGGCTTTACAGTTGTTCTACTTCTCCAATCATCTTTTTCAAATTCATTATTTTATTCTACTCTTTTGTTAATGGTAGGTCCAGTTTGAGGACTTAATTCCTATGGTTTGTTGATTGTTTTCTGTTGGCATTTCATAGTCACAAAATTTCATAGATCTGGAAATTGTTCAAACCAGTTTACAGAGCAGTTGCACTGAATTAGTACAAGTGAGGAGGCCTTAACTGCAGGTATGGGAACAATAAAGACCTGCTAGGCATTAGGGGAGCTATAACCTTTAAAATCACATCTGTTCCTAACCAAGCAGTAATGCACAGCCATCATACAGCTTTCTAAACTGTACAGTGATTTCCTCACTCTCGAACAGGAAGGAGAGAGAAGAGAGTGAAAGAAACATGTATAAGACAAAGTTGCAATAAAAAATGTCATGGGATAAATTTATAAAATGTAAATTTAATTATTTAAATCTTTTAGATTTTTGGATTCTTGAGTAATGTGAAATTCCATTTACTGCTGTTTAAGAATATAAATATCTGTTTTCTCACTTGACTGGCTCACAGGTCAAATAAGACTACATAAGTTTTCAATCACTGCCTCTCCTCTCCCCAAAAATCCTTTTTCCATTTATTAAAATCACAGTGATAACAGTATTTATAAAATCCAGAACCTGGAGCTATAATTTTGCTACCATATCTCAGATAAAGCTGACCTGTTTTTTCCAATATTCATGTCAGAGCCTGAGGGTGTTTTGTGTCCTATTAGTATGAAGAGGTCTAGGTAATATATGAAAGAGGAGTATAGAGAGTATTTGTATACATCTCTCCAGTGCCAGTAACTTTTGGGCAACCAAAAGTTGTGCACCATTGCAAATTAGATTAAGGAATTTCTGTTACAAGAAGTGGTTCAAGTAGTGGCATGCTGCATGAGCGAAATAGCAGATGAACAAATGTACTTTTGAGATTTTCTGTTCTTGATTCAAAACAAAACAAACCCACTGTGAGTGTCAGATGCTAAAGGGACTGTACTCAAAAGCAATATTTTCTGTAATTTGTAGACAAGCTACACAGCAGATAAAATGCTGGACCAGTGGAAGCTTTCTACTGAAAGTACCATTTAACTACAGCATTCATCTATTATTTGGCAAATAGATTTAAACTTCCAAATGCAATTTATACAGAATTCCAAATAGCCTTCATACAATAATGTTACTGCTTGGAAGTCTCTTTTGCACACACCTGAATGGAAATGGTTTGCAGAGGCTTTTTTAACACTTTGCAAAGGAACTGATTTTTCTTTTCCTTGGAGAAAAAAAAATGATGATGTTGAGTGTGGTATGCTTAGTATTTGAAACATGTTCTGTAGAAGAATTAAATCAAAATGGTTTAGCACTATTAGAGTACTACTATATGTTCTCCTTCTGCAGACTTGAGGTGACATTTTATTCAGTCAGAAAAGGAAACATATTAAGGTCATGAAACTAATCAAAAACATTGCATTTATAACCTTTACCTTTACAGCAGCTATTGTGAATTCAGAGTATGTTTGAAGACCCACAAACCAGCCTTCCACACTATCTTTCAAGTAGTGGTTTCAAACCAAAGAACAATTTCCTGACTGAATCATCAAACTAGGTATCGGGACACCTGAGTATTATGCCTTCAGGCAAGTTCTACACTAAGTTTCAGGTGTTATGCACTTCTTTAAAACAGAATTGCAAGAGCTCAGCACCTCTGAAATTTGTTTTTAAACGATTTTGGGAATATCTTCCTTACAGATATATTGAAAAGCTGTTTTAGTGTTTGTAATACATTTTGAAATGCTTAGTAAGAACATGTTACAGAAATGCAGTCATTACTAAAAAATGTTTCATTGAAACAGTCCTGTTTTTTTCTCATCTCAGTGCAGTACAGTTCAAACTACCTTTAAAATGTCT
Organism: Manacus vitellinus; assembly: GCF_001715985.3. Classification (NCBI taxonomy): domain Eukaryota; kingdom Metazoa; phylum Chordata; class Aves; order Passeriformes; family Pipridae; genus Manacus; species Manacus vitellinus. The sequence continues at coordinate 10,276,380 of NW_021940604.1, read as the reverse complement.
CCCAATTAAACTTTACTATTCATTATACAGAACAGAGTAAGAGGTAGAAGGAGCATGCAATGGATTACCGGGGATCTGCTTTTAGATGAAGGCTGAAGACTGGAAGATCGTAAGCAAAAGGTGAAGACCAAGCAGTGGCAGAAGTAGGACCTGACGATCACATGGGTTCCCCGTGCTTGAAAAGATCCCTACTGAAAGGATCCAGAAGACATAGTGAGAAAATAGAAATATTAGCCTTGCTTTTGATAATATTAAGAAGTGAAACAGAGGTCAGAACTCAGTAGGCTTGCAGAACTGGTCAAGGAAGTAGCCAGAAAAATCAAAGTCCTGATTCTTTGTAATGGATTGCATTATGTATTAGAGGTCTCATACCTTTTGGTTTACTGGTGTAGTTGCCATGTGATACTTGTGTTTAGGAAAAGTACATCATGTGTAAGTAAGACAAGAAATAGCAGTAGCTGGACAGACCAGTGAGATTTGGGTGAGCCTGTTCATGAGTGCTTGGAGATGGATGCAAAACAAAAAGTTGATTTTCAAATATGATTTATTTGGAAACAAAAGATCTATTAAAGGACAGTAAGGCTAATACCTAACAATAAATGTATCAAATGCAAAAGTTAGAATAAATCTATCAAATCCATGATTAAGAAGAAGTTTATAAAAGTGATCAACACTCAGAAGACCAGTACCTACAGGATCCTTAATTAAGGTGATCTTGAATCAAACCAGATTTTACTGGAAACCTCAATATTACAAATATCACTTCATGCTACATTAACTGGACTACGGTAACTTGTAAAATTGTTCAACCAAGGGCGGGCACATGCGCTAGACTGGTGAATTAAGCAAAAGGATGGAGCAAAAGAAGAACTGCTCATTTTCCTTTTGCTATCTTTCCGTGCATGAAGACTGCAGATAATTTTTGCATTCTCCCATTGCTAGCTTATCCAGCTCACTTTGCAGGACTTGCTTGACAGGAGGAAAACAGTTCTAAATTCATTTGGCCACTGTAATTTTTTTTCCAGTTTTCTATTCTTGTTGATTTGCCAAGTCTCAGTTGACTGAGTTATGAGTTGTTTGTCCAACAGCGCCTTTGTTCTGGTCTGTGCTTCAGCAAAAACTGGAAAAACCTGTTCACTTTCTCCTTCTATTTTTTTTTTAATCTTCCTCTCCCATTGGTAGCTGCAGCTTGTACTCATGCAGGCAAGGTGGTGCCTACCTTTCATGTGGAAAGCTGTCTTACAAAAACTGAGGTTGCGTTTTCCAGAGCTTTTCTAACCTCATGAAGTTTTTGATGGGTGCTCCAGGTTCTCCACAAACTGTATTTAGGTCATTATTTTATTTTTCTTCAAGCAAAGTGTTTGATCGTGTCTCCAGTCAAGCCTTTTAAATAATAATTTGTACACTCTGGGAGATCTGCAGGAACCAGTCTTGTAAAATGTAGCTTTTTGGACACAGAAGATTGTCTGCTTTACAGCAGTCGCATATGGTGTGATAGCTTCTGTAAGACAGAACAAACACTGAGGAAGCTAGCTAGTGCAAAAAGTGGACAAGTTGAGAAGAAACTTTTCTTTCCATCTCCTTGGTTTTCTTCTTGCTTGGTGCTGCTGTTGGAACAAGAATGGGTCAACTATGTGGACGATGCATGCAGCTGCTGCGGGACTTCGTAGCCTTTGTCCAGAGGATGTCCTCCGATTTGGTGCACAGTGTCAAGGAATGCTTGATTCTGATAAGCAAATGCTCCTGCTTAAAACAAAACAGCTCTAAAACCAGGCAGCTGTACAAGCCCATCCTACAGCCTCATGAGAGGGTGACAGCACAGGAGTTTCTGCAGCACATTGAAACCGGTAAGAGGACTTGTCTTTTTCTAAAGGGTTCTGAAAGAACAAGGAGATTGATTTTGTGGGTTGAGAGCAGCTTGCTAGTTGATATGCTCTGGCACGGGCAGTTGGTAATGATGTAGGAAAGGCCAGAGCAACAGAGCACTTTCTTTGTGTACAGGACACCAAGAGCTCAAGTGGTGACACAGCTGGATCTAGGTAGAAATGGTCAGTCACTTTCTTGCTCTGCTACCACTCTTAGTACATAACCCATGTTTCATAAAAGTGAGTCCTTCTAGTAATTGAAGTTAGTTCTTTTAAGTCAGTCACTGAGCTCACGGAGCTAGAGATGAGCTGTGCCAAGACCTGAGTGCTGAGCTGTGAGCAGGCAGATCACAGTGTGATGTGCACAGTTGAACACCTCCATGTTGGCTGGTTGCAGAACACAGGGACTTGTGCTAGGGGTGTCTGGGCTATATATGGGGAAGGTCAAAGTCACCCTGGGACAAGCATAGTTGGGTTACCAGGATTCTAAGAAACTGTGCTTTTGTGCAAATATTTTAGAGACCAGGCTTAAGCACAGTCATGGGTTTCTGCTTGAATAAAAGTATATCAATAACTCTTCATCTATCTCTTTTGTTTTACAAGCTACCTGCCTAATTCCCCTGTTTATCTATTTGTGATGTCCTCTTTGTCCTGTCCTAAGATACAATAATATCAATAAGAAACCTTTTTTTTATTTATTTCACTGCTGCAGTCATCTTATATGAGTGTATTTTGTCAGTTGTCCAGCCTAAAAACAGTCGTTGTCTCAAGCTTAGATAGGGGCCATTGCTTGTTTGGTTTTGCTGTGTCTCACAGCTGATTGGGTATATTATTTTAAGTTTGGCTACTTTGGTCTAAACCTACTACACAGAATTGCATAGCCTTTTACTTTCATTTGTGTGAAAGGCGTGGAACACAAACTGCTATGTCTTTACCTGCCTTTTTGGGAAGATAAAACTAACATGTGAGGGGAACCAGGAGAGACGCTTTTCCTCAGTGTGACACAGTTAACACTGTTTGAAATAGTCTGTTGCAGAACAACCTTTGCAATAATTGCTGTGACGCTGGTTGTTGGCAACATGTGTGAATTAGCCTCGGCTGGTATTAGCTGGTGTCATTACCCATGAAAGTGGTGGGTCCTGTGCTGCTGGTATGGTTCACTAATTGTTGCACCTTAAGCACTGGTTAAATCCTGACATTGATACCCAGAATAGGGCCGGATCTTTTAGCTTGTTATACAGTGGAGATCTTCCACGGCTGAACTTTTTCTTCAAAGGCTAGCATGCTCCTGACTGTATAAGAGATTGTCTTGGCAGTATCCCAGCTCAGCTGATAGATCAGGTGTAATGAAGGGGTGCTCTGGAAAAAATGGTGGGGCCAGAATGGTCCCTTGCAGCACCCACTGCAAGGTGCTTCCTGTAAAGACTAAGTGTATGTTTTCCTGGAGAGATCCTTTCTTCTCTGAGATCAGTCTTCAAAAGGCTGGTCTGGCTTGAATCCTCAGGAGTTAGGGTACAGAAGCAGGAAGCCTAGAGCTTCTCTGATAGCAGTACACAGATGGCAATGTGTGCTTTCAGGGAGGTCCCACTGTCCATGACAGGACATACACAGCACCCAAGGAGCGGAACCAAGGTTAATTTTCTGAGTGGCCAAATCCTGGTGCCAAGATAGATGGAGGCAGGGAAGCCTCACAAAGAGAACCAAGACACATCCCTCTTACTTTAACATTCACCTGTGTATTTTATTCCAAGATGGAGCAAGCCCAGCCTTAGTTCTGAATAAATTATTATAAGCAGGAAGCCAGTGTTTGGACAATTTGCATGCAAGGAGAGACTTCATGATTGATCATCATACTCACCTGTTAGCTAGGGCGACAAATGTTTGATATTATAGGCAGGTGAAGATTTTGAGTGGTTTCTGCTTTGTCACTCTCCCAAACAAAAACAGAGATATGTGGAAGATTCAGATAGTCAGTGTGTAAGGACCAGAATTAAACCGCATGAAGAGATTTTTGGTTTTTTTCTCTAAAACCTTCACACACAGGCCAGTCCTTCCTTTTGTGTGTATTGTTAATTATTAAACAAAATTGATCTTTATATGAAACAGTTCTTCTGTGAAGCTCACTTACCTAATCCTGAAAGTAGGAGTTTGCTAGTCTTGACGTGTAAGCAGCTTCTAATGGCATGAGATATTGGCTGAGTTTTGCACAGAGGCATGAAAGCTCCTGTCCCTCACAACCCTCACATCTCTTTCTCCTATGGGAGGTAAAGTAGCTAGATATGCTTCATAGAGATATTTCAGTCATTAATGCACGGGTTTAATCTGTAGCCTGAAAACATATCTTATAATTGTGTGCTTCACCAGTCAATTTATACTACATTACCTTTTCAGCTCAGTTCATACTACTGAGCATTGGTTCAATGTCCCTTTTATTTTCCTCTCTGCTGCTCCATTCCACACATTATTTTATACAGTGACTTTCAGAAGTCATGCATGACTGCTGTTGCTTGATGGCTATTGTTGAACATCTGGTTTATTCATAGGGGAACTATCATACTTAAGTACAGGTAGACTCATGCTAGACCCCGAGGCAAAACTATTTGCAATCCATGTTGCTATTCCCTTAAATTCTTTATTGTAAAAAAAGATTGGGTATTATTGTAATACCCAAGATTGAAAATGCAGTGAACTTCAAATGTAGTAAATTAAAAATATATAGTGTTTCTATAGTTCATAACTAAGAACACCACATTCAGTAGATTTTTTTTTTAACAAAGATCTTCTGTAATTCAGAAAAAGATAAAGATTTTTATGGAGAACAAGAACACCTGCATTTATATTAGATAACATTAAAAAAAAGTGTTTTAAAATTATAATTTATCTTGCTTTGAATCACTAGCTTTGAGAGTTTTATAAGAGGCATTGCCAAGAACATGTTATTCCGAATTCATCTATTGCTTCTGCTCATGGAAACATGAATAAGGGTAGATGGGCTTTATGGAGTTGTTGCAGTACAAAAATCCTTATGTTTTTGGTTGGCTATAAATTTTAATGCATTTTTGTAAACTAACCCTTTTCAGGTGTAATTAAGCCTGTGCTGTCATTGTACATCTTTAGGTTTTGAAATGTCACCCCTTGGAAAGGACCCCCTGGAGGCCTTGAGGACCTTAGCCTTTTCAGAAAACCCAGGTTTACAGCAGTCAGCTGCCCTCTATTACCTGCATATGAGTCAGCACAGTAAGTTATCTCAGTGCATTAGAAAATTTTCACATAATTATAAATAAAAGTATTATTTCCAACTGTGAAATTTCCTTTGATTTATTAAGGAAAGATTTGGTGGGGGTTTTTTTCCATGCTATGTTGTTTGCTAAGGAAAATGGAAATGCTGTCATTGCCATGTAGACAGAGTCAATTCACGGTTTTGCTGTGAGGAGATATCTCTTATGATTATAAAAGACTGTCATTTATGTAATTGTAATACTTCTGTAAAACTCAGCAGAACTCAAAGTACTTAGTGTATACTGAATCTCCTGAGAGCAACACAGTCAAAATATAGTGGAAGGAAATGGGCATAGTGACCAGCTAATGTTTTATATTATATTATTTTTGAAAGAGGACAAAGTTCTAGAGGCCAGATTGTAGTGCAAGTTTATGAAGGAAACATTCTCCTTTATCCCAACTATTCTGTGGGAGCACTTGGCTCCTGAGGTAATTTGTAAATGGTTAGGAGTCAACCTAGATATCCCAGATAAAATTCCAGCAAGACTTTGGGCTCTAAAAAAAGGCAGAAATACCAGCAACAAGCGGGTTGCAATTTATTATCTATTTGTTTGTCTTAAATTTACTTCAAAGAGAATATTCTGTCACTTGGCGTAATAACTTTATCCCATGTATTTTTTGCTGTATAAAAAGTGCAGGTAGCCACAACACAAGGACCTGCTGTGAGGCAGAATGACTTACTTTGTAGCAAGGCATACTGCTTTCCTTCCCGTGATGTTTTTGAAGTACTTGGTTATTCAAAACCTTTTCAGGAAACTTGCCCTGTTTGCTAATAGCAGTGGAATTTAAATGAAGGGGAATACCACTCAGCCTATGTATGGGAGCACCTGAGGCTTAAGATCAATAAGGGAAAAATGTGACTATGGTGAGCAATGAGACTCATGAATATTTCCTCTCTTTCTTGCAGTGAACATCCCCCTGCCTGTGGAGCATCTGGAACCCTTCTATGCCTTACTACGGTCTGCTGACCTGGAGGTGCAGCAGATGTCTTCCTTGTCCCTTGTCAACTTCTTGCTGGAAGGACATAGTGAGTAATTAACAGCACATCTCTCTTCAGGTGAAAAAGTGTCTCTTCAGCCAGACTCATGTAGAAGGAAGGCACGTCTACACACCCAGGTCTACACAAATCTAAATTACTTTTTCCGTGTTCTAGTGGCACCAAGACATATAAGATCCCTCTCGCTGATTATATCATATGGCAAGAGTTCTTAAATCTGTGCGCAAAAGCTGATAAATTATTCCCAGACTGGTGTGGGAATTCTATTCTCGTTCTTGGATTGAGAGCCCAACACTTGCCCTTTCAAACAACAGATAAAACTCTTAGAAATAAACTCTATCTATGAGACAGTGCTCATTTTCTTGTTATTTATGAACGGGACCTTAATTTCTTGCAGATAAAAGAAAAGTTAAAACATTTAGTAAAATTCACTTTCTTCTGTAACTAACAGGGCAAATGGAATTGAAATAGGATCTGGGATCTGCAGAAGAAAAACTTCCCAATAAAGTTTATGTTGATAGACAGGGCATGAACACCTCACACCTGGTCAACGGAGTCCTTGTTGCATCTACTACTTCACTCCTGGCACCTGGGCCACAAGTATTCCATCACTCAATCCCATAACAGCAGAAGATGGGGTCAGTCTTCAGTGAAGCTAGCTTTTTTCTTTGCTTTTTTTAAAGGATTTTGCTGCAAATAATATCATGTCACTTATTAACAAGTAAAAAATAATATTTAAAGGGAAGAAAAACAAAGAGTGAGGGGAGTGCTGAGTAAATTGTTGAACCTATTGGAAAGCTGCAGTTGCTCTTTCCAAAATTACCCTTATGTTTGTAAACAGAATTGCTAACAGAAATATTTGAGACCTTCTACCCTAGAACTTCTGAACATCTCTTACACTCTTGCATGAGTCTGAAGAGGAATCGAGCAAACCAAGCTAGGGACTGTGAGTGGCTATTAGACTGTTTCCATCTTAGATCTATTTTATATAATCATAATACAGATTCCGAAAGCATAAGAATGATATATTCTTTCCACAGAGGCACTAACTATTTATTTTTTTATTTGTCCATTATTTTTCCTGAATTTATGAATAGTTGACAAAGAATTAGTTGTTCAAATGGGTTTACTTGAGCCAATTCTGGATCTACTTGAGTCAGAGGATCCCACTGTCCAGTGTAATTCCTGTGCCTGTATCATGACTTTGGCTGTTTCAGGTGAGTGTGCTGTTCTTTCCCTTTATCATCTGCAATGAATTCATTCAACTCTTAGATCACATTTCAAGAAAAAACAACCTATTTACATTTGGTTTAAGAGTCATAAGATGCAGCAGCAAGTTTTGGTATTCCCACATCATAAATTCAACCTTTTGATATTCCAATTAAGGAATTTTTTTTAGTGTTTCTGACCTTCATTCTCTTATGATTACAAAGCTTTCTCTGATTTTCATCCTAAATATATTCATGACCAGCTTATCTTAATTAATGTCTACCTTGGCTTTTGCTTCAGTAGTTCTATCTCTCTGGTCTATGCTGATGAGGCTCCTTCATTTTACTAGACCAAGAAAGCCAAGCTCTTTTAAGACTCCTTGTAAGTACTCTCCATTCATCTTCATAGTCCTTCTGGGTGTAAATGATATGTTCCTGGAATGAACATAGCATTTGCATCTGCTGTATTATGATACCATAGACCTCAGGCATTTTTGTTACAGTCCCACGATATACATAAATGCTGCAGGAGTTCCGTTTTGAATTCATGTCTTCTGAAAGCGAAGTTACCAGAAATGTGCAGTATTTCAGCTGTGGCACCTAGGGAAATAAGTTTTGTGGTACATCTCATGATAACTAACACCCACCGTTTTGGTGAACATGCCATGGTGATGTTGTCATCCTGCAGCTGACTTAATCACTTAGTCTTTCTCCTCCTCTGCTGCAATTTCCAGCAGATACCAATTAATTGAGGGTCTACCACAATTGTTTCCAAGTGCACATCCCTGCATTTTGTACTATAAGGTTTCATTCTGTTTCTGTTGCTCCAGTTTTCTAACTTGTCTGTTATTTGTAAAATATTCCAGTCCTCCACTGCATTGACAGTTTTGCACTCACACCTTTGTATTAACTTTCTGGTTCAAAACCAGCTACAGACCAGTCCTTGTGGAATTCCATTTGTAGCCTACTCCAAGTGGTCATTCCCATTCAGCAAAACTTGTTGCCAGCTTGGTTTCAGTCAGTTTGTTATCCATCATGTACTACTTGCATTTGTCATCAACTTCTTTTGCTTAACTATGCATATTTCATATCATGATATAAATATTTTCCTGGTATTCAGACAGTTCAACCACAGTTACCAAAAGAAAGGTTATCAAGTTAGTCTGACTACTTCTACCTTGTGCAAACTGTGCGATTCTACTGTACAATTTGTGTACAAGTTTGTATAAAAGCCATGAATAACATTTATTTCCCTCCCTGTAGTATTTATTCCACCAGCTTTCCTCTACAGAATGGGAGGTTGTCCCAGAAGGCTGAGAGAAGCATGATGACAGTGTTTATTTCTCATTTAAGTATTTAGGTTGCAAAAGGGAATACAGGATGCAACTACATGAAAGTGCTGATCTGCATTTTATCTCACCTTTTTTTTTGTGTATTTTCAGGTTTTTAAACACTTTTCCCTTAGGAACTTATTTTTAGGCATTGTATATTATTACAGTCAGGTTAAGAATTCTGCATACAACATTACTTTGTGTGGAATGCAAGTTGCCTCATTTAAGTGTCTTAATTAGGCATGGCATCACTAAAATTTTAGGTACCTGGCACTAGAAGGACTTTTTTTGTGTATGGTCAGTGAAGTTATGGCCCTGAAAATTTACAGAGAGATATCCGTTCACCTGTTTTAAGTAGCCCACTTGTTTGGGGACCTAAGGATGTTACTTAGTCCTGAAGGCACTCTCTCCCTTCTAGATATCTTTATCCTGGAATATAGAGAACCCTCAGCTACTCCAGAATCAGTCCACCTTCATTCCCTGTTGAAGGTGGTCACATAATGCCTTTGCACACTCCCTTAAGTGCCAGTGTCCTTCTGAGCACAAGTAGTTCAAATTAAGCTCTCAAGAAGCTTTCAAACTAGACAGGAAAGGTAGGCAGTCCTGCAAGTGAATAGGCTGGGTTGCTGCCTGGCATTTGATAAGTGTTGAGTTTCTCTGTCCCAGTTAAATCAGGATTTGGAGGGACTGGGTCTATCTATTTGTTTTTCAGATGATATTTAGCTACCACAGCAATGAGACTAAAGCAAGAGGCAATTCTCTAGGGTTTATTTTAATTTTAACTCACAGACTATGATATTTTGAAGTGTCTGCTTGATAAAAGTATCCTGTTCAGTCATGTCTTTCAAGTAAGCCATTCATGCAAAAAGATACATATGGAAGCACAATCAAATTAGGAAGATCCTTAGATAGCTTGAAGGTGACTAAAATTCTGTGTCTAAGAATGGTCTTAATTCTGCTGCAACAAGCATGCAAGACTATGCACACAGTGAAGCTGTTTAGCAATGTGACTGCAAGTTATGCGTAAGCTGGATTGTCTGGTACTTACCTGCTGCAATAGGTAGCCAAAAATAAGAAGTGCAAACCAACCCATTCAGATGAACATGATTTGAAGGTTAGTTTGTTCCAACACCAGTATTTGTCCATGCAGCAAAAGGACACATGCGTTTTGAAATTATCTGCTGCTTTTCAATCAGTGAGTGAAAGTAATCAGCTCTGGTATAAGAACTCTTCTCAAAGTATACTAGAACAGAACTAAATGTTCACAGCTTCAGGGTTTAGGGAGGCCTGAACACGTGCATTAAGCAAAAACGAGGATGCACTGAGTGTAGAGCACATTCAAAGCTGTTCTGATAGAAGAATTTTCAAGCACACAAATGTCAGAGAGTAGAAAGAAAGAATTTATAAATGCAGTTTTGAGGTGAGCTATTCAAACACAGCTTGAGTAGTGCTGTCGATTTCCCTACTTTAGAGTAGCATCTGAACATGTGGTTTCCTTCAAAAACCATTCCAAGGGGCATCAGTGGAGGGACTGCATTATTTAAGATAAACAGGTGGTCCAAGAGAGAAACATCTAGATCTAGTCTGCCTCATCTCTGACAGAGTTGATAGTACAGTTACACATCTTGGTGAGACAGGTCTCTCCAACCAGTCTGTCATAAGTTGACAAAACAGTGTTCATCCAGAATTTGCCCAAGTCGAAATGGTTCTAATCCCTTTGCTCAAATATGAGGTTCTCTCCCACATTTACAAACATTCATGGAGTGTATTGTGTGCAAGAGCGAAGGAAGCAGTGATACCTGAATTCTCAATCCTTTTACCTTTTTCACTCAGCTGATTAATTTACATCACACCAGACTGGTTTCCATCACTTGGAGTCACACAAAAGAATTTCTGCTTCTGCTAAGGGAAACAAAAGAATAGTATGTAGGCGGCTTAGATTAGAGGAAGGCTTGTCTATGAAATGGACCAGAATATTTCACCAGAATAATAGCTTCCTACGTGGAAAAGCTATTTTTAAATACATTACCCTTCCCAGAACAATTATTTTGCTCAAAATGTTTTTCCAGGATAAAAGGTTTTTCCTTGAGTATAAAATACTCATATGATGACAGAAGATTACTTGTCTTGGTATATTAAACTGGTGCTATCTGAACTATACTTGAATAAATATCCTGGATTATCTGTTTGTGCCAGTTCCCTATTAGATAGGCTCCAGGTATAAAAATAAGAGCTTTGTTCTCATAACTCCCTAAGTTAGTTGGCACCTGAAGACTTGATCTTATCTGAATACCTTCTTTTTTTTTTGTTCTGTTCTGCTTCATGTTTCTCTCAGCAAACTTCCAGAGACTGGCCATTGTTTAAACTGTCTGTAAATGTATGTAAATGAAGCAATACTCTACTAAAACTCCCATGGTCTTCAGTGGCAGTTTGGCTTATATAAACAATGAAAGATGTAGACTTTGCTTTTTCCTTTTATAGAATAGTCTGCAGTATACTATGGCATGAAGAGAATTAATCAGTGGTCTAATTCCCATATAAATCTCATCAACATCAAAGAACACCACTGCCAACACCTTATTTTTTCAAAATTAGCCACTAATGTGCTTATAAGATACAAATACAGAAAATACAGAGATAGAAATAAGATAGTAAGGGGGAGAGGACCATAGTTGTCTTAGTGTGGTAGCAGGTTACTTGTTGCCAATGTTTTGATGGCCTCATGGTAAAAGGGTAAGGAAGAGCATAATAGAAGGATTCCCTTCTGTACGGCACAGCTGAGGCTACCTTCAGGAAGTTCAGAACTAAAAGCAGATTCTTTCTTCTAAATTATATTTCATAACATAGTATAACTTCATCATATGTAGTATGCTTATATACATAGTATATAAATATGTTATATAGTATTTTATTGTATATAGTTAATTTTACAGCATTAAGTATTATAGGTTTTGGTTTTTTCCCCCAGTTTTTATCCAAGAGTCTCAAGGGACTCTGCAGATTTTTTTGAATTCTCCTTCTACTCCAGGATACAACTGTACAACTCAATGCATTGCCATGCAAGGAATCACCAGCACTTCAGAGAAGAAGCGTATTTTCAAATTTCAGTGGTTAAATCAAATTCTGTCTTTAGAAACCTCTGCATTGTTTGTAGCTGTCAAAGGAGTGACATAGGGACATTCAAAGAGAGAAACTGGCTCTGAATATACCCTACTAAATGAATTCAATCTTACCTGCAGTTAATTATGTAGTTTTTTCTTGTCACACTGTGAATAGCTTGATCAGACATACCAAGGGTATGAGGCAAGTATGACACTTTGTTAACCTGTTTAAGGGTACTTACAGTCCTTTTTTTTAATTTATCCTAGTCACAAAACAAAAGCATTGAACCAGCTGTGATCTATAGCTAATCCAGAACTCATGAGTGGGTTTCTTTCCTATTTAGCTCTTGGAATTTTTAACAGTTTCCTTTGAGGATGTGGAGAAATTTTGATATATACCAAAGAATCAGAGAAGCAAACACCAAAGGACAAGTCCCGCTAGTTGTCCTGCTCCTGGCTCACAGTAGGATGGCACTAAGTATTTCTTTCTTTGTCTGATTCTTTTCTCCAGAGTCCAACCGAGAGGCTATTGGTGCTGCTCGAGGAGTTACACCCCTACTGTCTCTTGCCAAGTCCTATGATCCCAGAGTCCAACAAAATGCAGTTGGTGCTATTCTCAACCTCACACAATCAGGTACTTTCGGACTAATGGTTTACCTAAATTGCTGAAGGAAAATTTCTCACTGATAGAAAAACAATCCAAAAGGGTTAAAACAAGATTAAAGCATATCTAAGCGTCATTTCCTCTGCATATGGCATTCATGTTGATACCACAGGTTGATGATTTAAGTTTAGCTGATACAGGCCTTTTTTTGCTTAATAGCAAAACAGAAAGGATTGATTTTCAACTCTGAGGGGCTAGTGTATGAATACTTAAATAATCAAAGAAATAGAAAAAAGAACCAAAAACATTTGTTAAAAACATAACTTGGCATAAAATTTAGCAGCACATTTGGTAGTACTTTGAAGCAACCTCAGAATCTTATCAAACAAAATCAAGTTCTACAAACTTTTTACTTGTTCTAACTAACTTGATGTTGGAATATGCAGAATATAACTATTATGGGTCAGAACATTAAAGGCTCCTGGGATATCTGCTAACAGCTTTATCAAAAGCAGTTATTTGGTCCTCTGCAATTATATGTACACAACCATACATTAACTCTGAAATGAACCAGCATTAAATCTCACCTACCTAGATGATACCATTATTCCAGAGTTAAATGATAAAGTCATGAGTAACACCTCTTAACTCTACCTTGTGGAAAGAAATTGTTGGCAACAACTTATACACTTGGCTAATACAATTCTGTTATTATTTAGAATTTTTAAAAGAATTTGGTTTTGAAGCACAGAAAACATGGTGAAGACAATATCTGAGGCTTTTCAGCTTCTCTAGTGATTACGATCCTCAGAACAGTTTTTAGCATAAAACCAGCAAAAGCTTAATCAGGCTGCCTGCTAGTCATTTTGCTAAAATATCTGCAAACTGCAATATTACACAAGCTCTAAATTATATACTCTCCAGTCACACTGGCTGGCATATATTTGGACATCAGCATTTTCTAGAATCCAAGGATTGTGCTTATCCCTTTTGAACGGTGCCTCCAGATAAGAGGGAGGAGAGGGGAAAGACACATTTACAGTACTTTTTTTTTTTTCCTTTTTAATGGCAGAGAAAATCCAACAGGTCCTATGCAAGGAAGGAGCCCTACCACTTCTTGCCTTGCTGCTGGAATCTCCTGACTCAGAAGTGCAGGTATGGCTCAAACAGGTCACATTTTAAAACAGTAACAGTGTGACTGTAAGGAGAGCGCAGACGTCAGTCTGTAGAAGTGAAAAGGTGGACAGGAGGGAAGGTTTCTTTAAAGAAGTCAGAAAACATGTGAGAGCATTTTGGTGAAACTCAGCTCAGTCAGATAATGCATATTCAAAATACTCAACTTGTCTAGCTCCTCAGGAGAAAGTTTATGATGCAGAAGCGTGTCTGCCAGCACACATTAATGCATGAACAGAATTGTTGTGTGCCTACCTTCTTATGTCTTTCAGATCATCAGACAAGTTGCAGATAGTCTCTTCCTCTGTTTTTTTGGTGGTTTTTTTTTTTTTTTGGTTCATTGGTTGGTGTTTTTTGGGGTCTTTTTCTTTTGTTTGTTTTGGGTTTTTTGCATCCTAACTTTGATCTTCCACTCTAAGCAATTTTGCTAAGTGTTCTGAGAACACATAACTTGTGATGATCTTTTTCTTATCATTGTAAATATCTGGAAATCTTCTTTTATGCCTACCAAAGATACCTCTTTGTGATTCTGCATACTCAGCAGAGAACTGGTCTTGGTTCAAAAGTATGGTGATGAAAAAACTTTGAATCAGAGTTGTAAGCCTTACCATCCGTTAGTTTGTTCATTCAGTCCTCTGAGTAGCACAGAATAGTTTTCTCCATCAGTTTTATTATCTCTATTCAGTTTTTTTTTAAATGTCTGAAGGGATGGACCCTCTGGAATTGCTTTCTGCAAACTGGCTCAGCATTTTCAGGTTTCTCTGAGATTCATCTTAAAATTTCCTTGTCTGCAGTTCAACCTGTTTCTTCTAATTATACCTCTCCAATAATACATACTCCTATATGTATAGTCCTCCCCAGCGTTAATATTTAAATCCTTTGGAAAGGATCTCTTGGCATGCTAGGGCAGTAACTACATCCAGCTTAAGTAAATCAATGGAAACATATAATATAGTAAATGCAGATGACCTGGATGCCAGCAGCCATGTCATTGCAGCAGCACAGGACATTCCCAAATAGCCAGGGTCCTAATGAGTTTGTACAACATGCCACAGCAGGACTGCTGCAGTAGCTGCAGCATGTTGTATCCACCCAATAAACACCCTTAAGATGAAAAAGCACTTTTATTTTCTTCAGCTCTAAATATGAGCATTTCTCCAATTTATTTGTATTCTCTTCAACATGACACCACTGTGACCTCCTCTCTCTCTCTACTCTTTTTCTTGGTCCTTTGCAGTATTACAGCTGTGCTGCCCTAAGCAACGTGGCAGCCAACGTTCAGCACCACAGAGCCTTGCTGAGACCCGGTGACAGATTCCTGCTACGGACACTCATCTCTCTCCTATCCTCTTCTGTGGACAAGGTAAAGCTGTAGCTTTTCCTTTGTGTAAAGGCTTAGCATTGAAGTAGAGCTATAAACTTGGGCTTCCAGTTTTCAGCCTCACACCATTCTGCTTACCTACTGTACAGGTACCCATGAGAAAAGACAGCTGTATTAGAAGGTACATAGGTTCTACAAGGTCAATGTATGGAGAAAGCAAAGGGAAATCATTAAAGTTGTTCCACTGCCCTGGACACTTCCATTAGACTAGGATGGCCTGTATGCTATTAACTTGAAACTACATGTGTGAATTGCCCTGTCCAGGCTCTGTCTTTGATCATTGTGTCTGTGACAGGAGGTGTCAAGCATCTTTCATGCTACTTTTTTTTTTTTATTTTTGGTATCTGGAACTTTTACTATATAGCTTCGAGGAATAACATCCTGAAAATTTTGCTTTGCTGGGAGTCACATCAAAGGAACTTCAATAAGCCACAGTACAGGATTTAAAGGGTGGAACCTCAAACACTGTGTAGAAGGGAGGCCAAAAAAAAGCAAAGCAAATGGGACAATTCCTTTCCCTTCATTTTCCTATAACTTATCTGACATTCTAAACCAAAACCAACATCTGAACCCCATTGGCTCTTCTTCATCAACAACAGGATGACTGATACTAAGAGGTTGAAGAAAATTCATCAAAATATATTCTCTGAAGTTAGAGTTGTCATGTTGATTTTGTGTACAATAGGCAAGAACATGCATTACTGAAACTGCTCTTTTTCTCCTTCTCTCATTCCTTTTTTTTTTTCCCTATTCGGCACAAGCAGGTTTCAAGCCAGGCATGTGTTTGCCTAAGAAATTTGGCTATCAGTGGTAAGCAATATCTTGGAGATAAACAAACCACACTATTTCTTTCTTTCTCTGCCTTTCAGAGTAAGCACAGTGGGCTGGGAACTTTTCATATTGAAAGCAAAGAGATACCCTCTTTTCTACATTTTAACTGGGTGTTAAGGGAAGAGGGGGGTGCGGTGCATATCCTAACTAAATCTGCCTCAGAGCTCAGAGGTAGTGAGGGGAAATATCTGGACAAAGTGAGAAAGGCAGAAGAGGTCTTCTTATGCACAGAGCCCTAGTAAGTTGCTAAGTTTTTCTCCCTTCCATGTTTCCTAAGCATTAAACCCAATTAGGAGAGAGAATGTCTCCCGAAATTGCTGCTTGAGGGGACCTGTCTTCTCCCAAGGCATGATTCTGTCTATCATTAAAGATAATTTTCTCCCAAGCATTTGTCATCAGCTTAAAAAAACCTATCCTATTAAATGTCCAGGTTTCGTTTCTATGACATACTTAGGAGATGAAAGTGGAGGACTGGCACGCTCAGTGCTAAAGCCCCACAGTCCAGGGTAGAGTTGTTCATCTAGAAAATGTAGAGGTGCTTAATTTTCAAGTAATCACAATTATAATGGAGCTGAGAGTGAAAGAACTGCTGCACTGCTCCTTGGTGCAGTTGAAGCCCCCTGGTCTGCTTGACCATTTAGATCTGCCTCGCCATCTGCTAGCTGCTCTGACAGGGCCTTTTAGTGCCCAAAAGCACTTGCTGAGGTTGCAGAGACAAGTGAGGTATAACAATTCAGTGGGATGGCTGATCTCTCCCCTGGCAACCATAACTCTGCTTGATAGATGGTGCTTGGGGAGGTCTTTCTGTCTGTACAACAGAAGCCGCCACCTTCTTACCCGGCCTTATGCCAATGATGGACTCAGAAAATTCCCCTCATTCTTCTTTTTGACATTCAGATACAGACTGAGGGTGTCCAAACCTACATTCTGCCATCAAGCTTATATTAATCCCTCAGCAAAAGGAGCCAGAATGAATGAGGGTTTATTTTTTTTAACCGAACATCTAGCATTGTCCCATCTTGTGGAGATGGGGAGGTGCCCTCTAATTTGATCACTGAGGCACAGTCAACTGTTTGAGTCAGAGCCTGAATGCCTCCTTGCAGTGCTCTGAACCTCCCTGACTCAGTCATTTTCCCAAACCAGCGGACATCCAGGCCGAGATGGTTGCTGAGAATGTCCTGTCCAAGCTGTGCTCTCTCCTGGCATCTGGCAGCGAGGACGTGCGTCGTGCCTCCATCGCTCTGCTCTGGATACTGTCCCAGCACCTGCACAACCAGGTAGGGGAGGTCATTTCCCAAGAATAGAAGGGAAAGAGTAGTTCTGGCCTGGGGTAACACTCTGTTATGGCAAAACTGCATGTGAAATGGATTTTGAGAATGACCAATAGGCTCTGGGAGACTTCCCAACCCTTCTCTTTCCCATCCAAAAATAACAAGGCTTTGTTTACTGCATTTGCACTGTCACTAACTACCCAAGGAGCCATCTGTTGTGGTGAGTGGGATCCAAAGAAGAGACCAGTGAGAGAGCAGAGGGAGAGATGGGTGTCAGATTCCTTGGATATGTGGCTACTGCTTTGTGCTCCCTGCAACTCCCTATGGTCCCCTCAGTCCCCAGACCATAGGTCGCCACATGGGTGTACAAGGGGGAGGACACATGCATAGCACCATGAGAGACTGCCACCATGGGGGCAAACAAGGAAGTTATTTCTTGGCTACAGAACTTCCCCATAGACTGAAAAGCAGAGAAACTAATTTAGAGCACTTATTTAAAGTGCATCAGTGCAAAATAAAGGGCAAATACGCATTACCTCTCTAAATGGACAGTTTTATTCATAAGTACACTTTTTGAATTAGGATCAAAACACCCAGAAGGACTAATAGAATTTGAAATCCTGTCTATCTTTAGCTAATTCATTAGGACTTTTACTGGGACTGTATATCCTCATGTCCTTAGTTACAGAATGATTCTTTTGCCCATGATCTGGGTAAACACCACCATTAATAGTGCAAATACATGAGGAAGTCTGACTAGAAATAAACTGCAGCAAATATTGACAAATTATTATTATTTTTAAATCTGCTTTCTCTTTAATTAAAGACATCCTTAGGAACATGGATGTAAAAAGTTTTCGATAGGTGTTTTAAGCTAACAAAAACATTTTAAGATAGTCAGAGGTTGGGTGCATAAAGCAAAAAAAAAGTGAGAATCTTTCCTGCTTTGAACAGTAATGACAATCTCAATAACCATAGGTGGCCTTAGGTGCTTCTTGTGGATTAAATATACTCAGCCTGCTTGGAATTTTTTTTCTGGGAATTGGAAGCTTGGTGCCAAGCAGCTCAGTTTCCTGTACACAGCACAGTGCAAAACAAATTGCACCTCGTCTAACTCCGGGACACGATTAAAAAAATGGGTAAATTCAATGCCTGGGAAGTAGCAACTACAGCTATTCAAAGGCACAGTGGCTTCACAGGTTTTGTGCTGGCTGCATGAGCACCAAACATCCTCATTGCTTGTCTAACTGCCTCATACAATCAAAAGACAATTTGCCCTCAACAAGCTTACTACTGTAATACATTAAATTAATTGGAGGCTATTTGCACAATAAAAACATTACTCAGTATGAGGCATTATGCTGGTACATTGTCCTCACAGAATCACAGAATATGCTGAGTTGGAAGGGACCCAAAAGGATCATCGAGTCCAACTCTCAGCCCTGCAAAGGATCACCCACAAGTGTCATACCATGAGAGTATCACCCAAACACTTCTTGAACTCTGGCAGGCTTAGTGCTGTGACCACTTCCCTCACTTTTGCTTTTCTTGTCCCCAAAGATCATTTACACTTTTTATTCTCCCAGCAAAGAGTACCTGCAAATCCTCTCCTCCCTGATCCTGAAAGTTGTCTTTACCAGTGCTTCAAACCCCCAGCTACAAAGAGCCATGGTGCAGCGTCAGTGGGAGCAAAGGCACTGGGAGCTCAGCCTTGTTACACCAGCAGTGAAACAGACCATCCTTCTTGGGGGAAAAAGGATCAGCAGCAGGAGACTGGAAAGCAAAGCATCACCCTTGAGGCTTTATTCTCCAGTGAGAAATACCTACATCTCAAAATTTGTTTTAGCAAGCAAACACGGCTGTCCCTGACTACTGAATGTTGCTGCTTTGTGCAAGTGAGCCCAGGGAACTCTGAGAAGAGGTTGACCTATCCTTACTCATATCCTGGCTCCCCACCTCCATGCCTTTTCTGGCCTGTTTTTCAAATCTTTTCAATGTTTCTTTCTCTAACTCAGGCTGAATTCACTGTGAGTGAAAGAGGGACTTCTCCATGGGAACAACTGTTAGAAAACAAACCACTGAACAAAGCTAACCTTTACAACCAAGTCAAGTGATGCTTGAATTATTACAAATACTACCCAGGATACAATGGGGCAGAATCCATCTGCCCCTTCGTTACCATGAAGCAAACACCCAGGAATGTTTCACAGGAGCTCCTCTCCCTGCTTCAGCCCCTTTTTTCCAATCCCCTGACCAGGCTGTTGACAGGGATTCCCAGCAAGAGCTGGAAAACTTCCCTCTTGCAGGGGAAATTTTATTCAGTTCTCCCAAGGACAGCCCAACCCTGAAACACTAAAGAATCAACCTTTGTGAGAAAACAGTCTTTTGATTCAAATTCCTTTAAGCAAAGACCTGGAAGTCAGGCTGGCAGAGGTCTGTTTACTGCAGATGGTGCCACTGACTCTCCATTCCAGGTACAAAATAACTTTGCCTTCCCTTCTTGCTAACTGGTAAACAGGAGCAATATTTATCTTGTCAAGAAATCTCTGTGTAAGGAGTACAAGTGCAGCATTGCAATTGTAAGCACACTTCTAAAATTGGGGGAAATGACATCAATATCCATCTGAACCACTCGATCTATTTTTACTCACAGTTGTCTCATGATTCTCTTGCACTGTGCAGGATTGAGCCAGAAAACTAAATCTGGATCCCAACCATATTCCAGCCAAAGAAAGAGGTTCAGCAAAATTCAAAGTACTGTCACTTGCTAATGTAGGTCCTAAATAAACAAAAGAATCTGGCAGGGAAGTCATTTTAAATTAGAAAGTTTATTTATAGTCCACAGAAAATTTCCTCCTCTCAGGCCGTAGCAAATCAAATACAAGTATCTTAGTTGATGGGATTACATATAAAAGAGGACACCGGGTCCAAAAGCATAGAAAACAGTCATCAATGGTAATTTAATTAGATTATCTAAATTTATATTATTTCTGCCTTTGAAGAGAAGGAAAAATAAGATTAAAGAAAATTTAGTCATGTCGGCATATAGGATTCCTTAAATGCCCTGAGTTTAGACATAGCACTGCCCTTTCCATTTATTTTCATCTTTTATTTTAGGATAGCTAGTTGTGACAGTGTTTAAAATAAATGTTAAATGAAGATGTCAGCTGATACTAAAAGAAAATAAGATACACTTTTGCAATTTAACCTAAGTAAAAGAAAGATGCAAGTTAAACTAACTTTTAAAGACATCTGCCTTTCAACGCTACTTTAGCAATCCCGACATTTCACAGGTTTCAGAATTATGCAATTTTTCACAACTACATACAGGACCAATTATTTGTTTTATATTGAACTCCCCTGCTAATGTGCCTCAGTTTCTAAGTAGTACAAATGATATAATTCATTGCAAACAAATAGAAGAACTGCATGAAGAACTCAAATTCCTAAGGGAAGGAGACTGAAAGAAAAAAACACTCCCAAGAGGAAATCTTTTGCTTTTAACTGCAGACCTCATCCAAAGCTGGCTGAGGTCAGGTTTCTCTTACAAACAGCAGTGCCCTCTTAATCCATACTGTTATTCAGGCAACTACCTGGGCAGTAATCCGAACTCAGATTTGATACTATGGGACAAAGGGTAACAGCTTCAAACTGAAAGACGGTAGATTTAGATTTGATATTAGGAGAAACAGGTTTTTTCTGTGAGGATGGTGAGGCACTGGAACAGGTTGCCCAGCAAAGTTGTGGATACCCCATCCCTGGAAGTGTTTAAGGTCAGGTTGGATGGGGCTGTGAGCAGCCTGGTCTAGTGGAAGGTGTCCTTGCCCACAGGAGGGTGGTTTGAACTAGATGATCTTAAAGGTCCCATTCAACCCAAACCATTCAATGATTCAATTAATATTAGTGGTAATTGGAGGAAGATTACATTCAGAGAGAGATACTTAGTAAAGTCCTTCTAAAATATCCATCAGACAGCAGAGAAATATATGTTTAAACTCAGATGTTGTTCAGAACATGTTACTAAAGTGGTGCCTCATTACAAACTGGCCTAAAAACACAGCCCATTATTGTAGGCAAGGTAAATTGCTGAGGTGCTCAAGGACACCCTGCTGCAGCTACTTCACCACGTACTTCTGCCTTTCACATATACCCTGACTACTTCTCCTTCCAGTCAGGATCACATGTCCCTTCCCCTGACTATGAACAACTTCTGGGAAGGAATTGATGTGCAAACAAAGATAAACTACAGGACCTTAAAGGCTCCAGCCTTACACGGCAAGTGCTCTGTACATCAGTGCCAGTCAGTAGACCATATCTGAGAGAAAAAGCACTGGACCTAGCCACATCATTGGTTTAAATGAGCTAAGCAATGCTCTTCTTTCAGAGCTGAGATCGACCTGTCTATAGCTGTGTGAAGCTGCGATATGTTGTCCATATTGGATGTAACTGAGATACCGGTTACTCTTCTCAGGACACTCTGGCATGTGCTGAGCTACTGCAGAGCCTGGGGATGTTACTGTCGGTGCATAAAACAGACCCTGTGATTGTTGGACATACTGCTTGTATCATCAAAAACCTGAGCCTTTCCAAAAACAGACAGGTAGGTACCCAATATTTTTCACTGAGCTATACCCCAGGAGGTTGCCATTATATTTATATCAAATCAGCATTAAAAAAAATCAAAATTTCTGTGGATAATTAAATATATACCAAGGATATTCTACACAAAATTCTAGGTATGAATAAAAGGACCTGATGTGCCATAATGAAAGGAGGGTTTATTCATATTTTCCCAATACAATAATGCTAATGAAAATAAGAAATATTTAATTTTTTCTATCAGTGATGTGGTTACCTAATTGAAATGACTGCATCATAGGTATAAAACATTCCTCTAGCAAAGACATTTCATGCTAATTAAAGGAACCATCCAGGAAAATCTGAGGTCTGTTATAAGCTGCATCTTTATTTCCTAGCTCTCATGCTTCAGTTGCCCTTTATTGTCAAATATAACCTGACCTATTGACGTATATTTTACCTGTTTGGCAAGATACCAGTTGTGCCAAAATGTTATGAAGATATCTGTTGCTGAGTTTGCTTTGAAATCCATATGCACAGATGCACTTCCTTTTTCCTTGCCTTTAAGAGTACCTTGATCAAATAGTACCATTAGTTAACAATCAATACTGGGGGGGGGGAGGGGGGAAACAACCACATAAATCCTCATTTCTGCTTTGTCCCACTTCCTAGTACACACTTTTCAAAACTCAGTTCTTTTTCCTCTTTTTTCATGATCCAATTGCCACTAGTTCCAGACATTTAAACTAGCCAGAAGGAAAAGTATGGTATTTTTTCACTGGTATTAAGATAAGAATTATATAAATTTCTAATAGTTGAGAAATCAAGTTTTTCAAGGAACGAGATTCCCTCAAGGCCCACAGTAAGAGTAAAAATGGACCATCCTTTCAAAGTTTGACAAATATGGTCATTTTTTTAAAGTATTTAGATTTTGTGACTTTATTCTGTTATCAGCCGGGAGCTGGTTCACCTTCATAAAGCTTTATAATGTATAGACTACCTAGGTCTCACTGCATAAGTGAATACACAGACATAACTGGGAGTGCCAGGTTTCCAGGGTCAATTCTAAGGAACACTTTCTAAAACACGGAAGAGTCCTTGGCACAAGAGATAAAAACCGGTGTTGTTTTTATGCCAGCAGGACACAGAGCGTGGGAGCTTGAAAGGCAGCAGTGTTGGATCCATCTTCAACCTCTAAGCAGCAAGTTAAAAACTGCAACATAAAAAAAAAGATATTCTCTTTTGTTGATAGACACCTGAGCTCACTTAAAGAGCTGTGATCAGCTTCCATTATTAGGATCTCCCAGTAAAGATGACTTTGTGATTCAAATTCATTACTAACCAGTCACTTCCAGTAACAGTGAGGTGACTCATTCAGAACTCATTTTTCGGTCTCATGTGCTTTTAATCCAGGTCAGCACAGACTAAGTCTCCTGTTTTCAACTTGGTCTATAAAACATATATCCCAGTACAGAGACATGCTGTCCAACACCACTTTTGGCATAGCAGATTCAGCCTAAAAGATAAGGGATACACAAAAACACCTAATTTGTAACATTTCTCTGCAGAAATAGAATTCACCATTGCTAGTGAGAGGTCATCCCATATTTCTGCAGATCAGAGCATTTCAGCACCAGATAGTTATCAAAGACCTGAAGACAAACAAGGAAAACTAAAAACCTTCCACATTTCCCAATGCTTTGCCCTGGAGCACTCAGCTTATTCACCTCTGCAGCAAGATTTAAGCCAACGACAGCTCACTACTAACATACAGTGAGGTAAAACAGCAATAGGTCAGGAAATTCTTTGAGCTCAGAATGATTGGTGATTGTGAGAATATCCCAAAGACAGAGCAAGCCCTGAGAAAGGCCCAAAATCGGATGATCTCTGAACAATTCGAGGCATTGTCACGTGGTTGTGGTAGATCTGAGAGAAGACATTTCCATTATTGATGGTTTAGCCCTCAGTATTGTTACAGTACTTCTGAAGTCCTCAGAATCCACTAAACCATAAGGAAAATGCTAAACATCAATCTCTTTCCCTCATTGCAGAGAATCATGGAGAGCCGGTGTATTGAAGGTCTCCTCCAGACCATGCTTTCTACCGACACTCAAGAGGACTCCCTTTGTTACGTGACATCTTGCCTTGCTGAACTTGCAAAGCAAGGTAGGGAAGCAACCCCTCCATAAAGCTCAATCAGAGAAGTGTACATGTCCTTTATTAATTCCAATAGGAGATGAAGCACAGGTGAACATGGACATACAGCCTAGGTCTTTCCCTTTAAATTCATTGTGAGTTTTGCCACGAGCTTCAAGAGCAAGATCCAATTCACTGGCAGGACATATGGGCTCCACTCTCTGCACTTTCTTTCATTGAACTGCTTAAAATTTTTTACTCAGATTTTTTTGTGCTGAACTTTGCTGCTGTACATGGCCTGTCTACTTCTATTTGTAACATTTCCAAATTTCTCAGGGTGAGAAAATTTTACAATAGCAAAAACTAATATAAAAAGGGGAAAAGACTAAAATACGAAGTAGCATTTTCTCTTGAAATTTTTTGCACATGGATTTTATAAAAGATCCCAAATTAACAGTTGTGAAAGGTACAGCACTCCTTATGGCAGAAAGGATCAGTGTAAATTTTCCCAACATGCCCTGGCACTGAATATTGTCTGTCAAACAAGTCATCTCTTGTATCTGGTGTAACGGCCATGTAACTGGCAACATGTCACACTCAATTTTGCAAGAGGTGCCCAGCAGCTGCTGGATAGACTGAACCTACTAGGCTACAAGTGGATTGTACATAAAGTGGTTCATTGTTTCAGAACATAAAACCAATAAAATATGAATTAAACCCATGGCCCTATCTTACTGAGAGCATAACCTCAGGCCATGACCCTTTTTTACAACCTAAACATACTTACTAACCAAGCTCAGCACATATTTTGCTTCTCCAGCTGCATGAAGAATTCCCTATTTAGGCTGTATGGTTTCTGGCAGAACTCTCTACTTCATTTCTTCAACACTGGACTTTCTGTTTACAGACTACTCTCTTATCTTTCTGTCTTCTAGAAGGAGCCACACTACACATGGTCCAATGGATGGATGAACATTTGACAAAGTGCTTGGTGAGACTGGCTGGCCAACTGGAACACACTGAGTCATCCTTTCAAGCTGCCTCCATCATCCAGCACATGATAGGTCACGGTAACTGTCACATGGGATTAACTCTGCTTTGAAGGAGTCTTGCAGCTGTCTGGAGATAACTGTCAGGCACCTTTTCCAAAAGGAGATAACTGTCAGGCACCCAACAACCTTTAATGTTCCTATAGCATCCTCCATCTGGTCTCTACAAATGTATTAGCATAAAAGTGCCTACTGTCACCCTTGAAATAGAATAGTGCTTGAATGCATGAGAAAGCCCAGGGATGAAAGTGGACCACAAAGGTGTGAATCACATTTTCATTGCCTTCTTCAAGCACTGCCATTCTGCAGGGCTAGTCTGTAGGCAATTCTGAGGTCCTTAAAAACAACTTAAGTAGGAAGGTTGGAGACAGTTAAGATATTCCTTACCATGGGAAAGATGAGAACATGTTTCAGACAAGTCATTGTTACATCCTTCTGATTGACCTTCCTTCTCAGTATATACAATGTGATGGCATTCCCTACAGATAGAAGCAGAGGTTACATTCCAAAATTCTAGATAAACTCTGCTGTCTGACTAGCAAAAGGAAAGCTCTTACCGAACCAAATCCTGCTGTTGTAATTCTAGACTAGGTTAGCAGGAGCAGTGAAATGGCTTTTAAGAATGGAGTCAAAATTTTTTCAGTTTCAGTGAGAGAGAATAAAAAGAGCATTACCTGTAGCAAACAAACTTAATTATGCTTAATATACATGTGCCATGCAGCTGAGAGCCTTTAGACTTGCAAGAAAAAGGTGTTCAGATAATTCTTGCCATGCTCTCTAGAAAGGCATGGTTAGATTTTAGACCTTAGATGTGCAAAGACTGAAATCCATAATGAGTCTCCAGTAAGGGAAAATGCAAATCTGTTTCATTTCTGCCACTGAGGGTTTGCAACAGAGCAGACTCTCAGGCAGTGAACAGAGTCCAACAGCATAATCACTTCAGGTTAGTATGACAGGCTTATCAGTCCATAAATCAGCAGGCACCTTGCACAAGGACCAGATTCCTAGCACAGCAGCCCATTCAGCATTTTATTTACCTGAAGTATCAGCGATATTGCCAGAAGCTGTAGTACAGGGAAGTCCCTTGCCAGTCTTTGCAGTAATGCTGGCTGTAGCTGAAGGTAGATGAGTCATTAATGATCTTACAAATGTTACAAAAATCAGTTTTCAAAGTGTTTTAAAGGTTTGTATTGATCTCCAGTGGTCCTCCCATTTATGCAGAAAAAATGATGCTTTTATGGAAGCATCACATTGGAGAGATTCAAGCGTATCTCAAGAATTTTCTTACCCACCGAGAGATCCGGTTTCAGCAGCTGGGCATCTCCACATTCTGCAGACTACGAGAAGGTAAGTCCTTCCTGCTAGGCTGAGCCCCCCGGGTGCTCTCAGAGCCTGCCTGCACCTATCAGTGGCAAGCAGGCACTGCTTTGGAACAGAAGTCAAAATCATTAAGCTTGGAAAAGACCTCTAAGATCATGGAGTCCAACCACTGACAGTGCCGGGCAAAGTCCCCTGGGGACTAGCTCTGCTCACTTAAGCAAACAGAATAATCTCAAGGGTAGCTGTTACCACACCTGTTCTGAAGTAACTAAGAGTATCTTATGATAAAAGTGGGAAGGTTTTGTTTGTTTATTTGTGCACTTTAAAACTAAAGCCTTTCTGATCAGCAGGGAAATAGGACTTCGGGTACAGATGCTTTTATCCAATGTATTTGGCAAGAGATGCAACCTAAAAATTCTTTAAATCTGAAAGCAGTTTATTTTGATAAAGCAAGCAAATAAGCAAATTAGCTGCTATTAAAGTGTGAAGTCTCACATCTTTTTCATACTCTAAAGTCCATTCCTTAATATTTTTCCGGTTTTAGTCTTTTTGGTTTTGGGTAAAAGTTGAGTACTTATGAGAGTTTTAATGTGGTAATAAATATATATAATATATAGCATATATCTTTATACATGTAGAGCCAGAGTCAAGACCTTGCTGTGACTTGATATGCAGCTGCTGTATAAAGCTGCATTTAGACATCTGGATCAGGAGAACTTAGCAGCAATCTTGAATAGTTGTAGGGATCAAAACTGAATTTGTATCTGCCTTCTGTGGTAGAAGAATATTGTTCTGTCTTCTCTGTTATTCCTTTACAGATCCAGAATTTTCATTAGCATTCAGAAAAAGCCAAATGGCCAAACTCCTTGAGCAAGTCCGTCAACAAACAGAAGAAACTCAAGAGCTCCTTAAGGCAGCTATTTGCCATGAAGACAGTTAAGCCAAATGGCTTATGAAAACTTATCACATTCAAGAGTCTGAACTTTCAGAGAAAACAACTATTTTCATCAATTCCTGTAGTTAAAAGTTTTCCTGCTACTTGCAGTTTCATCATACAGAAGAGAGGTTCTGATAACAAGAACTGGAGCACGTCAAAAACCAATTCCTTGAACATTTTGGTTGGCTGCTTAAGTGTGCTTGAGGACAAGACTATGGTCCTTTCCAAATGGGGTGTGAAAAACACCCGTTATGCTTGGTTAATCCTCCATGATTTGTTTTTGGTTTCCTCACCACCACCCCCCTTCAAAAAAAAAAGCACTGTATTCATGAGGTTTTCTTCATATAACAGGCCAATTCCTCTGAAGAGGCATCTCAAGTATGTGGGTTACTCTGCATTCATCTTTATTTTGTTTCTGTTCCATGCCCCTTATTTCAGAGCACACTCCAGGGTCTTTGGAAAATAACTGAATTAACCCACAGTATAAAAGTAGAAAACTACTAACAGGTTACTACAGAAAGTAAGTGATGAGGGACAGTTCAGAAATCGCAAGAAATTTGTAAGAGACAAGAATGGGGCAAGCCTTCCGGCCGATCCTTGTCCAAACTATAGACAGTACTCTCCAGCAGAGGAGCAAAGGCACATTTAAGGCAAGTAAAAAGTTGCACAGAGCATGTATACAATACAGTAGCAACCATGAATTATTTGGGTGACGTGTTTGAATACAGAGATCTGTGTTCTGCAAATGTTAAATTATTTCCAAAGGTACTTGCAACAGGGAAAAAGTAAAAATATTTGGTAAAATTAGGAATTGTTCTTGTACTTGGATGCTGATAACTTCATTTTAAAAAGAGGTAAAGAACAAAAAACCTAGTAATATGTTTAAATTCAACTAATTTTCTTACATGTATACAGAATATGGGACAACCTCCCTCCTTCTCCTCCAGAGAAGAAGCTCTCTCACAAATACTTAGCCAATCAAAACAGTATTTTTCAGGAAAAAAAACGTAGCACAGAGCTTTGAAATTATGGGGCACTGCTTTTTTAATATAGGTTTTAATTTGTGAGAGAATAGTAATCTAATAATAATAAAAATAATAACGATAAAAATAATAATCTATTAGTAATCCAATTCCATATTTGATCAATACACTGGTTTTTGAATACAAAAATCCTCCTGAAGCTTCACGTTGAACTAGCTGGAATACTGAAATTCTGGAACCACTGTTATAGCAAGCATCTGCTGCTAGGTAGCAGTTTCTTGTGAAAACATTTCAGAAGTTTCCTGACTGTCGTGGTGTAACCCCAGCTGGCAGCTCAGCCCCATGCAGCCACTTGTTCACTCCCCCTAAAAGTGAGAAGACTTGTGGGTTGACATAAAGACAGTTCGACAGGGAAAGCAAAAGCCACGCACACAAGCAAAGCTCTGCTCCCTCATGTGTAATGGTTACTTGGGAAGACACACACCATAACTCCGAATACCCTCCCTTTCCTCCTCCTTCCCCTCCCTTTATATGCTCAGCATGACACTGTATGGTTTGGAATGTCCCTTTGGTCAGCTAGGATCAGCTGTCCCAGCTGTGTCCACTCCCAACTTTTTGCACACCCTCAGCCTCCTTGCTGGTGGGGTGGTGTGATAGGCTGACTCTGGGCAAGTGCTGCTCAGCAGTAACTAAAACACATTGTTATCAACACTACGTTCAGCACAAATCCAAAACACAGCCCCCCTCTAGCTACTGTGAAGAAAACTAACTCTACCCCAGCCAAGAGCATCACACTGTCTTTTGAGGTACTCCTGATCATGTTATAACTCTTATGTGCATGTAGAGCTTTAGAGCTGCTATTGGCTACAAACATGGAATAAAAGTGAGAGTAAAAAAAACAGTTTAAAAAAATCATTTTGTCAATTAAGAGCTCAATGTTGCATTTTAATGTGGCCCAAATCTTTAAGCTTAATTTTGGTGCTTTGGGGAAACATTTTTGATAATGATACCTTTTAATATCTGCAAGTTTTTTTCCAACAGTACTCACTGGGAAACAAACAAACAAACAAACAAACCCACCTAAAACCAAACAAAACAAACTCCACACTCAAAATCCTCTCTGCAGTGCAGTAAGAGGGCCTGCTAAAGTACAGGGCAGACAGAAACCTCAGATAAAGCAATATGGCATTTTCAATATTCATGTGTGACAGAAATTTTGTTTTGAAATCTCATATGAAAAGCCATGTGCTCAACTTTGGCCAGGTGGACTCAATGAAACAGAGGACTAACTGAATGACACAGCTAGGAACAAAATCCCAAAATCTCAAAACTTCAGACCACCTCTGTGGGTGACTTTAGATGAGTTTCCAAAAAGAAAATTAGTGCAATATTAAGTAATTATATCAGAATCTGTCCTGTATCTGTATTCTTGGGTATTTAATTGCAAACATTATTTCAAAGTCTTAGCAAGAAAAAAAATAACAAAGCATTCTTTATCAGGAGTGAGGAGATAAAAGATGTGAAACAAGCAAAGCTAATGGTGAACAACCCACCAGTCGTGATGTACTGAACTACACTCATTTATGTTGTGCTGTTAAGATGTGAGCAAGGAGCTGAGTCTTTCCAAAGCACATAGCTCACTGCTGTGAAAGGTTACTACTCTGTACCTTCAGTACAGCTGTCTGCAACTTCTACAATTGCTAGTTCTACCTCACTGAGTAGTTCAGTTTTGCCTCTGATAGTAGACAACAAAATCAGTGGCAATAGAAGGGAAAGGAGCTGGCCTTCACTCGATACTATATTTTATTGTCAAGAACAACACTCAACAGAAGAGAAACTATTTTCCCCTTCATTTAAAGAAAAAGAATTAACCAAAAGACTTAAAAATTCAAAATTCAATCTTTTTTTTTTTTTTTAAACTGATACACGTGATTCTACTTGCAATTTCTCAGTCTTTGTTTTGTTGTCAGGCCCTTGAAACAGAGGAAATTCTCTCTCATTTGAAGCAAACCTGGACTGAATGTAGTGATAAATTGTTAAAAAAAAAAATCAAACCAAAAAAAGCAAAGTACAGATTAGAAATGAAGCAGGGCCTTAATCTGTGCTGCAAACAGTGAAGCAAGTGTTCTGAAGTCTCACAAAAAACAGATCAGCAAAATATAGACCCAAGCCAAAATAGCTCAAGATCAACATAATTTAAACCTGAGCCTAAATGAATCCCCAGACTTAAAACTGAAGCCAAATCTTACTGGCTATTTTTTGTTCAGTTTGTAGCTGCAAGTGACTTTGTACTGATTTTCTATTTAAAAAATGAGATGAAACCTGCAAGTTTTAAGCAGACCAGGAGTAGTGAGAAGAGTTTTCCACCAGAGATTGACTCCTGCTTCAGCTGTGCAAGAAAATGAAAATATAAGTAG
Source organism: Manacus vitellinus (assembly GCF_001715985.3). NCBI lineage: Eukaryota > Metazoa > Chordata > Aves > Passeriformes > Pipridae > Manacus > Manacus vitellinus. The sequence continues at coordinate 10,245,919 of NW_021940604.1, read as the reverse complement.
AAATAAATATTTCAAACAAGTTTTATTTGGTACTTACATGCTATATATAGTTTTAAAGAAAAACTACATATTTTGGACACTTCAAAATATTGTGGCTATGTACATGGAAAACTAAAGAAAGCAAGAAAGGAACCCAATTCATTTTACTGTGTCACAAGTTACTATTGAAAGCATTCTGACTGAATGGCTGTTTTTTTCCCTTCCATATAGATTCTGGCAGATGAAGTCTCTTTCATTTTATTTCCATTGCTTTTATCCCATCTCCTCTATAAGATGAACACTTGGTAGCAGCAGAAGTTTCTTCAAAAATTCTTCAGCTTTTGTCTCAGAGGATTTCTTCTGCTAGCATAGACTTCCTGCACAGCTTCCTAGAGGCCTCGCTCAGTGCTCACTAAAGGCAAGTACAGGAATCTTAATGATACATTCTCTCTTAGCATGAGCTGAAACCCCGTGAACCTCCATTTCCCTTGCCAAGGATCTTCTCACTGACTTCAGAGAGCAATGCCTCAAGCCCTCCTTGATGCTTCAAACTCAAATGCCTAGAGTGAGCTCTGCCTGCAACAGCATTGTTTAGGAAAGCACAAAAACGTGCAAAATTTTACAGTTCTGCACAACACAACCAAAAGTGAGGGATGGAACAATGACAGCAGAAATCAGCATCAAACTAAAGAGAAAGCAACTTGCATTGCTCCTCTTATCACTCAAACTGCACTGCCTTATAAAAACCACACACTGCATAAAAAGCAAAATGACCATTTTCCATTTGCTCTGAAACGAGCAAAACCAAAAAATCCCAAACCTGCATCATCCAAAATCAAATATTTCAGGTTTCACACAGTCTTCAGTAGTTTGATAAGGCAAAGGAAAAGTCTTCCATCATTGGGAACAGCAGCAACTTACAGGACTCAGAATAAGGTATTTCCTTGTGTGTGTGTGCACACGTTTGTGTGCATATGCATACACATCTTTTATAGGTTTGTGAACATGGACGTAACCAAAAAAAAAATCAAGTTTGCAGTATCTTTTTACCACATTTGTCTAATTTATTCAATTAAATGATTTATTTCTGTACTGAGCAAAATTCATAAATACATAATCTAGAAGAACAATAGGTTTTCCTCTTGTCCATGAAAAAATAACGCTTTCAAATTTTCACATTTTAAAATCTGTCTTGTTTTGTGTTTTTAGAGAAAATGCAAGAAGATCATAGTGACGTCTCAATTTACAGAATGTCCCTGTAGGGATTTCATTTAAAAGAACCTGATACAGAAGCCTATAGTTTGCCTCCATAATTAGAGTTCTCTGCAATAACATTTAAACCAACAGGTTTAAATAAAACACCCCATTAGCTCTACTTGTAGAGCAACGAGGCATTTATTTTTCAAGTATTAGAACCACAAAGTGTAAAAGATTCTTTGCCAATTTTATAATTATGCCTTTTAAACCAACACTCACCTTTTTTAAAAAAGCAAAAAAGAATCAGTCCCACCACCCAAATCAGCCCATTACTTTCAGATTCCAGTGTCTGGTGTCTTAAGGAATGCAGAAATATCCATTTACTAACAAAAAAAGCTCGTTGGAAATAGCCATATTAAGTAACGCACGTGAAGCATGATTTTTCTAGTGATGAAAGCTATTAGAAAGGTGATCCAAGTCTATTCCCCTCATTTCTTCTGCTGGTTTTACTAAAGTCCTTCCAAAAAAGATATTCAAGAAATCTTTAAAAAACTGGAGAGAAAAAATAAAACACTCCTTCATAGCATGGAAAAAACTCCACTGACTGCAGAGATGCTCATATCACCTTTGGTTCTTCAGAAGAAACAATCAGATCACTTCTACAACAGAAAGTAACAAAAATGACAGGTCAGAGTGGCAATGCTTACTTCAAAATGTTACGTGCTTATGCAATTAATGATTTTCCTTACATTTTCTGGCCACAGAAAAATAAAGGAGTATCCAATTTAATTTGCTAAATTAGTATTTGTTTACTAACATTCTTGAAAAGTTGTGGTGTCATTGAGAAAACTAGTGTCCTGCAAACCATCCCTCAGTATTAATGCGTGCAAGAACTTGATGAGGAAAGTACATTCAGAATTTTACAAAGTGATTAGGTACCAGGTCCCCTTCTGCATGTGCGTGCCAGGTACTGCACTTACAAAACTGGAACCTGATTGCTGACTGCTTGGAACAGCAGCTGTCACTTACCACTTCTGTTTGGCAGCACAGGGCAAACCTTTCCAAGCAACCACAAGTGGAAGAAAGTAAAACATAACTGAGAGGCCCTCATTCAAGAAAAGATAAAGCCTCATCATAACTTGCACTGCATCTACATGTTCTTGGCATGCACAGCTTTACAAAGAAGAGATACGCTCCTTTCCCCAAATGATGTGGGGTTTAAAAATGCTTAAATTAATCAACTGATATTAACTGAGAGCTCTAGGACCTCTGTCAATTACAACACATTACAAATGTTCATGAACCACAGCAAACCTACCTGCTGTTTGATGTGTTTGAACACTATCTACCTGAGGCAAAAGAGTCCCCTTATCTTCAAAGGCTAGAATTGGATTCAAAGGAATTTCCGGACTATTGCTTCCATCATTGTTCATGGCATCCAGCCGGGATGGTTTAGAACCAATAGGCAGGTTTATGATCTCTTCAAAGTTATCATTCTGCATAGACATTCCATTGTCATTTGTGTTTTTCTCTGGATTGAGATTGCTGAAAGAAAAACATAGTTATTTCCTCACACACTTCATCTAGAACAGAAATTTAGTCCTCCTCAAAGCAATATTACAAATGGAAGAAAAGTCTGCATCAATCCTGAGCGTTCTTTTTGCCAGTAAAAACAAAACTCTGCTTCTACCACAGTAGATAAACTGTTTTTGCAGTTAAGTACTAGGTATGCCTTCCCTCACACAGGGTAGTAGTTACATTTGGCTACATGACACCCAGCTACAGTGCGCTGTATGTCTGAGAAGTGCCTGCAGTGGGAAGCAGTAAGGAATCCCCTGCAGCACCACCACTGCTATCTGGAGCTACCCACTTAAAGCAATTTACAGCCTCTAACATATTTTTTCAGATTTCATAACCTTTTTAGTACCCTTCCTCTTATTGCAAATCAATGTAATTGCCCTTAGATAAGATCACTGTAATTTTTATTACTTCTTGGATCACCTCCTGCCACCAGTTAGGGAACAGTGTCTTCTGTGTGCCACTTATCCAAAGACTCCATTACCAATGTAGTGCTCTTTTCAGTCCCTCCTCCCTTACAAGTCCTTAGGGCTTATTTTCAAGGCACCAACCAGCTCCACACTCCTCTCAGTGATCATGCCCAAGCCAAAAGAACCCTCTCTCAGCACCCCTCATTGTCAATCTGCACTTTCGGTTTCCATCTCCCAGTTGACAGAGATGCCTTATGAGTAAGATCTTGTACATCTCCCCTAGTCAAGAGCAGCACAAGCACACACTCTGCAATTATACATACTCTCCTGAGACAATACATGCTCATGTCTCACATCTTGCTCCTCCCCTCCCAAACCTTATATTAGGTGCTGCGTTGTCAAATCCTTCTGACTCTGGAGATAGCATGTGCTATCTTGCCCGAGGGGAGATACTAAGGTGCTCCTCTAGTGAACAGGATGACAGTAATGGGACCATAAGCTCCTCGAGAAAGAGCAAGTACTCCAATGACACTCAAAAATCTTGTTATCTTTCACAAGTGCTTCTTAAGGCCCCCATCAGTTAGATCCTGACAATCCTGGGTACCTATTCCCTATTCAAACCACATCACAACTCTTCAGGCTGTTTGGAACTGTCTCATCCACAAAGGCTCAGATGCAATTTTCCTAGATTGAAACTAGACTATAAATTTCCTCAGGCCATTTCTCAGCAGGTGGTTTGGTTTCACAGGCTAATTTTCTTCTGACAGGACATTTACTAGTCTGAAAAAAAACACCTGCTTGTAATTGGCATATAGTATATTTTCATGTCTTTGGGTGTCCAAGTCTGCACAAACAATTAAAGAATTGTTTTACAGTACTTCCCAAGAGACAGAAAATGATTACTGGTCTTTTGAAAATGGCATTGCTTTATCCAGAGCCCAGATTTCCTGTGAGAACCACATGCTTGTGTTCATATCAAGCCCTTCCCAGATTTTCAAACCATCACTGGTTCTTTTTCAGAAAGGCACTCCCCTTTTTTCATCTGTGGATATGCTGAGCAAATTTCAAAGTGAAAAATATGTTTCACTGCACCGAGTTTGAGAGCAGATACAGAAACCCTAATGGCTGCCTGAGAGAGGTCATAAGTCACACCACTCTTTGGTGCCAGAGACCCACATCTGTAAGATGAGGAGCAGAATCTGTGACATGCTTTAGGACTGTTAAACCCTGCTCTGTACTGTGTAGTTATAAGGCATATTTACTATATGTTACTCCCATTTACTGCCAATAACCATACCACAGCTAGGATAACATGCCAAGTTTGATGAATGGGGTAAGAAAGAGGTGTGAAGAGAGCAACTTCTCATCCATATAAATTAAAAAACACAGTAGTTCAACAAGTATTAGTGGAATGAAGAAGCCTTTTGCTTCTGCAAATCTAATTTTTCTACCCAATTGATCAGCTGACAATGGATAAATAGTTCTTCATATTTATTTGTCATTGCACTGCCAGTATTACACATTGAGTTAGACCAGGACTCATTCAGACTTGAACAATGCCCTTTGAGACAGAGGAGATTCTACAATCACAAAGTGGGTACAGAAGAGGAAATCAAGACTATAAATCTTCCAAATTTTATGCTATAAAATCATCTAGATTCTGTGTTGCTTGCTCCACCAAATTAGAGAAGCACATTTAGATGAAACAAAGGGAAAATGGAATAGTGGAATTAATTTCCACTGGACATCTTAGAGGCCACAAGCTCAAAAGGAGATTAGATAAATTCCTAGGGAACTGGTATACCCTCCAGCTTCTGTTAATTAGCAGCTTAGGGACTACTTGAGCCTATGGTTGTATTTGGACCACAATGCTTAGTAACCCTTCATTGACCAGAGGATCTCCTGGTAATTACCTTTATTTTCCCTCTACACTATGCTACAGGCCATTAAAGAAAAGAATACCCTCCCCCCCCCAAAAAAAAAGCATTTTTGACCTGCTACAGCTGTTCTTACCATCTTATGTTACATTCTTACTGATATCTTAGTTGTCCAATGCAACACCAGAGATATCCTTTTCAGACATACAGTATTGCAGAAAGAACTGGATAATTCTGGTATTCTAACATATTCCATAAGTGTGCTTGTAGCATACTTGCTCAGAGTGCATTTCCAAACATAACAGTCTTGCAAGCCTCTGAAGGACATCTCCAAGGAAGCTGAAAAACATCTCTGCAGCTTCACACTTTGACCTGAACACATCAGTATTAACAAGATAGACTGGAGGATGTTGAGAAAAGAGCAGCTAGTTTAATTAAAGGAACTGGAACATCCAAAAAAATTAAATATTACTCAAAGTTACATCTGATGTAGATAATTTTAGTCAAAGTTCTGTGTAGACATAGCCTGTAATTAAAGAATTTGAAGAGAATAAGAAAGAAAGAAAGAAGGCAAGAATTCAGTATATCTGTCTCCCATAATTCATCAGAAATCAACAACGAATAGGAAAAAATAAAATAGTAATTTGCAGGCTTTGAAAAGTATTTCCACAGCTGCCACTTCTGATCTGAAAGACAATGTCAGTCTTTACTGACAGGATTTTTGCAGAGAAGTCACAGATAGACATTAACAGCAAAATGGACCCCATAGTTTTTGGATGACTTAAATAAATGGTGCTTATTTTTCATCCACAGAGACAACAGCACTGAAACCAGCCAGCAATGAGGAGCTTTCTTCTCCAGGACAAGACATTAAGGCAATCACCCAGACCAAGTGTAAATTTCTAAAAACTGGTTATCTAACCTACCCAGAGCCAGCACCCTGCATACAGGATGGAGACACAGATGAAGTGCATAGGTGAACTACACTCACTGAGGCGTTCTGCATTGCATTGCAAGTGTTTATAGAACATGGCACAGAAAAAAAGGCATTACAGAATAAGTATCATAAGGAAAATACTGTCAACATAAATCACTGTACTGAAATAACTTTCTAAGAAGTAGCAGACAAAATCTAACTTGGGCAAAGAATTAGAAAATGGAGTACAAGCAAAATTCTGCAAGTGGGCTATGGATTAGGCAGCTGTAGGGTTATCCCACTCAAATGCCTTCATTTAAGTTCAATTGTGAGCCTTCTCACCACACACTTACAGGTTAGATTTAAGGTCACTACTTGCCCCCCTTTCCCAATAATATTCACTATTCTTCATTAGCATTCCACCATTAAATTGTTTAACCAAATTTACTTGTGGAGAAGACACTCAGAGCAAGCATAGGCAGCAAAATCAGAACCCTTGCAGCACCACTCAAAGCTACTATACCACAAAAATCATGTTCATGTTCAGACACTCATTATAACTCAGAAGACTATTGAAAAAGAAACTGTGTTTATGAACCCAGAATTTATGTAAGATCTGTTTGAAAACCTTGAGTGCTAGCATAGTAAAACAGCTCAATTCACAAGCAAATATATTTGTTTTCTTCTTTCACAATACTAAGTGAAAAAACTTTAAACCTACCAAAAATCGATTAACGTTTATTTGTTTAAAACACAAGAGTTGGAATACCAATAAAAATTTGGACAAACTATTAGCTGGGATAGATGATTGCACCAATCTACCATCTGCAATAAATATCTATCAGTAAAACTAATAATCGTTGACAACAGATAAACAGTAAATAAGGCTGCAGATCACAGCACTTTCATTAGGGTTTATGAAGATCAATTGCCCTGGAAAGCTAATGATGTTCCAGCAAAACAAGATCTGTATTGCTGATCAAAAGTAGCCACAGAAAATAAGGAAATATTGAAATCCATTGTCTTCCCTCAGTGAGATTTTTTTAAGTTTTCCTCAGTTGCTTTGCACTGCTGACCACAGAAGCAAACATGTTATTTCCAACTGAATCCCAGCCACAGAGCTGAAACAGGATGGATGACATGAGGGGGGGGAAGATAGATGAAGGCTCAGTACACAGTCAGGCAACTTCCTATTATGCTCCAGAGTAACGTTCCTTATCTTCACATAAACCTCTAGTAGCTTTCCAAGTCATCCTTCTTCAGCACTACCAGTTCAAGGGACAGAGCATCTACATTGTCTGGGGAGTGAACCAACTACAGATATTCTGACCTCAACTACAGCTGCCAGCCCTGTTCAAACAAGATGCCACCTTAGAAAGACCTTCTCCTTCGCTTCCTTCTCTTGCCCATACAAGTGCATGCCAAAAGTCCCCCAGCTAACACCTTTTTAAGTTCTGGTTAGAAATCTCATCTATCGTGTCGTTAAAACACGATGAAGTCTTTTTCAGGCCAAAGTCAAATCTTGCCTGGGGCTGGAGTGAGGTGCTCACAACAAGAGACAATCTCCACCCACTGCTCTTGTGTGTGTGCTACCATGTCAGGTATATCTGGATGCCAGAAAACCACAGTACACAAGACACAGCAGTGGTGTTGGCACCTGTGGCTTTTACCATGTGATAAAATCTATGGGACACTACCAAGTGCTTCAGTCTTTGCATTCCCAGTCACTGTGGATGTACCTCTGAAGCAGAGAGTCCCTCCACATCCCAACCTGGCACGCCAGTTTTCCCTTCCACAGTCTTACACGCACTTCCTACTTTTGTTCTTCAATCTCATTTACTCATTCTTTACTGTGGGCATTCTGAGGTTGCTTCCACACAGATTTTAATGCTACAGGACAGCACTCATTAGTGTGGCACATTTTGTATTTCAAACATCAATGTACATGTAAGGCTTGGAGTGATTAACATTTAAGAACTGCCCAAGACAATTATGAGGCAGCTCTGTGCAGCTCATTCAATGCATCTCAGTGCTCAGTGTCACTGACAGAACTTCTCTCAGCAGGAGCATCCTTGTCAGCATGACAGCAGGCTAAGATCCCCCAGGCATATGGAGGGATCGAGAGAGGGCAAATTCCTCCTTCAATTAGTGCCAATCACACCCTGAAGCATACTGTCCATTACAGACTGCATGATGGCTTCCCACATTCAAGTTTTTCTACATATATTATGCATATCCTGCATAAAACATGAAAGGGCTATGGGATTATTTGGCTTTCTGCATTACTAAAATTAGTAATTTTAGTAATGACATGAACTGACAGCTCATGCTTATTTAACAGATGTCACTTGGTTCAACACTGAGGTTTCAAGCATTTCAACAATTTCTCAAAGTCTGAGTGACTTGCTTCATGGCTACAGAGAGATCCCAGTGTTAAATATCTGCCTCCCCAAATTGTCCTTATAGAGAACAAAGGTTTTTTTTTTCAAATGCATAACCAAAGTGACTAGTTCCATATCTCCCACGAGGGACATGACTACAACAGAACTTGCTGATACTTCAAGCAGTTCAGAAATCAAAACATCCAGGCTCAAGGCACAGTGTTCATTATTCTAATAAAAAAATCAGCAAATCCAGAGTGGGTTTTATGAAGTTTAATTCATGAAAAGGAACAGAAAAAATTTGCCCTTTCCATTGAGTTTTAATCGATGTAATAATTGCTGGCAAACACATATTGTTCCACACTCTGCAAAGAACATGCTGTATTTTTTTTAGAATTCTTCCCTATCAGTTGGCTAAAATGGGTTACTACTAAGGGAAAGATTATAAAGTTCTTTTCTGAACACAGGAAAAAATAATAAACAGGAAACAAGGTAGATTGAACTCTTACTTAGTTAATGAACACATGAAACTGAATATTATTTATTACTCTAGTAACTCTCATCTTCTAAACACCCCCACCTCCGACACTAGTCAGTTGTTCTTACCTGTCCACATTTACGGGGGGTTGGTGTGAAACAATCACATGTGTGCAGGTGCTGGGTGTCCCATTGTGCGGAGATTCTGTTGCATGCGGAAGCTGAGGTCCTGCTGCAGGTTCCAAGGGAGATGCAGGACTGGCTGTGACTGGAGAGAGAAAACATGTTCTCCTAAATACAAGCAAAAGCATCTACCTGCAGATTAGGGTAAAAAATTTTCTACAAAAGCCAGCACAGCCAAGGCAAACTACAATTTTAAAAAATAAGGTTCCCACACCCCTCCCTCCCTCCCTCTCTCCCCTCCCATCTCCTTTGTTGAGTTTTTGGGCACACAAGCCCCGTTTCAGGTCCAAAGTAAATGTCACAGATTTCAAAGCTGTAGCTTTGCAAACAAGAATAAACATTTTACAATGATATGAATAATTTCAACACATAAGCCAGATAGAAGACAAGTAGTCAGTTGTCAAAATAGGCTGGTATCTGATAGAATACTATGCTAGTGCCTTCTAAGTAGCAATAGAGAATGGAATAGGAGAACACTGGGACATCACCAATTCCATACACTGGTATTTCTTGGTTCCAGTAACCCAGAAGGAAATCAAGAGGGAAAAAATCTTCATTGGGAAGGATACTTCTTTCAACAAGTACCAAATCACTACTATAAAACATTGCAGAGAGCAACATAAAATTAGCCTATCATTGTCCCTCATGCTGAGATCATGTGATAGATGTTACTGGCCTGCCTTTCGGTTTTCTTTTAAAGTACAACTACAGCCTTCTGTATTGTTTTTACAGTCACACTAATCCACATATAGGTCAGTAAAAGGAAGCAACTGCACCATGCAAGCATCTGTTACAGTAATTGCAAAGACAATTCAGTATTCACAGGCTTGGACACATTTATCTCCATTACCCAAACAGAGGTCTGTTAGAGTACAATGTGGAAACTCAGGTGGTCAGAATATGTCCATTAATCCATATGCTTAACTCACTGTCATATCTAGATAACGCAAAGCCAAACAGCAGAGCAGCCCTGAGGGCGAGGGCAGTTTTGTTTTTATTCAGTCATTCAAGGATTCCAAGCCTTCCCTTGGGCTGGGGAAATCAAGATCCAAAGTCTCCTCTGCCTTAGGAAACTGACTGCTTTTCTTCTATCTCTAGAGGCAAAGCACTAGCCAAAGCTTATAGAGCCATTTATAGGAATTATTTAAACCGTAATTCAACAGTGCCCGCAGACAAAGATGGCATCCCAGATGTGTTCTGTATCAGTTGCTCACAAACTTTTTTCACCAAGATATTATGCAAACAAAAAACTTCTAAACACGTCATCTGCATCAAAATGTTTCCTGACAGTGCTAACTATAGTGTTCACTTTAAACATCAACACAAAAGTCATCCATCAGCCAGCACTGCTGCCTTCCCTGTTACTCAGCTCAAATGCAAAGGAGAAAAAGATAAAAGTCATTTAATATGTTATGCTACAATAGGGTAAACTATTTCATAGCTTGACTTCAGTATCTTTCAATAGTGCTAATTAACACTTGGTGATTGCTGGATATAAGCTATGTTTTATTTTTCTTCCTTTATTTTAAGTATTAAAGTCTCATATAGAAGTTTACCTAAAATGAAATAAAAAGATAGAGGGAATGGAAGAGAAGAAAAGATTAAGAGCGCGGGTATGACAAAGAGACTAAGTGTTTCTAGTAGTTCAATTTTGTCCAAAAAAAGAAATAAAGACCAAAGGAATAAGGCAGCGAGTATGAAAGAAAGAAGTCACAGAGAGATGTTTAGAATAATTAACAGTTTGTTTTGATGAAATAATCTTTTAAGAAAATGGAGTAAATCTGCAACAACCACATCTGAAATAATATTAAAAAAGTAACTGTAGAATCCGTTTCTTTTGCGATCAAATCACAAAATAATTTGTTTCTTTTCACTTTATAAATAATTAAACTCATTAAGCCACTTCCTCTTGTTAAACACCAATGTGACGAAGTTGCTAAAACACTGGAGTCATTTAGTAATGGCTAACTACCCATACAGAAAGGCTAAATAAATAATGTCTACTAAGATTTCAGTTATACAACTCTCATGGTTTTCTTTACTGCAATTAGTGTGTCAAGTTTCAGAACTGTATCTCAAGTCATTGTGCTTAGTAGGCATTTATTCACCTGTTGTGCTCAAGGCAGAGTTAAGCACAATACCTGCTTCTCCAGTAATATTTGTCTTTGATATATGTCCATTTTGCTGGTCATTGGGTTTCTACAAAGGAAGCACAGTTTTGTAAGTTAAAAATGGCACTAGGGAAAAGGCATGAAACATATTCAATATTTACACGTTAAGTAGCAGCACTGACCTTATCTACAGCTTCTACACGCCGAGTTCTCTTCATGATCTCTTCAAGCCTCTACAATGAAACGTAAAGGGGTAAAATAAGGTTTGCTCGCATTATTTGAATATATCTCTCCCAAAACATAACTGCTTGTCATTTATCAGCTGTATCTGTTTATTGCAAAAAGCTGAATTATTTATTACTGCTGGCAATAATCCCTTCACTGTCACATCAAGCCAATGAGGACTGCAGCCTTTCTGAGAGCATGTTTATATCATGGATAACTTTCTATTACTGAGATGGAAGCAGACTGCTAAGGTAAAACCAATTACAGTTTCTCTGCATGTACTGAGTTACCTTCTTCCTTTCCAAGCGCTCTTGCTCTTCTCTTTGGAAATGCTTTTCACGTTCTAATCGAATCCGCTCTGCCTCTTCCCGTAGGCGAGCTTCCTCTTCTTTCTACGTTGATGGTAAAAGAAAAAGAAAGAATAATTTACTATTTAAGGACAGTCTTACACTGTCTGCTTAACTATGCATATCTACAAGACCCTGAAAAGACACTTTTGGGGTTTACAAGCCACCAAAAATCTTTTCAGACTGAATTGCACATTTCTTGATCAATCTCCATGTTTTGCATAACATCGAGGGAATGTAACTAAACAACAGACATCATATTTGGTTCTGTGCCTGTTCTATAGCACACCAGATGACAAATAAGGAATAAATTTCCTAGCCTTCAGCATTAAAACAGCAGCCAGGAAAGCATTAAAGAGACATGTTTTGAGTGGGTTTTGAGAGTAAAACAAAAGTAGTAGAATGTTTTGTTTGGCCAACAGAGTAATTCTTTAACAAGACCAAGGACAAGCAAAAACTTTCCATTTCTGTTTTTTAATGAAATGCAAAACTTGTCTGGAATACTTTGCTCCCTGACAGTGACAGTGTTGTATGACAGAACTACTACAACGGATCATTTGTTACAGCTATAATATCCAAAAAAGCCTTGGCCATGCACTATCTCTGAGTGCTAAACTGAGCTAAACCCCAGGTTAATATTTCAAAGAAAGTAGCACACATCTTCTGAAAGAGAAGAATGCAGTTTCTAAGCCATATTCACTAACACAATCATTTAAACATTTATTATCGGAAGCATACATTTATATACCAGGAGAAAATCTTGTGTCTATGAGGCAAATTTAAGTGCTAGATGTTGGAGCAACAAAGCACACACAAGAAGTAAGAGCACATGCAAGAAGAGAAGAATCCTATCTAGAATGCTTAACGCAGCCTCTCCTAAAGTCAGGAAACCAACATTATGCCCATTCAAAAATGAAAGCACCCAAAAAACCTTATTTTTAGTTTATTTACTCTTTTTTACGTCTTTTGAGTAGCTGCTCTGATTTCAGGAGGACTGCACCAGGTAAAGGTTCTGCTTGGTTTTATTGAAGTTATCAAAACCTACCTCTTCCCACTAGCCCCACACAAAAGCAATATTTGGCAAAGGATTAGAACTCAGCCGTACTATGTCTCCAACACAGTGAACTCTTTGCATCTAGACTTTCTGTAAGTGCTAGGACAAAGAATTCTCTGGTGTAAGACCATTCATCAAAATTCCCCAATACAACTCTCTTGATTTTTTTTCATAATGAATCAGGAATAGGAAAGGATTTGTTCTAAATACAATCTAAGAGGGAGCAGAAAAAAACAAACCAAAACTCAACTCCCTAACACATGTTTTTGTCACGTAGAAATATCTTTACTCTTTGAACTACGCTATGGAACGAACGCTGCCTGGACACTATTCACTTTATAGATGGCATTTAAATTTTAGATATTGCTCTAATCTAGGTGGTGTGTAAGAAGTGCTGCTTCATCCAATTCTATGCCAATCAGACTGGCATAGAAATTCCAAGAGGGGAGCATACCTGTTTCTGAATGCGCTCCATCTCTTCTTTCTCCTTCTGTTCTCTCTCTTCTGCCTGGCGGCGCAGCCGTTCTTCCCTTTCCCGCTCCTCCTCTGCATCCTTCCTTTTTTTTTCTGCTTCTTGTCTGCGAGCTTCTTCCTCTTCTCGGCGAGCTCTTTCTTCAGCTATCCTCTGTGACAGCTCCTCCTTCTTTTGCCTGCAATCATTAAATAAGCATAAGAAAAAAAAAGTAATAAAAGGAGGGGGGAAACCCAAACCACCAGATTCATAATCCAACCCTACAGAACAACTGGATATAGGATGCACTGCTGTCTCATTCCTAAGTTGTCTGTTCTCCTTCCTGTAGAGGCCAAACATGAAACCCTATGGAAAATAAAAAACTCTGCAAGGCAATACCAATACTTCCCCAGCACATGTGTGCCAATCTATGACTCGCATACATTCTGAGTCAGAAATAGTATCACTGACTAATACATTTTGCATAACACTTCTTTTTGCAATTTCATATAATCATATTTTTAAACAGTACGTATTTTTGGCATCCATCTTATCTCATGGCAATGCTTCCTTAATTTAAAAGAAATATCTGATTCTTCTGATTTTTGGTTATGTCCTAATACAACCTAATGGTTTTTCATCCTTGCATTATGGGAGTAACTTTTCCTCTTCACTTTTGATGTTACTCTAATTATTTAAGACTTTTTAGCCTATCGTATCCCCGCTCAGAAGTAGAGGGTAGATGGTCTTCCCAGCTGAAGAATCCTCACCTGTTCGGTAGATTTTCATATGGGAGCTGTTTTGCACTTGTGACCTTCCTTGATGTCTGTCTGCACTTATTTTCCTAGTTTTACTGATTTTACTACCTCAAAAAAATATAAAACTCACATTCAAAATGTAGATCAATATTGACTAGTTCAGGATGACATTTTCATTTTATTCTCATTTTCTAGTACCTTGTAACAGTTCATTTACTTTGTTGACCATGACTCACCTGATATTTTCATACACTGAAGTCCAAACAAGATCTCTTCCCTCAGAATAATTTGCCCACAGGTCACCAACACAGGAGTTAAGTTAGGATTATTTCCTATACACATTCCTTTATTCTTACCAGTACAGCAATTCAGCTTCCATTTTGTATCTCAGCAATAGAAGGTATGTCAGAACCTCTTCACAACTGCCTTATCTCACTGAAGATTCACAATATTAACTCACAACAGCATTATCTCACTGGCCTCAAGTCCTTTCAAATTCGTTTATGAAGGCGCTGCACAGACACTGGAAACTCCTTTCACTGTGAAAGCTGATTATTCTTTAATTTTTATTTTTGATCTTTCAGTCTTAGTATTTATTCACCACGTTACTCTTATGCCACAGCAGCTTTTTTCTTTAAAACTCTTTTTGAGAGGGTCAGTATTGTGAGTCTATTGGCAAGCCAGCCTATTTTAACTGCTCAGCCTTGTTCCTATTAGCAAAGTTGTTCAAGAAGTCCAACAAATTCCAGAGGCATGGCATCCCTCTAAAAAAGCACTCAACTTGTGCTGTAGCCACAGTTGTAAGTATCCAGATGGGCTACTCATTTGCTAGTAGAAAGTGAGATGCAACAATTACCCTCCAAAACTGGCGCGGGGGTGTCTTTAACTGAGAAAACAGAGAGGTTTAAGTCACAATGGTTGGACACCTAAAACACTACCTGTGGTACAGACCTTACAATTTAAAGTAAGAGACATTGCACCAATCACAAAGTTGGAAACAGCTGTACAGAGTTCTCTAGCTGGAACAAATAAGTACAGCTTTGTTAAACTCTGAGGAAACAATATAACAGCAGAATATATACAGGAAGCTGCTAAACATGTATCTTCTCCACTGGAGAGGTCTAGAATTACCTTTCAAGCTCTTCTCTCTCTCTCCTTTCTTGCTCCTCCCGTTCCCGCTGCTCACGGGCAAGGCGCCTCTTCTCAGTCAGCAGCCTGGTTGCTTCTTCAGGGTCAGTTGTACCTGCAGAGGTCTTGGGGGGTGCTGGGGGTGGAGCAAGAGCTGGTGAAGCAGGAGGTAGGGACGGGCTGGCTGCTGAAACAGAGGGGGGGGAAAAACTAGTATGTACAGACCCAGTAGCCAAGACGTTACTCTCTTGAAAGGAACAGAAAGTATTTTCAAAATATTTTCAAGCTTATGGAGTTTTATAAATGATCCAGAGAATGAAGCCATTTCTAGGTGCTAGAGGTTCATATACCTTAAGGGAAGTTTGCTTTTGCAGGATATGTGAAAGCAGCTGCAGTTGAAAAGGTAAGTCAACTTTTCTGTCAGAACAAATGTTGACAAGTGCTCAACAGGAGTTGTACTGACTCAGCAAGTCCCTACCATCACATTTCCTAAGTTTGCCCAATTCTATCTGGAGAGCAGAAATGAAACATTGTGAAATTGTATTTTCTTCTGTCTGAGAATCTACATCGAAAGAGCAGAGCTAGACTTTTTGGTAACAGGCCAGTCACTTGGGGTGACTTGGTGATCTGGACTAGGGTAGGGCACCAGCTATCATCAATTTTGCAGCTGCTTCAACCTGAGGCAACTCATGGGATCAGAGCACAGCATCTTAATGAATTTTGCTACTATTGGTGAACTATGGCTTGTGTTCAAATCTCAATAGTGCCTTCATTTCAATTCTTTATTCAGGGCCAGCTTTGTCCACTTGGCAGAGATGATGTTACAGGTTTTTCTCAAGTAAAAGATTAGTTCACATTTCTGTAAGTTTGCCTGGCATTCTCTAGCTCAGGTACAGAGTGCCTCAACCGCACCTTCTCTCTAGGCACTAGGGACCATTACCAACACATAAGCTATCTGGAGGAAGCATTCCCATGTTAACCACATCTGGTAATGCAAACAAGCATGGATAGGGAAGACTTTGAACTGTCAATGGAATCAGATTCTGATCCTAGGAATATGCATGTAAAGTAAGTCATAAGGAACAGTTAGGAGACGGCTTTAAATCTACATATCTAACCACCCACTGGGATGTGACAGGAGTTTCCTCACCTCATTAACAACTTCCAAAGAGAGGTTTTCTCCCTGATCCCCCCCCCATTCCTTGTCATGTATACAAACATAAATTCAGCTGCTTTCTGTCCTGAATTCACATCTGCTGACCTCTCTGCTCTGTTATCAACTAAAAACTACACAGGTCTTTCTAAAACTGCTTTAGGGCTTTCACCTTGAATTCAAATGTAACTTAAATTTTAAATTAGTACATCAGTAATTTAAAGAGTGCCAGGGCCTGTTCTCTACCCCTGAGGTGAGCTGGCACAGTTTAGCACTAGAGCAATAGAGCACTATTCTCTCATTACCAAAACAGGTATTCAGTCCAACCCCACAGAACAGGCTGGACCTCAGCTAACCTCCAAGATGTAGCTGGGAACTCAGAAAAGTCTGGGATGTTCAAATATAAAAAGGCAAGTAATTTGATCACACTAAATCGTGAGAGCCCTTTAGAGCCATGCTCTTAGTAGCCTTGGGGACAGAAGGTAAGAAAATGAGAGGCTGCAATTACAGCCTGGATCAGAAACATATCAGAGAGCCTTTGTAATTGTTAAACAGTATAAATGACAGAGTTCCTACATCTCAGCTCTTTTTAATTTACTAACATGGGCCAAGGCAGGGCCATCTCTTTGAAGGGAGCACAGCTTTGTGCTGCTTGGGGCTCATTTCTTGCTGCAGGCGCTGAAGTTGACAGCATAACAAGTAGCTTGTTTAACGCACACCTACCCTGCTTTCAGAAAAGGTAACACCCAAAAGACCTTTAAAACTTCATTGGTGTTAGTAAAGTTGTGTGAGATTTGCCTGCAAAAGCCTGAACAACTTCGTTGGCAATCGCTACCTGCTGACCTCCTGGCTCCTCCAGCAGGCAGCTGAGCCAGACCAGTTAAAGGCCAGTGCTATTAACTGTAAGAAATGAGCTATATTCACTTGCAACACAGTCTCAGGAGAATCAGCAACATTCCTCTAAGCTCCAAATGCCGTACTTGCACACCTCTAGATTCTTGAATGCAACCAATGACTAAGTTTTAGCAGCTGGGGCCTCCATCTGCAGCACAAAGCCTGTCCTCTAACCTCACATGTAAAATGTTTTTCCTGATGTCTCTGTCTTTGGTTCCAACCACCACCTCCTTTGGCTTTGAGAAAAGACATTCCATTTGAAGTGCTGCTCGCCACTTTGACTGTATCCTTTTCTTTCACTCGTCTCCACTTCGTATTCTTTTCTTGTATTCTTTGCTGTGAATACAGACTACTTCACTTTTGAATACCTTTATCACGCATAACCTGTTTCAATACTAAGAGACTTCATCACAAATTCAAATATTGACTGACTCTGCAAAGAAGTGAAGCCTCTTCCTCCTGAACTAAACTGTCAAACAAACATGATGATGTTTCTCTGGTCTGCACCTTGTACTGGGGAACTACAACTTGTAAACACTTGCAAAGTTATCCCAGTGGCATCCCTGAAATAATTTTAAAAGGAAATTTTCTCCTTAAAAGGAAGCAGGCAAAAGATTATCAGAAGAGCAGTAAAAACCCATGCTAACATGGCAATTATATCCTCCTTTACATGCCCACAGCCAACAGATATATTCATTTATTATTGTAAATTTCTAGCTTTTGTGTGGTAGAACCTGGGTACCAGACAGGAACTACTGTAACAGAACTTATTAGAACATAAGAAATGTTCTCATTCACATGAGGTTGTCTCACGGAACAAGACCCAACTACACTTCTTACAATTAAATGCAGGATTATTAATGCTTAAAACTGTTGTCTGAAGGACAATCACAGGGGATTCTACAAATTTTAAGTTCAAAATCCTAAGTAACCCAACTTGTGTATCCTGGTGGTCACAATGGACTTTCTATCCCATCTGCGGAAAACAGCTTATGCCATATTTACAATGGACTGAAATGTCTGCCACAACAAACTTACATTTTTTCATTCTCAAATTTATCTTTTGCCCTTTCTATACTTTATGATCATTATTTTATTTTTTGTGTACATCCTTTTCTTCCCTGCTGCTTTTCAGGGTTCATGGGGTTTCGTGTGGGCTTTTGGTTTGTTTGTTTGTTTGCTTTCCCTGAAAAATTCTGCCTATTCCTCTTTACTCCTCTCCTTGGTTCTTTGCATTCCACTTTATTGTGCTAATCTCTCCCATGATATGATCCTCTTGCAATAGTACAGATAAGTTAACAGTGTTAGCAGCATAACTGTACTGAGTGTCCAGCAGAGCTGGACATTCTCACTGCTCACACTACCTTATGTGGTGGATTCCTGTACCATTAGTATTCAGATCATTATTATTCTACTTCAACTGTTTGTAAAGAAGCTGTGTTATGATATAGGGGACAAAATTCCAGTCCAAAAGGGCAGAAAGAAGCCACACTGTGTGAGGTACCTCTGCATGTTGTTGTGACTCAGAAGCAGGAGGGCTTCAACCTGTTTACAATTTCCTCATAACATACATGTGCAGGAATGTTCTGAATAATTTAAATTAACATTTGACAGAAAACTACTGAAAGCTACATCATTGCAGAGAAAGGGAGGGAAGAACAAAAGAGACTCTAACACATTCCTTAACTTAAAGGAAGATCTCTCCTTACCTTGAGTGGGCTCTGCCTGGACAGTGAGCTGTTCCTGACTTGAAGATTCTCCAGCACCTGCTGAAGTTCCTTTACTTTCTTCTGTCCTCTCCTCATTAGCCTTTCCAGCCTCTTTTTCTGGTCTTTTCTTCTCACCCTCTGGCTTGACCTCTTTTTTGACTGGCCGGATGTTGCCAGGAGAAGGAGGACGTGTCTGAGCAGAGGAAATTTTGGAGGAACCGGGTGGGGAAGTAATCTGCTTGGGTGTGCCAGGCAAAAAAGGCAAGGATTTTGACGCACGCCTGTGTAATCAAAGAGTGACAATGTTGGTTTCCACCTACATATCACTTCTACAACCACAGTAGCTAAAAATAAACCATCTCTCTGTTTCTCTATCAAGCAGGACTACGGGCACAACTGATCTAGTTTCATGCAAAATGCCTCTCTTTGCAGCTCCCCATATCTGTGAGCACTGAGCCCAGCCAGGAGGGAAGAAATCACGTTTTCCTCCCCACTTCCCCTTCCTCAGAGAAGCAGTAACATTTCTTTAGAAGTAGGACTGTCTTTTTTGCAGAGAGAAAACATCCACATAACCAAATAAGTTTGCACTGTTTCACATTTAATTAATAGAACAATCAGAGCTGCCGATAGCACATCTCCAGCTAAGCGTGTACTTGACTTACCAAACTGGAGAGGGAGCTGGTGATCTAGCTTTGGGGTTGGAAGTAAAATGACCTCCTTTAAAGTTGGCTGAGAAGCTGGATGACAAATAGTCTCTCTCCTTTTCTTTTTTGTCAGTCTATAGCTCAGCAAACAAAAAGACAAAGTCAAGCCAGAGTTCACACAGCTAAAGAAAGCAAAGCAAGCTCAGTTAAGAATGAGGAGTTGGGGGCTGACGAAAAGCAGTGCTGAGTTAGTAGTTTCTACAGTTTGTTTAACAAGTTCATTAATATAGGTCCTGTAACCTGACACCAACTTTGTCAGTAAATACACAGCTGATAGCAAGAATCTTTCTTAATCGTTCTCTACTGTCCCAAGATGTAATGAGCTAATTTGCAGAGGCCTACTTTTATATCTTTGGTGATTGCCACAGAGCACCTTCCACTACTTCCCATATATCCAGGATTTTCTTGGAAGAAAGAGCAAAACGAGCCTCTGCCCTCGGCTCATACTTAGTCACAGTCTTCCCATATAGCACAAGTTTTTGTGTTCATGCTCACATGTGAATGCCACAGATGTCCTCAAAGATCTCAAATGTGGTACAAGAGTTATCCTATTCTTTTTTTCTTGGATGATTTCACCATTAGTACATGGTACTAATCACATGGTAGTGATTTCCTTTTTCCTTCTTTATTTTTAAAAAATAAAATCCTAAGTTGAGAAACATTTCTGTTATAGTTCTGGTCTGTAATAACAGAAGAAGGAATATATCAGAACTTAGGCATTTATGTACTTACCCTGTTTAGGTATAAATGAAAAAAGTTATGGTTCTGAAATAACGAGCTCAGTCTCTGGGAGTTGAAGAATGGGAATACGCTCAGCTGCCACTCAACCAATATGATGCAGAGGCTGCTACTTGCCACCTCAGCTGGGGCTTAAACACAACCCCTGCAGAAGGTGTATCATGATACTCTAGAGCCTCACTAGCTGAGAGCTCTGCAATGCTCGTCCTCTGAACTGAAAACCAGTGAAAAAGAATTTTGGCTTGCTAGCAAGAACTCTCTATTGGATCTACTTTATTAGTACTGAAAGCAGACCATCAGAAAATTTTTCTTAGTATCAATAAAGTAAAAAGCTGAATTCCTACAGAAGTTCACAGAAGAATAAAAGATTCTCCACACCATACAGGCTACTGAAAACAGCTCTTAACTCACTCATTTTATATTAACATTTTTACATCATCTCCTCCATTAAAAAGTAACAACATCTCTTCTTTCTAATTTAGGAAAAAAAAAAGTCAAAACCCAACCCACTTTCAATGAGAGAGACTCAAGAGGAAGAGGCATTAAACCAATAGCCCTGGAGATTGCAGTGCACTGTGCACATGCAATGAAATTTCTCTACAGATACATCGCAATGCTATGCCTGATCTGAACTTCAGTATACTACCATCTGCCTGAAAGACTAAGTACTGGCTATGATTCATGCCACTTTGATTAACACTGCTTCCAACAAGGATGTCAATAGCAACACTGTCTCTTGACCTTTTGCCCATCAGGCTGAACTAAAATGCAAGGACCTCTTACACAATCATTTGCAGAAATGACTTCCACTCTCCTCACATTCTGAACAAATTCAGGTTATAGAGTACAAGGAAAAATATAACTGCTCAGGTTCGGTGAGTGATATCTGAACTGGATCTGACTGCATCCCTTTGGTATGGAGCACAGTCAACATGAATTTGTTCCGCCTGCATCACACTGTTATGATTTTCCTGAAAAGCTCAGATCAGTCACAGTATGGCTACAAAATCATTCAGAATGAAGAGGTGACCTGTGGAAAGCCTTGCTTACAAACCATGCTCCTGAACCAACCTCTTCCTTCTCAGTGAGGAAAAGTTTACTAGTCTGGTCTCCTAAGAAAGTACAGATGAAGGGATAGTGCTCTGTGTGCTTGTGTATGCACGTGTGAGTGCATGCATTCCCCCTTCTTTATTCTGGAGGCTCAGATGAATTTTTTAGAGGCCTCAGAAGACAGGAAATTCTGCAGGCTTTGTGAAACCAGGTTGCTGGGAAAAATAGGTTCCCCACTGAGGGAAAAGCTGCAAAACCACCTTGGGCCTTAAAAACGCAGCCCAGAATCCACTTGAGTACAGGGCACACTCACTGTGACTGCCTCTGCACCTCATGAGAAGCTAAGGCATCTGCTCTGCAAACATGGGTGTTTAGAAAACATTGGTGTTTTCCTACATGGATTCTTCGGTGCATAATCAGGCCGTGTCACCACATAACATAGCATGTTTCAGTTAAAATCCAGCCACCTATGATACAAACTGGAGGGGATGGGAACAGCGCTGAGGGGAGTAAGTATCCCTGCGGCTGTTCCAGTGCTACAAGCGATGCAATGAGGTGGTCATGGCCTGAGACACTAAGCTCATGTAGAGTTGGCAGACTTACCCCTGCAAGGTGCGCTGTTGTTCTCCTACGCCCAACGGCATCAGTAGAAGCGTAAAGCTTTGCTCGGTCTCCTGAATTCCTACAGTTCATGGCCTTGTAGGACAGAGGACTGATGGGGCTGCAAGATGCTGAACGGGGACAAACGGGGATAACTACGGTGTTGGTTGGTTTTGTTATTTATTAGTTTTAATAACAGAGTTGCATTGGAGAATGACAGAGGAAAGCCAGCAGGAACAGAAACAACAGAGAAAGACAGAAAAGAGAGAAGATATTAATACATGACTAATTCTTAAGTCAGAACCATCATTTGATATATTAGCTTGGCCACACATGCAGTAATGATACAATTTCAGTAAGTGCTCATGTATTTTTCCATTTGTAAACTAATAATTTCCTTAAAAAAATTAAGAAGCATGCCACAATACTGAGTAGTAGACAGTAATGATGTTTTCCTGTAAAGTTTTTATACAACTGATGGTTCTGAAAAAGCAGTGGAAACAATGGCAGGTCTAACTGATTAGCTTAGTAGATGCATTGAAATGAGTTTCAATTACATTCAGAATAGAAAACAATCAAACTAAAATCAGAATGCCTATTAATTGCATTGGAAGCGAAGAAAAATTAAAGGAGACATCCACACAAGATTAAAACACATTAACAATACAAAACAGTTTCACCTAGGAAATCAATGAAATTGCTGTCTACGATTTTTAGCAAGTGATGTGTTTTTAAAAATCCTTCTTTTTAGGAATATTTTAGCCCATCATATTTCTTGATAATGCGAGAATAAGAACTGACTCAAATACATTCTCAACAGCAAGCTATTTTATGCATTAAAAAAAGCAGGCTGACAACAACAAATCAACTTGGAAATTAGTATTTGAGTAACCAGGATGGCAGTTTTTGTTGGTTCCACAAGGAAAAAGACTATGACCAAAAGATCACCTGACAATAGTAGGTGTCAGATATACCGTATTTTGAGTATATCTTCGAAGAGAATTGAAACACTTCAAAACATATCATGGGGAACTTCTTGCAGCAAAGTGTTCTGGGACTTTCTCTTGATTTAACAGAAGGAGAAGGTTGGAAAAAACTATGTTATTACTGCAGAGTTTTATTTGTGTGCTCCTGTTAGTCTCTCCTAGTAATTTAATAGAGTTTTAGCATAACTATTATCCAGCATGTTACTTGAAGAAAAAATAGGGCCTATTGTATATCTTCCCTACTCTTTTTGTTTTTGCAAGTAACAGAAATTTACATCCTCAGTTTCTGTGGTAAAAACAAACCAATATTTCTTTCCTGTAGATCCCTCTGAGCCCACTTGAAAGAAGGCAGTTCCACATACAGTTAATTCTTCCAGTCTTACAACAGTACAGCTGCTGTTACAGGAAGAGCTCATAGAATTAACAGTACTAATGCTGCAAATTCTCCTGCACCAAGAGATTAACATTAGGAATAAAGAGGGTCTCATGTAAGTGTTACAGCAGTGGCACCCATGCCTGCCTTATACTTTATAGGGATTTATGTTTAATAAGGTATTATGACTGACTTTAAAACAAGCAAGAAACAAAAAACCAGGCATTTTTGTTTGTGTTTTTGTTTTGGTTGAGATTATCTAAAGCAAATTGGAGGCAGTGGCGTAATATTAAGTTTTACAGAGGTTCTAATTCATGGGGTTCCTCTCTGTGATTCAATTCCCTTTCTCCATGCCGATTATCTGAAGTTACCACCATGGATGACATTTGCAAGTATTAAAAGACAAGCAGTTCATTTTCATTTGCGATGTTGCCAAACAATGTTTTAGGAAGTATTCCCAGTGATTCATATACTAACAGGATTACATCTATTCAGAAGAGCTTTATGAGAGCTATTTAAAAAATATTTTGGTCTGGGAGGATTTATTTAAAAAAAAAGATCCAGACGTGCTCTTTTGTTGGATGTCCCTAATAGCTCACTTAAAATTTAAGGACGTGAATCCATATTTAATCCAGTTTGGATTTTTTGCATTGTAATTTATCTTTACAGCCAAAGGGCAGGGTAATTTTCTAGAGAATAATGGCAGGCTGGGATGAGTGGAGTGCTCAGAGCACAGCTGTGAGCCATTGTTATCACCTGATCATTAACCTCCAGGAAGCATCCTGCATGAAGGGGCTGCAGGATAAGACCTGCAACAATATCTGGAAAACAATGAGCAGATGGATTATTCTTCTGGGTGGTACAGTTCCAGTGAGCACAGGGAAGGTATTTCAGGGAATTGCCTTAGACTGACAAACCAGTCTTTCCTGATATTTGTAGTCTTTCTCAATATTCCACTCGGTTTAGAGCTTATTGTGCAGAATAAACATCAGCAGTCATGAAAAGCTTCACACTTGCTCTAGTAAAATAACCACTTACAAAATTAAGACACTAACTTCTCAACTATTCCCTAATGAAGAGCTGAATTTCCAATATCCTCCTTGGTAGATGACATTAAATATTAATTTTACAAGGTCTTATTTGTGAAGAGTGAAGAGGAATTCTGCACTTGTTAATTCCCCTATTTGCAGAATATCATCCACATTTTTGCTCCTACAGCACTACCCCTGTGGAAATGTACTGCAGCCTAATTAGTTATAAGAGTTCTTAAGTGAAAGCTTCTTTAAAAGTAATCTTAGTAGATCTCTATTCCTTCTTACCTTCTATGTTCTTTAATTAGAATCAAAATCCTGTCCACATCAGACAAGAAAGACCTGCCTAGACATACACATTCAGCACATCCAGCAATATATTCTTGTAATGGTAAAGTCCCCAGTGGATGATTATAAAACATCCTATGATAAAAGAAGAGGCAGCAGTCACCTGTCTAAAATACGTGATAAGCAACTATGCCCCAGTTGTCCCTGGAATACAGTTTTGCCTGGGCTTTCAGTTACCACCTAGCAACATCATCACATTTCTGCGTGTTAATTTTCCCCTCAGTGAGTACATCAGGGAGCTGTTCTGGGGTTGGCAGAGAACTTTACAATTATTGTAACCTGACTAAACCTGCACATTTAAGTTCACATGTATTAAATGCACAGTAACCAGGGCCTATCTTTATACAAGTCTAACTTGGTCCCTGTGGGAAGTGCCCTGGTAGGGGGTGAAACTCCTTTGCAGCAAGCAGCTCATAGCCTTAGCAGTGGATGTGCTGAATCAGCTGTTTACAAGATTGTGTGCATTTCCTTAAACAGCCATGGACGGTGTGATGTTGTTGCCCTGCATGTTCTGTGTTCATTTATTGCACTGATGAAGAGGCAAAAGAAATTAAGAAAGAGGGGGTAAGAGAAAGAGGCATAGCAAACAACTGTATAAACAAGCTTTCATGCAAACTAATTGTGGACATTCAACCTCATTCTGGGATGCCACCATACACTCATAATTAGATCAATGACTTTACAACATCTGTCAGGGAAGCTGGAAAAAAGTGCCTGAGACATGAAGCCTCTGTTCTTAAAGGATTACCTGCATCTCCAGACAATGCAGCTGTGCTTTTACTTCGGGCCAGGAATGAGTGAGTGGGCGTCAGGAGCCTGCTAACAATGCTGCTCTCCCACGGACTGAGCTGAAGACGGCGAGCTGAACGTGCACCATACAAGCAAGATGTTAGATCAAACACTTCACAAATAATTACATGCTGCAGCAGTATTAGTACTATTTCCTCACTACTGCATACCACCAAAATCTTAAAACTGTCCTTCAAAGATCAAAAGCATACAATAGTTCAGTGGTTTGCATTTTATTATTACACCATTTCAGCAGAAGAATTCCTATAGAAACACATATATCTGACCATTTAATTTTTGCTACTGCCTGTGGCATTATGGCAACTTGTTATCAAATTAATACTGATATTTTGCACATACATCACATTCCATATTAGGAACAACTAATACGTAGACTCCCAAATATAGATTTCAGAGATGTTTATGTCCCAAACTCTTTCTACATACAAGTCTTCTAGTTACAGTAAAACACCTTCCAAAGTCTGCCAGCCTAGCTAGAAAAAACAAAAGTTGCTTACTGCTATACAGAGAACTGTATCAGAGGTTTTATCAAAGCATTGCAAAAGGACAGCGCACCTCAACTGCAGATACAAAACTCATCAGCTACAGTTGTCTCGGTAATACGTGAAGCCACAGAATACAGTAAATACATTTGATCATTAATTCTCTGTCAAAATATCCTGCCAATGACCACTTTCCATGTAGAACAGTAAACAAGAGTCAACTTTATGCATTGTTAGTCTGTTGTGAAAACACACTACATGTTGACCTCGCTGTAATCACTCCCTTGCTTTGCTTTTCCCAGTATTGGATAATGCAAATTTAGCTTGTCAATATATTCCTTTTGTCTTGTAATGTTTCTTTACTTATTTTACTTAAATACTACGTAATTGTTTATCATGGTGAAGCAGTAACCAAATGAGCCCTACAAATTATTTTCTGTATTGAATTAAATATTTCCTTGATACTCCAATGCAACAAATTGTATTATAATGGGCATCACAAACCAAAATATTCAACTAGTTCCCAAAGCAGTTTATTACGGTAAGCTTTCAACATTGCAATAATCTTGATGTTTCAAGTGAAATCAGGTCTTCTTACATCTCATGACTCATTGGGTTTAGTTTGGTGTTTGCAGCTTGAATTTATGAGCCTCAGTCTCTAAAAGTCATTGAAGTGACTGGCTGTAATAAACTTGACATTAATTTGCATTTTTAAAGGTAGACATCCATCACTTTTAATAGCCATAAACTCTGAATCTGTCTTTAATCTACTCCATGCTGAGCACCATGAAAGGAGGGGCTGATCTCAATCTCATCCTATGAAAATATAATTGCTTAATCTGCCCTCAGTGCTGTTTCGCACTTCTCAAATCACTCCCTAAATTCTGCTAACTCAATAAGGGGCATTACTATAGAAATATAGGACTCTCAAACACAGCAGGCTCTCTGCATAACTGTCCTTTTACACAATGTACTACTGCCAGAGCTTTTTGTGATTAATGGTTCCATTCTCCAGTGGTACATATCATATAGACACACAAAATACCCTACAGAGACCTCCATTACAGCACACACATTATCATTAAGCTTGTAATTTAACAATGAAGAAAAAAATCACAGAACTACCATTAAACTGGATGCAATAATGGTAATGTCTTTGCTTCCTTTCATCTCCAGGCACCATGCTCAGTATGATCACTGTTTAAAGCTACTTTGCAAGACAACAGATTCTTTTTTTGTGGTCTTTACTAGGTGAGGCTCACATGTATGAGTATGGATGAGTCTGGAGAAATTCTTCTATTATAGTTTAACAAAGACCATACAACTCCAGGAAGCAATCTCTGAAATTTTAGGCTAGTACATCAGTGCTATGTATACCATCCATTTCTTGGAGTTCATCTGTACAGCTGCAAACAGCTGATAAGTAAATGTAAATATGGCCCTGTGGGCCAGCCCTAGGCCTTATCTTACATAGGAGGCCCCAGAGATGAAGTAGTCTCAAGGGGACACAGCTAAAAGACTGATGAATTAAAACACTAAATTGCCATGTCTCACCTGTCTCATATCCTTTGCCCTAAAGCTGAGTATGGTTTAATTCTCTTTGCCCCTAACATAGGGGAGTTTATATCCACATCACCTACTGGAAGCAATCATGTGTCCACATCATCCAACCAAAGCACTTTGAGGCAGTCTTTGGGAGCAAGCTGGCTGATATGCACAACAGTGAGCTAAGAAAGACCAACAAAAACTTTCTTCTCTATATAAGCAATAGGCCTGGTTCAGAGATGTCAAACTACTTTTAGCCAGGACCTCGGAGTGAAGTTTCTCTGAATCACTGTAATGGGTTTAGCTTAGAGTTCATTTAGATATACCTTAGCTTTGTGGTAGATTTAGTCTTTCAAATCATATGACAGACAAGGGGAAGCAGTATTTTTTGTTCTGATGCTGTGTTAAGCTATCACTCTTAGGGCTGTTTCCTAGAATTATAGAATGGTTTGGGTTGGAAGGGACCTTAAGGATCATCTAGTTCCAACCTCCCTGCCACGGGGAGGGACACCTTCCACTAGACCAAGTTGCTCAAAGTCCCATCCAGCCTGGTCTTGAACACTTCCAGTGACAGGGCATCCACAGCTTCTCTGGGCAACCTGTTCCACCTGACTCATCACCCTTAAAGTGAAGATTTTCTTCCTAATATCTAATCCAAACTTAGTCTCTTTCATTTTGAAGCCATTACCCTTGGTTCTATCACTACATGCCCTTGTAAAAAGTCCCTCTCCAGCTCCCCTTTTGGGTACTGGAAGGCTGCTATAAAGTCTCCCCGGAGCCTTCTCTTCTCCAGGCTGAACAACCCCAACTCTCTCAGCCTTTATTGCTCCTTGTTTCCACACAGGAAGCACATTCGTGATAGGGTTGCTGGTATGAGCAAGTACCTCCACCCCCAGCCACATGCAGGTTATTTTTAACAGATTAAAGATCTTTATAACCTAATTTGTAACTAGAAAACACACAAAGTCACAGGGAGCTGGCAAAAGTGAATTGATTACAATCACCTGTATTTGTCTTTGGGCTATACAACCTGAATATTGGAAAATTGTCTTAGCAGCAGCAGAATAAATTGCAAGTAAGCAAACAGCAGCATCTGATTAGTTGCAGGAACAGATGGGAGGCAGGGATTTAACAGGCCTGCTGATGAGCACCACAAAGGAGACTCTCATTGATAAATACGGTGTTTGCTTATACAGAGACACAAATACCACGAGGAGTAAATGGGAGAAAACTGCTCTTTCAACAGGAAACAATACTGGAGTCCTTGAATGTCTTCTATAAAGGTTGCAGAAAAATGTGATACAGTGATTGAGACCATCTGCTTGAAAGAAAAATCACTGCAGGGAGGGAATCAAGTATGGTGTAAGTTTTGCAAAACTAAAAGTGTGTAACTCCTATCTCATCTAAAGTCTTATCCTCTTGCTAAGCTCTCCCTAAAGAGCACGATTACCAAAATGTATTGGTCAATAACAGTTTTCTCCACTTGAATCATGTGTGCATTCATGTTTTGTTACAGTTTCAACTACTCACTAACTACAACAACCCAGTAGCATAATGAGAAGCCTGTTCTAGCTGCCCAACTGTACAACTGTGATAAAGAGCTATACAGCAATCCTATACTTGAAAAGGCAATTAGTTAATGAAAACTTTTGTCTTTCGATGCGCCAAAAAAATAATAATGTCCTTCAAATGATAAAAAAGTGCTGCTTAACAGATGACAAGTTCTGGTTGGCAGCTATAAGCCACTTAGTAGGTAAGCTTATCATCCTCATCTCTAGATTGCTGTTTTGCAGGTAGGAGTATGTATTACCAACAAAGCGTGATTGGGTGCCCTCTGGAAGGTGAAATGGTGAGCAGACAGTTAGACCTTCCTTTAAGCACCAGCCTTAAGAAGTTGAAGTCACTGGAGAGACCAGTGGCACTGGCTCAACTAGATTTAGGTATCTGACTTTGCACAAGGAAGAGCATTTATAGCATTTGAATTTACTTTCTGTCTTGGAGTCTGTGAAAGTCACAAGGGGCTCCTGAAGAGTTCTGTGCTGTTTTAATGAAAATGCCAAGCAAAGAATGCCTCGACATTCTGACGTATGGCTGTCACTTCCATACTCCTTCTCTTTCCCCACCGCTAGACTGCGTAGTATTCAGTTTAACTTCTCCTGAAATGAGTGGCAGAAACTATAACGGAATGGGTTACAATCCATAAGAGACCATCCTTCATACTTAATGCTTGCTGCTGTTCGCCTGCTCATATCACAAAGACCCTTCATCAAAAAAGTATCCCCTGGCAAAGACCAGCAACCATCTGGAAAAAATATACACACCTGAACAGCTAATAAAGTTTAAACTGACTGGATTTCAATATTTAGATCAAGAAACTATTGGTGTTTTGGAATAAATTATTTCCTAATGTACTTGGAATAAATGATTCCCTAACGTAATGCTGTATTTTTCACAAGTTACCAGAATGTACAACTAGGTTAGCCCACTAGGAAGAACAAGTCTCACCAAATCACCCAGATACACACGTTCAAGCATGCACTTAGCCCTTAGTTAAGACACACAAATAATGACATCGACCAAACAGTTTTGCAACACAACCAAAATTCCATTTTAAAAATTTGTTTTGAAAACGTGCATTTTTTTGGATTGAAATGGGACAGAACTCATTCTCAGTAGAGGACAAAAAAATCCTTACCAAGTACTTTTCTGTAAGGCTCTTTGCATGAGTTACACAAGAGAGATTCTTTTATAAAACTTTTAAGCTCAATCTTGTAAATCCTCAGAACAGAGGCAGCAATTCAGCTATGTTAATTTTTAAAAGCTTGATGGTTTATCATTTTTGCACACTTGTATACACCAAAAATGTACACTGAAATGAAGCAATCTCTGAAAAGTAACTGGACACAAATGTCAATAAACAGACAATATGAAGAACACCCACAATTCTTCAATAAAAATAAAAAAAATAGTAATAAAATAACCAGAAATTTTAATAAAGTAACTGCTTGAAAGCTTCATGCTTCTTAGATATTCAAGAACTCCTACCAAAAAAGAAAGGAAAACAAAACAATGACAAAATGGTCTAATGCAAATAAAAGGTCACACATGATTGCATGCACTATGGAGTGATGCATTCTTTAGTAGTTGTACCTCATTTACTAAAAACCTGACAGAAGCACTGCTTTTATAATTTGCTAAAGCAGGATTGTTTAGGTAAGTTCTCTTGTTTTAAAAAATAATTATTTGTTCTCACAGGAAAAAATGTTCAACCATTTACTTGTCACATTTGAAGTCTTTCCACTACCACTTAGATGAAGTACAGAAAAGGACTTCAGAAGCTTGTTTTATGTGCAAAGTAATACATCAGTATAGAACATTCTTTCTTGCTGCTTTTTTAAGTTTTTTTTCTTTGAAACTGTACCTCTGTCTGGAGAATTTAGTAATGTTGCAGATGAGGAGGAGAGCCGCTTGTTAATGACTGGATCAACATGTTTCGAAAGGTTCATTGTTGAAACAGACCGCCTGTCTCGATCTAAAACAAATGGAGATAATGCTAATTGACAGCCCACATGCAATAGTGCAAGTTCCTAGCTCGCTAGTGGGAGGAGGAAAACAGGACTAGGTCACTCCTGCTCTACCACAAGAACTTTCAGAATAGAATGGATTTCTCAGAAGACATTGCATAGGCGACTCAAAGACTGGGCACAAAACAATTTAAGCTTCAAATGTGTAAAATGTTTTGTTCATTATCATTCAATGGGTTGCAATCTAAAGATTTTCAATATTCTCAGAAAAAGTTTGCTCATGACTTACAACAGAAAGCTTCAGGGAACAACCAAGGTGCTTGGAAACTCAAAGTTATTCATTAAAAAACACTTCAGCACCTCAATAAAAGGTGACATTTGAAAGGGAGTTAAAAATCCCATAGTTACATATAAGTGCTAAACTGCCCACTGCAGAGCCATTTTCAACCTGCTGAAAATGAAGTTGTAGTGCCTTAATCCAAAACAGCACATAGTTTAGCAGATTACAGAAAATCAGTCTCTGTGGAAGGCACTTGTAATGCACATACATGGCATATGTAATACTAAAGCTTTATAATTTGCTTTTATTTTCTCTACGCTTTAGATCAGTATCACATCATTTGCCTGCACAACTGCTGCAGTCAGCATCTGCACCCTATTGAGGGGGTGATGGTTATTTCAAGAATAGAGATTGCACACACTTTGCGAGTATGTGTGTCACAGGAAGGCTGCTAGCAATAGCAAAAAGGGAGGAATGAGCTGAACAGGTCAGCTATGTCCTTTCTCTTCACTTTCAGAGAAAAAAAAAGCTACATACCTCAACTACACATTCTCCATTGCAAATTTCCATTTGGAAATCTGACATTCAGAACATGCTGTGAGAGTCAATTCTGATTTTGCTTACATTTTAGCATGTACTGACCCTCAGCAAAGCATTCAACCATTCTGAAATGCAATGAGGCTTAAGCATATGTTTAACTGCTCTGCTGATTCATATTCTGTGCGTGCAAAAATATGTCTGCATATTTTTTTGGAAGAAGATACAAATTCAGGGCACTGACAAAATTAAGGATGATGTTGCTGAAATACTATTTGCCATTGTTTATTTATGACAAGTACGTCAACACTGTATTTACCTGTCCTGACCTAGTGGATTGGAGCATACACACTGTATACAAAAAAATTTTCACAGAAATATAGTATATGAAAAATACCTTAACTCTCCCCAGATCTATGAACTATACAGGATTCACCATAACTGGCTGGGCTGAAGAAAGATTCTCCCCTACCCCATGTGATTATTGGCTAACTGTGTCTAATGTTAGAATGACTTAGTGAGGGTATAAAACTGGCAGACTGGGTACTGGAAGGGAAATAAAACTCAGAAATGGGTTTTTAAAGGAGAAATGTAGATGTCAAAACTAAGAACAAGACCTCTGTAGGCTGGCACGCTTATCCCACGTTGATCTATAGGGTATATTGGAGAATGTTCTGTGTGAGTCAGTCATTACTGGAGACAGGATGCTCAGGCTTCCTGAGAACAGAACAATATTTCTGGGAATGGGATGGGGATTTTGATCTCATATTTAATTTATCCCTGAGAAACTGTATAGTATGTCAGTACAGCCATAAAGTTTCTGCATTTGGCATCTGAATTTAAAAATCACCTCTGTTATTTGGCATGCCGACCTTTCTTGTGTCAATGAACCACATTTAAATGAATGCCATTCAGCATGAGGATTTGCATATAAGTGTTGGCAGTATGAATCCTATAAATATAGAATAGGCCAAATGCAATCCATTGCCTAGAAAATTGCTGCTTTGTTCTAAAAAAAAAAAAAAAACAGCAAAAAAAAAATTAAAATACCCATGAGCAACATAACAGCCAATGCAGCTGGTTATGTGTCTGTGTTCATGTGCAAAATAATTGTAAATCCTGTGCGTATGCAGTATGCCAAAAGGGTTTTAGAAAATAACAAAATATTCAAATTGGGTCTCCTTAAATTCCAGTAGACAGAATATTATGCTTCATTTCAGTGAATTGTGCCAAATCTTTAGAGTCAGCCAGTAGTAACTGTCTAGAAAAAAAAAACAGTAATGAAAAAATCTGGTGCTAACAACAGTTCTAATCTATCAGTATGATGTTAAACATGCATTGCAACTACATGAGGGTGGTTTAGTTACTGATGATCTCATTTCCTGGGAACTAGCTAAGGGTAAAGGAATAAAAAACCACAGCATTATGTACCAGGTTTTCTAGCACCACCCTGAGATCTGAAGTGGTGCTCCAGGCCTGCTAAATCGAGAAAGGTGAATGATGATTCAAAAAAATAACCTAGGGACAGAATGCAAGACAATGATTTTTCACAGAAAATAAAATAAAAATCAAATAAGTTATACAGAGTTAAGCAAAAAAGTAACCTATTATGAAAAATAACTGTTTATTGAACTTATACATGATAAAGATTTCAGAGCATTAGCATTCTTTTCTCAACTCTTTTTTTTCTTCCCTGATGAAAGGCTGGACACACTGAAATTAGAATAGGAAGAAAAGAACTTTAAGTACCACTTTCTGGTGGTAAATAAAGGAAAAGTTCTCTTTATGGGGGTTTGATTCATATTTAACAAGGCATATACACATTAATGATTGGCAGATTAAGTTAGAGAAGATAATTGGGGAAAAAAGCCAAATATAGCTAAAATTCACTTAAACTTAATTTTCAGGACTTCTATCTCCCAAAATATTTGTACAAGGCACAGATAGCTTATTACAAAGAACAACTTTTCTTCCTTGTGTCTATTTGAATCTCAGTATTTGGTCATTTCCACCAGATCTATTTTTTGAGGTATACAGCTAGCATTTGCCACGGTAGCTCATATCACAAGATCGACACAGCACAAGCACACCCACATATACACACACAAACAACAGCAAAGCAGCAGAAGCAAGAAGCTGCAGCAACATAGTTACATAATTAGTCAACTCCTGAAACAAGCTTTAACTTTTCTTCAGATTTCTCCTTGTTATCTTTCTGCTACACAAGAATGTCAGAAACATGCCATTTTTAGCAATAATAAGATCAAGAGCAAACAATTTAAAACAACATACACAGAACCATTCTTCATTTTTAACAGAAGCAAAATAAGTTTCAGTTAATTGGCAGGGGAGGGAAACTGGCCAGCAAACCAAGCCTCCCTCTTTACCTGGGTTATTAATGCGGTTGTGTAGTGCTCCTCCCCAGGACCATCTGTTTTGCTTTTGTTTTGGCTTCTGGCTTCTCTCCATTGTGCGACGTACAACAGCTTCATGTCGTTCCTTAAGTACAACAGGATAATATATTTGGACACTACTGGGTTTTACACTTCATCTTCTCATCAAACACTGCTACCCTCCATCCCCACAGACAGAACCAAGTAGGCATTGTTTAAGTTTATGCGCTGCCTACTAAGATACACATTAGAACAGGATTAAGCAGCAATTAATCCATAAATAAGTTAGAATCTGAAAATTAAGTGAATTTTTGAAAAGGTAATATCTGTTTGAGAGCTGCAGAACTACAGAGAAAAAACAGTGGCCCTGTTATGGCAGCCACTACACAAACACACCCTAGTGCTACTTCCCACCTATTAAATACTAGAACAGTGGGAGAGAGAAGAAACAAAAAAACTCATAAGGATGAGCTGACTTTCACAGGATCACACTGCACATAGTTCCCAGATTAATTGAGACAATTCAGCCAAGAACATATTTCATTACCCACTCACTTTTTAAAAGGTTTTGTTAGGGCAATTAATATGTTGTACTGAATGGCTAGGAATTAACACGTAACCATACAAACCTATCCCAATTCGTGTTTTTCTGCGTGTGTGCAGTTCCATACACTAATCCAGGTATGCACAACTTCACTGCATTTGACTCATAACAGGCACTTAAAGAAGCAGGACGCAGGACTTGTGCAAGTAAGACTTAAAATCCTTTTGCACACTCTGTCATACTAGCCATGGTTCATGTTGCATTCTTTATATCAACTCCTGCAGAAAAAGTTTGATAGTACTGTATCTTATAGTAAAAGCAACTTGAAAAGTGTTTTCATGACATTTATTCTCACTTTATCTTCTTCTATTCTCTGCCTTCGCTTTTCCTCTACGGCAGCTCGCCTTCTCTCTTCCTTCAGTCTCTGCTCTTCCAGCTTCTTTCTGCGTTCCTCTAGATGTTTTTCATAATGTTGCCGGGCTCTCTCTTCTCTTTCTAACCAGATGGATTCTCTTGCAGCTGTGAGAAAAATCAGAAATAAAAGGATTGGCATGCTATATGCAACACACTCTTAAACACATTTTGAATAACCAAGCTAAATAGAAAAACTTTTGAATGAGTGAAAAAACTTTTGAACTAATTTTCTTCAAACATACATAATTTCCTAATCTCTCCTAATGTATTAAAATGACCACACATCCATTTCATTTAATCTCAACTTATGTATTGTGAATTACCAACAGTTAAATTATTGAGTATATAGTTTCTGAAAAAAGGATTTTTTGTAATTTAAAATGCCTAAATACTAAAGTCAGGTTTATGTGAACAAACTTCTGTTGTACAAGGCACGATAATGCTCTGTAATATTTTACTGAAAAAATAAAAAAATAAAAAGAAAGATAAAACTATAGCCACTTTCACCTTTACTGATAAACACAGATTCCTCATGATAGAAGTGGCTGGGATGACAATTCTGGCATCCAGACTGTTATCTGTACCAACAGAAGGAAAGAACTTACCCACCAAAAAAGCCAGTCTAAAGGTGAACTTTAATTTCTCACATAACTCCACTGCTGCACAGCTCTGAACATGTTTCAGAAGAGCTAATCCAGACAAATCATGACGCACTAAATAAGACAAATTTTGCTCCCTATCAGGGTCTGAATTTTCATGAAGGTATTATCTGGAACATGGCCTCAAACTTCAGTCCACAGGAAACAAATAACATACGATGCTCAGGATCTCTCCCCATTGCTGTCTTGAAATCTTTGGGTCCCAAAAATTTATTTGTTCTAAAAAAATGTGTTACTTGGTTTTTCTAAAATCCCAGCCATTTGATACTTCTGGATCTTTGTGAACTGATAGGTGGGAGTGCACATGATGATCACAAGTATCACTGAGAACCATGTTATAAAACCTTAATGCAGCAGAAACATGGAACCATGACAACACTGTCAAAAAGCTTTTCAATTTCCAAGACCAGCAGTGTGAGGAAGTTCTCTAAGTCTGAGAGAGTTTTGGGATTTTTTAAATTAAATCTGAGGAAAACAAGAAAAAGAAAGACAAAAGAGCCTATTTTTAAAATCACCTACTCTAGAACAACAACTTCAGCCTTCAATTAGAAGAGAGATTTGTGCTGTTTAACACAACCACTACCAAAGCCAAAACACCCAAATGCTTTTACATGTCCCGAGCAGATATTGCAATCACTTCTTATAATGCTAGGACTCATCATTACCATATTGCTCTTTTGCACCTTCTTGCCTACTTAAATGAATCCCACCTCACTCATGGGATGATCCCACTCAATAAATAACTTGGATTCCACTTTAAACCTTATGTACTTGCATACTCAATTTCATAGCAAATTTCTACCCTGAGTAGACCAGTTCATGCTGTAGAGTTATCTCCCTTAAGAAAATCCCTCTCTACCATTTCAGATGTCAAATACTCTGTTGACAAAAGCTGACAGCATGTTTAGCTTTGCTGTGGGATACAAACTAGCAGAGATGTTTGTTGAGCAGCTACAACCAACCTTAAAACACCCTCATGGTAAGAAGGGTGAAAGCTCAGCAAGATGTTTGCAGGAAATTTAACAATCATAGCTAGAATAATGACAGTGACAAGGAATGGTACAGCTGCTTAGATAATTAATAACAATAGGTGTGAGAAGTGACACCTGCAAATGTGAAATACTAATGCAACAGCCAGCAGAAGATTTCTAGAAATATTTTTCTATGCTAATTTAGTTAAGAGTGAGTTGAAGGAGAAATGTAAACCACAGATTAAGTCAGAAAATAGCAGAATATGGCAGAAAAATCAGCTTCCAGGACAATTAAAATCTGCAAAGGCTTCTTCTTGTCACTAAAGCCTTACAAAGTAACAAAATAAGGCCAGAACTGGTGTTCCAAACGGAAAGCTAATTTGCAAAGCAGAAACATGCATCTGTTGCCCCTTCTTGGGATCCAAGAGCTCACCAAGAGAATGTATGGACAGAGAGGTAACTCTCACTATGGTCTACTTTTCTCCTGGAACTACATGATCATAGAACCATAGAGTGGTGTGGGTTGGAAGGGACCTTAGAGATCATCTAGTTCCAATCTCCCTGCTGTGGACAGACACCTTTCACTAGACCAGATTTTTCAGAGCTCTATCCAACCTGGCCTTGAACACTTCCAGGGATGGGGCATCCACAAATTCTCTGGGCAACCTATGATGCCATCTTTCTATTACTAAGGTACAGAGAATACTGAGCAAAGAGCTCTCAGTTTGAGCTCACCTTTTTCAACAATTTGAGTTACATCGTGAACAGCTGAAGTATAATAAGATATGTCACCTCTGAGGTACCATCCTCTCTTTTTGTCTTTGCCTTCTACTTAACTTTTCTGCCCAATGCCTTGGGCAGAACCACTGTCAGTCTGTCACCAGAAAGGCAGTGATTTTTGCAAAAGCTTGCTCTTCCTATTAGTTTCTACACAGTTGGACTGCAGAATAGTGTCAGCCCAAGAATAAGCAGCCACATCAGTGAATTGCACTGTTCTTTCCACTCTACATGTATTTATCTTGATTTTTTCATCAAATGAGGATAATTTCCTCTAAAAGCAGCAACCCAGTTAATTTCAACCAACTACTTTATAAAAAAAATTAAAAATATTTATTATTTTCAATACCATCTAAATACCACTTAAAAAGTAGCAAAAGACATTTCTAAAGAGCTTCTGTTTATTGGGAAGAATAAAGAGTGTCCTTAATATTTGAATTCTGAACTGCAAACATCCCATGGTAACTATTGCTTTCTCCTGAATATTTGATTAAAATAATAAAATAATTAAAATAATTGTTCATTTGTGCTAAACTGCGGTAATGTTAAATAACTGTTAAATGCCATTCCTTGAGGATATTACTCTCGCCTGTTCTTTCCTTATAATTACTTCCTGTGAAGCTTGTTATCATCTCCAGAATTGTGTCCTATTGAAGTCTACTGTTTTGTTTCATTTCTCATGTGGAAATGTTTAGAGAGTTTGTTTCAGTCCTGTGGACAGTATTGCACAGATATATACAGAAGCAGAGCTTGTAACACTTCGACTTAATTTATTCTGACATGCAGAAACCGTAAAACTAGTCTTAATTTCCAGCCTAAAATTTGTCTGTCTGTAGATATCACAGAAATGGATCTTGGGGGAAACGATATAAAAAAGAAAGAGAGAATCATTCACTGTCCTCCTCTTAAAAGGAAATTAGCAGTCTACTTCATTTATTGCAAGCAAAATTTGTATAATTTTATCTTTGTTAAAAGCTTTAGCTTCCCTAATCAGGCATTCAAGAGAGGAACTAGATTGTTCCCTTATGCAACACAAGTTTGTAGTGTAAGTTAGACCTACTTTCACAAAGTAAATGCTCTAGACTCTTACAGCATCCTGTCACCATAGTGGTATATAAATGAACTTAAAAAAAAATCAAAACAAACCAACCTACCACACAAAAATAAACAAACCCCAAAAGAACCCAGTGCACGCACCGTGTTACGTAGACCCTGAACACACTACGTAACCAAAACAATGCAGCTGTTCAAAATTGGAATTCAATCAAACCATTTTCCAGAAGTTTTGAAGAATCCATTCTCTTTGAAAAAGCTAAGAGTATCTAAGAAGCATAATAGCATATACATATAATGAAAGCCCATCTAGCTGCAGCGTGT
Organism: Manacus vitellinus; assembly: GCF_001715985.3. NCBI lineage: Eukaryota > Metazoa > Chordata > Aves > Passeriformes > Pipridae > Manacus > Manacus vitellinus. Next base: position 10,206,948 of record NW_021940604.1, on the reverse strand, counting down.
TGGCTTTCACTTAATAGTCCCTTCCAGAATCTAATGATCATATCAAGACAAGCCAGTGCTGTGAGCCACAAGACTTCCACAGATCCTGTGATCTTTTGTGCTTGAAATCTGCTTACAATGGCAACTCAGCATGGAAAAGCTCTTTGGTTGTCCATCAAAAATTAATAAATTAAGAAAAGTAAAAAATAAAAACCCATCAGCTTTCTTAACTGATGTCACTGGAATATTAATTTGCCTATAAAAGACACGAAGATTGATTGTTCTTTTTGTTATTAATGTAGATAGTTAGACATTCTTGGGCATTGTTGGTGGTGATTTCTATAGGCTTCAGTAATCATGCTGTTTAGAAAAAGTAATGAAAATAGAATATCTGAACTTCTAAATTCAAGAAGAGAAAGGATGAAAACATTTTTATGTAAAAGAGTTAACTTTCACGTACACTCTTTACTGCTGGGAAGACAATCAGAACGGTGAACCTCTGGACACAACACTAATCTTCAGCTTTCTGCTCCTCATGGAAGGGATGATAAAAATCACACTTTTGTGATAAGGCAAGACAGCTCAATAACAGAAACTCACATTAGTGATGGATTAACCAAGGCAAATGGGAGTGTTCACCTGGAATAAATCTAAAACAAAACAGATCTGATTCAAAGCAAATATAAAAGCTACCTCTTTCCATCAACTTTAAGTTACAGGCAAAAGGCAGCAGAAAATATATATCCATCTGTTAACTTAAGGAAGCTATTACTTTTATGCTTGGACTACGTATTTAACAAATACACGAAAATATGATTTATGATACATCTGTTTGTTGAAAAAAGTGTAATATCTATTTTCATGAACTTTACTTCTTCTGCAGTAGAGAAATAATCTTAGCTACTTTTAGACTTATTTTTCAAGCATGAATTCCTATATTTTATCTTATTAGAGAATCAAAGGAGAATATCTGCTTTGTTTTCACTGCTTCCTATATGCACTACTGACATTCTTCTGTGAACTTAAGGACTCATTTTTTGCCACCTACAAGGCAGATATATACAGTGACATAAGGTAGTGTCCTTAGATATATGAGGATATCTTCAGGAAAAATAAGAATCTGTGTTTCATAGAGACATATACATTGAATGCTTTGCTGATAGAAGGAATCAGCAGATGAACCTATAGGAAACTGAAAATAGCTCTAAAAGGTCTGATCAACTTGAAAGAGCAGCTGATTTGCAGGATGTGGAAGGGGAAAATATGATGGCTTCTCCAGAAACTGCTAAGAACTCTGCCTGGTGCTAAGCCAACGCTGCACTCCAGTATGGGTATGGTCAAACAAAAAGGTTTTTTCTTGGGCCTGAGCCTTAAGAGCTTCATGATACTCCTCTCCCTTGTACCAACACAAGCTGCCTAAGAACATGTAAGAATCATTCAAAGAAAGGCTGGTCATCTATCAGATAGCATGTGCATGCTGAAAGCTTAAATGCCATAGGAACTATTACATTGAAGCTGAAAAATACAAAGAAAAGTCGTAGCCTGATCCTTCTTCTATCTCATTACTTAGTACAATCAATACATTTGAACACAGTCATGTGATACAAGGACACAAAATCAGAGCATAAAAACAGGATTTAGAAATTGAGCCCTAGATGTGCTGTTAATAGGTTCTGCTTGTTTGCAAACTAGTAATGCTGGATTAGATTACAAAACAACATAATTAAGGTTGTGTTTCTGACAGTTCTGAAGTGAATAACAGAGCAAAAGAAACCAAGGTCAATCACAAAAGAGACATTCTGATCTTAAGAGACATGTAAGACTCGAAATCAACCAATTTTACACTGGAATTAACTAATTTAATGTGGAAGATATTAGCTGCAAACCATGCATGTTTCTTTTGTGGAAATAATCTTGTAGTTTCTTTCCCCAATCACACACATGGAGAGCCATTCTTTGCAGGGGTTTTAGGCTGTGAGGGAAAGGGAACGTGCATTAAGTATCAAAGCCTTTATTTTCTGTTTATCCATGTGAAGCAAGGAAGGTGTTGCCAGATCCTCTTTTTCTGTCCCTTCTGCTGTCTCTTCACTTTAGTCCCTTTTTTTCTAGTATACTGCCTATATAAAGGCAGATCAGTCTAGCATCATACTTTCTCAGTCTGTCTTATGCATCCACCTTAGACAGACAGCTTATCTGAGTAAAGATCCTATAGTCTTTGTCAATCTTTCCAGCCTTTATATTTTCTAACTTTACAGCACTGACCTCAGCCATAGCTTTCTCCTCTGACCGCTCTTTCACCTTTCCCCATTGCCAGCTCCGCACTGAAACTGTCACTGCCTCCTTGCTGCATTAGCAGTAAAATGGATCAGTGATGCTTTAACCATACCTAAAAATGGGGACATTACACAGAAGTGGCTGACTGAATGAATTAGAAGGTGAACGTCAGAGCTGTAATTAAAGGTGAAGTTAATGTTAGATTCTCTAAGCCAACTTTTCGCCAGTAACCATGCTCTGAGGGACATTCATCACAGAAATTTTTAGACTAGTCTTCCTTAAAAATTGTTTTCTTGTCTTATAAACCCTTTTGACATTCAAGTTCTTCAAGGAGATCCCAAAATTATTCATACGCTAGGATCAGCAATTCCCAGTTTCTGTGGGGCTTCTTTCTATGGAAATGTTGGATGAAGTTCTGCCCCCAGCTGCCAGGGAAGAAAATACACCAGAAAGAATTTCACAGAAAAAAATTGTAATTTTTATTAATGTGGTATTTTGCCAATGATCACTTTCAAATGGGAGAGTAATCTCTATGATGTGATCTTTAAAATATTATTTTAATGGTTATGCATTTTAAGTATTAAGAATTTAGTGGATTTAGCCAACTTGAAACTGAGACATATTCTAAAAACTAAGATTAATAACTCTTCATTTAAGGAACGTGCAAAGTGAGAAGGCAGGATTACCGTCTTTTGTTCCCAATGCCAGAAACTAAATGAGCCATGTGTCCTTGTCAGGATCACAACTCCAATAAAAAAAAAGGTTAGTTTTCAAGCAGGATTATTGTAGATAAAACATGAACAAATGTGAGACTTAAAACTGTTTTCTCAAGAATCAGGACTGAGATACTGCTAAGTAATAACAAGAAAACTCCAACAACCTCCTCTATGCTAGGCCACTACCTAAGGCTACCAGAACGAAACTCATTTTAAAATTTCAGTTGCTTTTCCTGTTGAAAAACACATTTTTATTTTTTTTTACATTACAGAGAACCAAGTCTATGATAACAAATGGAACCAGAAACCAACTGGAATGGAACAACTTTGCCCTGTACTACTAAACTTCTACCCTCCAACATGGCAACAGCATTTAACAGGTGAGAAAAAGCCCATGGGCCTCCCCTGCCAATTCCCAAACTTTGTCAGGGAATCAGCAAGCAGACAGCTAGTTGGATGGAGCCAAAACCCTGCCAGGATCCTTCATAACATTTTAACAGCAAGAACAATTAAGTTTTAGCACCACAGAATGCTCTTCAGCACTGTTTAATTTGGTAGTACTGATACAATCGATATGGCAGTTAAGGGTGAAAAAGAGCAACTTTATTAAAATTTTCCAGTTTGACCAGGCTGTTGACCATGTTTGCCTTCACAAACAGTTCAGTTCCAACATGTGTACATCTCACAGCCCACATGGTCAGAACACAGTCAGTCAGCCTGACAAGTGCAAAGGAACTGCAGTGCCAAGCTGCAGCCAGAAATGTGACACCTCCCTTCACTCTGGCCTCTGAGAACAGTCCCATTTGACAGCTATCATCCTCACCTACCGCTGCCTCTTTCGGGATTTCCTTCCTGCAAAACCCAAGCGGGCTGGTCTCACATAGAGAGATCTGATATTTATATTTTAAAGGACAGATGTTAATTTTAGGCACTGTGGGAAAGAGTGCTGGCAGAAAGAGCACAAAAATGAAAACTTGATCACTAAAGAGCAAGTGACAACACTGGAATCATTGTTTATGGAATAAAGTAAAGACCACCCTAATAATCCTTTAAAGGTCTGAATGTGCATATCAACAATACGCACATTATGAAATAGTCAGAAGAATAAAAAAATTTAAGCAAAAAGTACACCAAATTGATACAACTTTAATCATGGAAAATGAACTACACGAAAGAGTGTTGAAGAATTCATATTTTAGAAATGTTGGGATGGCATTTCAGAAGCAATGCCTTTCCTACAGTAAAGGAACTAAAAAAAAATCATTCCTTCTTGACAGTGTGATCTGCTGAAATAGCATATGTGTCCCTGTGCACCTTTTATGTTATCTAAAGAAAGGTCCAAAACCAAATACGAATATACTAAGGTAAAAGGGGAACTTCTGTAAAAGTTTTTTTATTCTTTTCATTTAGGTGGCATAACATCATCCCCAAGAAGCTGACAGTTCCACTACAGACATGCTAATATCTATCCAGACAACAAAAATGACAGTATCTTTCCTACTCTCTAAACTCTCATTAAAAACAAGAGTTAGACACCCAAGTGTGCTAAATAGAATAAGACTGCTAAAATACCATTGCCAGGTGCAAGGAAACCCTCAAGAGTGCACAGCACCTACCAACTCATTATACTACAAGGAAAGTCAAATCCATCACAGCACAGTGGAACTTGAAAAAAATTAAGCCTTGAAAGTAAACAAAAGGGGGAAGAAAAAAGGTCTCAAATCAATTCTCATCAGAATATTGTCCAACAAATAAGCATAATCATTATTAAACTCCACATGTGGTACTCCACATGTTCTTAACAGAAGGGTAAAACAACTTAATTTTTCTGAGAAGATGAGTAACATGACCTCCTGCAGTTCAAGTTTCTGAAAATACAAAACAAAATTACTACCAGCTCTACACTTACAGAACTGAACACTGTCTGGTTTTTTTTTTTTTTTTTTTGAGAAGCAGAGAATAATTTTACTTCAGGTATGACTGAAATTCTCAACTTCTGCTTAAAAAGAAGTCTTTGCTAAACCTGACAGGTCCCCTGAATCAAAAGGAAAGGAATTAAGTTTAAATCCAACTTAATTATTTTGAAAAAAAATTCCTTCCTTCAGTTGCTTTAGTGTTGCATGGTTGATGTCCCAATATTAACAAAATCCAAGTCCAGTTTTTAGCAAGACACATTTATGTAACAACATTATACGACTCAATGTTTAAGAGAGACAGCTTCAGAATCTCTTTGCTGTGGTTCACGACATGAATGACTGATTATCTAGGTTCTACACTGAAAAAAAAAAAAAGTTGCATGTCCTAGTGAAAAATTATTGTTTTGTTGTACTGGAACACAAATCTCAAGAGACAGCTCCTAAATCATACTGTTAGCAGACAAATATACAGATGAAAGTACAATGCTACTTTCAATTTTCTTGTTAGTTCAAAATAATTCTTCATGCAAGAACACACAATACACTCATACATCATATGGACATGCAGAACTCACTTGGAAATGAAGGATTCCATGTCAACTTATAAAACCCCCTGATGCTGCTTTTAAAACATGTCACGTAAAATGATACATTTCTCAACAGAAGTCATGTCCTTCCAGTAACAGACACTCATTTACCAATAGCTAGAAAAATCAAAGTCTGGGAAAATTTAAGGAAAGCATCTCTCTTTGCACTTGACTAAAGCATTGTTATTACACAAGGATCAAACATGAGAAAAGAATAAATATGAGACATGGAATCGTCATATATGAAAAATTAATTAAAATGGACCAGTAACATTCATTCGCTCTGGAACCTGAAGAAACTAAGCTTACACATACCATCAACTTGAGGAGCAGCTTTTCAGGGATTAGCAAGCATCCTGTCACACTACCCTTTGAGCAAGCCAAAACCAAAACTTTCTTTTTGCGCTCCAAAACAACCCTTATGATTCATGCATGGCTACTGCAATGTTGTAAGGTGCTGTAAAAAAGAAAAGGCCATAAACACTATCAAGACCTAGGTGACAATAAATCATGGCTCCTCAGGTTAAAGCAGCATAACTCTGGCTGGAGTTATAAGACAGTTCTATAAACTTTCAGAAGCTAGAAATTGGAAATAAAGAACTTCGGTTTCTCAAGTCATAAGAATTCATCATCCAAAGAAATCAGGATGAATACGTAAAAAAGAGGAAATACTTGTGCTTGCCAACCTCCCAACTGCCACAGAACTTTGTCACAGCAAACATATAAATCGCTTTCAGAAAGCCACTAATTTGGCTTCACATAATTCTTAGTTCTCTCACCACTGTACTCAGTAAAATGCCCATCAGTATTACTTGTTAAATAAGTAATTCACCTGAATCGTGTTATACACGCTCATACACAGGTGACAGAAGGTATTGAGCACATCTATTTGACACCTATTAAGGGTTTTACCCGAAAAAATACCCCAAGTTTATATAAAAAAAATTCAAACCATACATTGGCAACATGTTCTGCAATTCTATTTTATGGCAATAAAGGATGTATTCAACATATTAAGTAGTCTAATCTTAATTGGTAAAATACTCTAAAACTTCAAAATTCCATTTATATCAGGGAAGCTTCCTTGCATGATTTCAGAAATCAACTCATCTTTCATTCACAGTCATAAAATAGGTGAGAGATATAGCACTGATGAATCCCAAGATGTGCATGAATTAAAAGATCTACTTTAAAGACACAATAATGTATTAAGAATGACACTACTGCATATGTAGCACAATTATTTACTGAATGTTTCTAAAAGTAAACTGGCAAACCCACCGCAGGCAGATGATAGTCCATTAAAAAATCTCAAACAATAAAAAACCCAGAGCAGGCCTTACCTAGCTGTTTTTCTCGTTCTTCTCTCCGTTCTCTGGCAAGCCGTTGCCTGTCATCAACCCTTAGTACTGTTGGATGATCTACAAATAGAGGGAGGGGGAAAACATTAGGCACATAGCATAAAATCAAATGTTACCATAAACAAACTTTCAGGAAAATGGCTGCTAAACAACTCTAACTACTCTAATGTCTAAATAGATCACATTTTCAGAAATCTTATGGAAAAAAATCCGGAACAATTGATAATCAGTATGCATTCACATTTAAGACGTAAAACACTCCCAAAGAATAGACCAAGGTTTAACTGTGAACACCCAGAAGACTACTGCCTGTGAAAACTCAGGAAGAAGTTTTATTTCCATGCCCAAAACAACTTGACTGCTTGAGAGCATTCTGACAAAAATTTATTATTCCGTAACCTCTCTCCAAAATGCACCCACAGGCAATTCTATTACAATAAAGTATCTTCTTCCCAACAATATTGCCTCGGAACAACCAAAAAACCCTATTTCACAATGCTGAAGAAGTTCAGCACCCAAGCAAAACAGTTTGGATCAAAGCACTGATCTGGCTGAGTAGTTCTGAAGCAGCTCTGGCTGAGCCTCTGAAGACAGCATGACAGTGATCTCAACAGATATTTGTGTGCACATGTATTAAAAACTCCAACAAATGCATTAAAAGCAGTGAGTGCAACACATGCATGGACTGGTGTAATACCAGAAAAGTAAGACAACAACTTCCTCAACTATCCTTGTAGGTTGAAAGCAAGCTACATATCTTTAAGAATATCTGCAACTGGCCCCTTATTGCAACAGCAATAAGACTAAGGATAATATGAAAAAAACCTCTGTTAGAGCTCAGGCTTGACTTTAAAAATTCAGGCTTTGTTGGAAAAACATCACTTGCTCAGTGATGTCTCTGGAAGTCAATAAAGTTCTGAACAGCTAGCATCCTACTTCCAGTCTCAGCAATGGAGTGGTTCCAAACAAAGGGAACAAAGTCCAAGTTACCAATTCATCTCAGCATGCTGTGAAAACCAATTTCCTACTCATCCTTAGCCTGTGCTACTAAACCTGGAAAGCTCTTAATTTTATGCTTCTTTCACTAGCACTGAAAAAGTTTGCTTTGAAAAAGAACACAAGTAAACCAAAAACCCCACAGAAAAATTAAAAAGATTTCTGGGTATAAATAAATGGTCTGATTTATTTTAGTATTGAGGAGAACACATTTTTTAAGTATTTTAAGATAAAGAACTATCCAGAATGCTGTCACCATGAAAGTGCACAAGACAATAGAGCCTTTTTGCTATTCAGTGTAAATACACAAGTAAGTAACTTGTAAAAATACACAGCCCGTCTTCTTGTGTATAGGCTGCAGACCTGTGAAGAAAGTTACTAGCAAAACAATACAATGGGTCATAAAACTGAGGTTAAAGATATTTGCAAAAATACATCTCTGAAGTGAGGGTGAGCTAGACTAATTTTGAATAGTTATCTGAATTAGACAAAAAACCCCAATAATGAGCATTTCATACTCTAACAGAAGTTCCTGCATAAGGATGACAGGATTTCTTGGATGAACCAGTTCACTGACAACTTCAGCTTAAATACTCTTGAACTCTCACCAGTGAAAAACTATCATCTCAGCAACGTCAGACTAGAGCCCCAATTAAGGGCATTAACAGCAATGCAAAGTAACAGCTACAAGGAGAAAACCTATTGCATAGCTGGCAGGAAGAACATTCAAACATGGCAGCCACAATGAAAGGTGCAAAACAGGAACAAGTCACCAGCAAAGACAAAGGTAATCCATCACCCAGTTACAGATCAAAACTGTAATGTTGGTTGAATAGCACACAGTGTTGCCATTTATGAAACCATGCCTAGCCATGCCATCGCATAGATTTGTCCATTTTATGGTACAGATTAACATTTGGCTGATGTGAAGAAGTGTGCTGACTCGCATGCAGTCTCTTTAGCATGCAGACACAGGTCAAAAGGGTAATAGTATTCCTTCTCTCTCGTGACCGGCACAGAGGATCCACAAAACATGAATTTCTGTAGCATGAGTAATTAGTGCTTGTGGAATAATGCACATTCAATATGAATTCCCCTGGAAAACAAGGATTCCCTTCAAGGGCTGTCAGCAAAGTCAATGTAACATTGAGTTGACAGAAAATGATGAGACACTGGGGAATAATGTAAAAACCTGCTTCTTTCAGAATATCCTTTCCGTTGGGTTTTTTTCCCCCCTTTCTTGAGAAGAGAGATTTCCCTATCAGGGAAAAAGACCAATTCTTCAAAGAGGCAGGAGGGTTACATGGACAGGCAAACTGAAAAGGTCTCCCTTAAGAATTCCTAATTATAAGCAACAGAAGGAATAAAATAAATTTTTAAAGTTGCCCTCTGACACTTTCTTGGAAGATATCCAATTATTTTTTCTGTATCACACACCTGATGACATTCATGCATGAACAGCCCCTCTCCCAACACCCCAGGATTTCAGAACAATCCTAGAGAATTCACACGAAGTTGCAGGCTATGCACAGTGTAAGTAGGTCTTCAGTAACAAGCTATTTTGCATACATTTGGGATCACAAAGAGCTAAATCAATATTAGTACAAAGATGAGAATAACTCCTTTGTAGCAGACCGTCATTGCATTTGCTCTGCTAGGGGTTGGAGCATATATTATCAGTGCAAATCTTACACTAATAAATAAAATGTCTTTTCTGAGCCTTGAAAATGATCCTTCATAGTTTGGCTACAAGCCCAACCTCCAACAATTGTATTCTGAATCCAAGTGATCTGCTGGCACCCTCAGTGCATAGCATCAGTAGTTTCAAATTGTGGCAAAACAAGGGAGTTCACTGGGTTCACTGGGCCTGCTCCCCATTTTCTTTCTCATGTCTGTACTCACTAACAACCCATCATACAAATACCTGTGGGACTGGCATTTTTCTTATTCAGTAGGAATACCAGGACAAACACACACAGTACTTTGTACTCTCTCTCACTCATATTCATCATCAGGCAATAAGATTTACATTACTGCACAAGAAGATGGAAAACATGTCAGTTGCAACAAATCTTGCAAGAATTCGTCATTTTTTACAGAAATAATTGATATGCAAAGCCTTATAGACAACACTCCAGGAAGATCCACATGCTGCTATAGAAGCTGCAGTTTAGTTATGATACAATATGTGGGAACTCACACTAAGCAACCTATTTCACTACATTTACATAACAGGTATAGAATTAAGCATTTGTATGAGAGGGATGTTTGGAAAATAAATAAGCCATAGTTCTATAAAGGGGAACTTAATTTTCCACCTGCTGCTGGAAATCAAGCTTCTAAATTACATATGAAAACAGTATTTTCCCATAAACTTACAACACCTGACTACAAGTTCAAAATTCATTTTAATAAGTTAATAGTTTAATTTTTAAAAGTTTACAAGCTACAAATGTATTTTGCAGAAATTCAGCACTGAAACATCCCTAACTATATTTTGGTCCCTAATTATATTACCAAAAGGGAAAAGCAAGTTTTCAAATCTTCTATATAATTAATACTCAACGAACTCTTAGGCACAGTTGACAGCTGTAGGAATTAAGTTGCTAAATTAACAATTGTCATGTGCACTTAGAACATACTGCCAGTTTCTGTGGCTCATACTATCAGCTTCACTCAGTGTGGCTTCAAAAGTCACTCAACTACTATTTGTCATTTCCATCTATAATCCTCTCACAATCTCTTCTCATGAATGGTCTACCTCCGCAGAGGGAAGGAATCCCAGTGTTGTCTGTGTTCAGATCACACATCTCTCCCATTTGCCCAAGACTCCTAGGGTGCTAATTTCTTACACTAAAGAAACTAAAAGGGATATCAAGTGGAAAGCAACAGTCAGTTTGTATGTCAGTTCACACCTACGAACTAACCCAGGGGAGAAAGAAATGGAAGCCATGGCACTACTTGAAAAGATGCATTGCTTGGATCTCAAACCCTTTTCCCTTTGTCTAACTCCCTTTGCAATGCCATGCACACATTCAAAGTTGCTTTGGACTCCCAATATTTTTTCATTCTACGGACACCTTCCAGGCAATAAGGACATTGTTCATAATGACAGCTGTCACTGCTCCGCTGCAAACTGGTTTGTTTTTTAACTAAAACAGTTTGACACAAAATTCATATGCAGTATAAAGAAAAAACAACATCAAACCTCGAACAAACAAAAACCAAATCACCATCTCTCAGAAGCTCTCTCTTCAACATGGATTCCCAGAAGGCTGGGTGTAGAGTTAAACCCTAGACACATGCCTGTGCCTTCCCTCTCTCCGGCCCCAAGAATTTTGCGTTCCTTTCTACACACCAGCATAGATCAAGGGAACATAGGAACAGCTAGGATGCTCTCCTGAGAAATGAAAACTGGATTAAACTACCGCAGGATAAAGTGGGTATTGAACACTGTCCAACACCAAGAGCTCTGTTTTTGCTGTGGAAGCAGGTAATGTTATCTTTATTTTCTCCTCTTTCTCCCACTGCCTTTCTGATTGAAAGCAGCCATGAATACTGTGCCTTGTGTAGGACCCAGCGCTGCCTGGCAGAGCATGCAAGGTGTGATCTGAACACAGACAGCACTGGGATTCCTTCCCTCTGGGGAGGCAGACCAAAGGTACCCCGTTTGGGGATAGAGAAGAGTCTGTCAGAACAAACAGTCACTGAGCTGCCAAGCTGTCAAGGAGTTGAAAAGGGAATGCTTACAGTGCGCCTAGTCCTCAGCAACACAAGCACCTATGCTTTCTAAGGCACCTAAACAAAATCATTATTAACTACATATTTTAAACTTGGGTACCTGAATTGCACTACAAGCAGAATTTAGATATCTAAGGGCTCTCCTGGACCTTAGTCTAAGCACACAAGTGGAACAGACCCAGGGCACCAAGGACTGCATTAGGCGTTTTAGTACCTACACTTTCAACTGTATAAGTGAACAGTGAATTAAATCCACACAATTTACCAATCAGGTATGGTGAAGTAATGAGAAACATCTGCCCACTGCATAGAGTACATTACAGAATAGGGCATGCTTTGTGGTAAGTGAAGAAATGCATCAACAGAAGCACATTTATATAAAAGCTGTAAATCTCTGCCTACAGTAGATAATTCTCATTCAAGCACAGATACAAGTACAGTGGCTTCTGTTGTCTTATCTCACTTCCCAACCCTCATTCCTAAGCTGTACTAAAATAAAAGTAGACTCTTTTAGTTTTGCATCTTTGCAAACAATCACAGATTCCAGCCTAACTAAATACGAACAGTCACTGGTACCATTTTGACTGACACAGCAAGAGAGGTACAAAAGCAAAAAACTCTAGAAGTTCCTAAGTCAGCTGCTTCCCATACAGCATTGAGGCAAACAGCCTTTTAGCATGGAGCATGTGGAAAGGCATACCTGGTTTAGTTCCAGTGTTGCTTTGTCCTGAAGTAATTTTCTTGTCTTGTGTTTCAGAGCCTTCAGCTGCTAAATAAGGAAGAAAAGAAGATATTAACCATTTTATTTAACAACAGCTCATTCACCTTATTATAATGCGACTTAAATATTGCCAAATTCCCTTTAAAATCAGACTGTTCCAAGAGATCACCTTAATGCCATTCTAGACCATTTTTCACAGAAAAACCCCCAAATGCCACACAGAAAACACTGAAGCCACAATACAAGTTCCTATTTCAAGGTGAGGAAAGAGCCACAAAAATATTGCATTTTAACAGTGTATGTTTTAACAAGATATATCAGATGACTTTTAGACTCCAGGTTCCTAAAAGAATGGTACAAGATACTGGTAAAAACTTCAGAGACTCTTTACAAATTATTAACGCACCCATTATGCGGAACTGAAAAGAGGACTATTTATGACCTGAATGAAATCTAACCGAGGCGATATTCCATTATTTACAATAGACTTTTAATCAGGCCCTACCAGTCTATAACGAGATCTAATTCTGGAGCTCTGAATGATCTTTCAACCCTTGATAAAGAAAAATCCCAAAAGATTCATTACTATACTTCACATCACAACCATATCCTTGTTTCAGCACCTATCTGTAATTAAAAAAAAAGCCAGGAAATTAGATGCCACGATTTTTTCAGCTTACTACTCATCCTTTTATCCAGAAGCTCCATGACAGGACTGTTTCAGTCCAGAACACAGCAATCTGGGAAGAGTCTAAAAAACTCTGTAAGAATTCTAAGAAGCCTTCCACAAACAGCAAGCAAGGGCATTTGCAATATTTGCAAGCAAGAATAAAAAGATAGTTTATATTAAACAAAGCTTAAGGGAGGAAAGACACCAATTCATTTGAACAAAAATATCAGTAGAAATAAAAGTTGGAAAAAACTGATTACTCCAGATTTAAAAGCTAAACAAGCTTTTAAATTATGTCTTATTAGAAGACATAATTAAAAAAAGCTTTTTTTCAGAAGGCTCTAAGCAATTTCTTATGCATGTCAGCTTTAACAATATACACTGAGGACTTAGTGCCTAAGCGAGTTCATTCCCTTCATGGCCTCATAAAAGTCTTTGTTTCCTCACTTAACTCTCCACAAGCATGTTTCATGATTAACATAGAGGATAAAAGGTAGCAGCAAAAACCTACGTTACATGTACTGTAATCTTTTTGCAGGTGGAAGGCAGGTTAGGGAAACAGAAAAATAGTGTTGATCAAATGTTTAGTGTTCAAGAGCAATGTTTTGCCAAGAGCAGTGTTCAAAAATAAAATAAAATAAATAAAAACGTGTGAAATTTTAAATAATTGTCAGTCACTCCTCTCCCTGAAAACTGTAGGAAGTCTCTTGTGATCAACAGAAATAACCACTGTTGAACTTAACAAATACTGATTCCAAATCACAACAAGAATTCTTAACACTTTAAAGGTAGCCCAATAAAAGATTTCAGAATTTGCCATTTTAAAGGCCTCATACAAAGGATTGGTTTGACCTATAGGTACATGGACCGATTTTTGCCAAGATAATTTGAACAACACTGAACACTTGCACCTCCAGGTCTGGTAGGATCTACTATTATCAAAAACCATATTTGGTGCTGGAGTGTGTCCAGAGAAGGACAATGGAGCTGGTGAAGGGTCTGGAGCACAAGTCCTATGAGCAGAGGCTGAGGGAGCTAGGAGTGTTTAGCTGTAGTGGGGGGAAACAGTTTTTCCCCCTGCAGTAATAAAATGGTAAAACCCCAGGGGGTGGTGACCCTTGAAGTTTTGAAGTTGTAACCAATGAGCGCTTCTGCGAAATATAAACATACTACAAGCAGAACGGAAGAGAAGTTTGGTTGTAGTTTGGTGGCAGAAGTGGTAGCCATGTTCTGAGGCCACGAGGAAAGGGGCTCGGAGCCCCTTGGGGCCTCTGGGACCCCCCAGCCCCTGGTTGGGGGGGGGGCTGCGGGGACTTGGAACAGGGGGAGGCTGGGCTAAGTGCCTACAGATGAAAGCTAAAGAAGTTTTCTCCACCATGAGTGAGTAGAGACAGAGCAGCAGCAGAAGCAGCGTCCAAAGACTGTGGCTAAGAGCTAAAAGATAAGAAAGCAACAGCATGCAGCCAAGGAAGGCACAGAGTTGTCTGAGAGAGCCGAGAGAGAGAGAGAGAGTAGCAGAGAAAGAAAATTAGGCTCTACCGAGAGGAAGTTGCGGTAAGAACTGAAATAAAACCCTATACCCCTCTGAGACCTCCGAGAAAGGAGGGAGATGGACTCCAGCTTGAGAGGAGTCGTAGAGTGCAACATGCACCAAAGAGAAGAGCTGAAAAGCTCAAAGCGTCCTGGAAAGCTAGACCGGGATGGAGAAGGAATGCAGAGGGGGTGACCTTGGTCCCCCCTCACTGCTGCTGCCAAGCCTAGCAGCCTGAGACAGAGCACAGGAGCTCTGGTAGAACTCTTGAGGCAAAGGCTTTCAACTGAAAGCTGCCCAAGATGTTCTGACTCAGGGGTAAACCCCCTGAGGAAGGGACTTTCACAAAGATGCCCCTGCACTTCGTGATATGACCGTGGTGAAGTGAGTTTTGTCCCTGCTACGCAGCCCACGGAGGAAGATCCTCGTTTGAAGACGGGTGGCCGAGGGGCTTGGATACCCCTCGTGTGTGCTGGCAGAGATCCAGCTGCTGCATGAGAAGAAGAGCGAAACAGATAAACCTGCTGCCTTAGAGACATTGCTGCTCTGAAGAAGGGATCTTTCCTTCTTCCCTCCTGGACTTTTATTTGGAGGGGAGAAGAGGTTTGATCCATTATAAATGGTAGAGATAGCTAAGATTATGTATATGATGTATTATAATATTTATTTGTACAGTCATTGTAATATATTCCCTTTCCCCCATTTAAGTCTCGTGTGATCGTCTGGAAAACCCATCTCACATTTATTTGTACAGTCATTGTAATATAGTCCCTTTCCCCCAATTTGAGTCTCATGTGGTTGTCTGGAAAACCCATCTCACATTGGGTTGAGATGTGAGAGGGGGCTTAGACTAGGGAATTGGATTTTGAGGCTCTCAAACCATGACATTAGCCCAGAGAAAAGGAGGCTCAGGGGGAACCATATCACTCTCTACAACTACCAGAAAGGAGGCTGTAGCCAGGTGGCAGTTGGTCTCTTCTCCCAGGCAACCAGCAACACAATGAGAGGAAATGGCCTCAAGTTGCACCAGAGGATGTGGCACCTGGGGCCATGGTTTAGTGGTGAACACAGCAGTGTTAGGTTAACAGTTGGACTTGATGATTTTAGAGGTCTTTTCCAACCTTAACAATTCTGTGATTCTAAACACTTAATATCATATCATAGTCATATCTTATCAAAGTTGAGGTAGTAGTAAAACAAGCTTTTCTCCTGCCTGTATCAACCACTCAGAATACTCACAGAAAAAATACCACTGTAATGCAGTGGGCCTACATCACAATTCCCATCAGCCTGGCCTAGGGCACCACACAGAAGAGGAAACTCTTACAAAATAGTAAAAATATTGTTTCTAAGAATTAGTGAGAGCACTGATGTTCTAGTAGCTTCAGCACAAATTTCTTTGCATCTCTCATACTGTGTATGCACATTATTTTCAAGCATTGTGCCACGGGATTATGCAACACTTCATTAACTTCAAAAAATTGTTTAAATGCCATCCAGAAAATACATTAAATACACTTGTAATAGAGCCTAGGTACACAAGGTAATATTTTTCCCCATATTTCCTTGTCTAACATTTCCTTGGAATATTTTGTGACACATTTTGAGTACACATGCATATGACCACTCATATGACAAGTGATGAAAAGAACAGATGGCACAACCATGAATTTTAATGATGCTGGATACCAAATAAGAATTTGCACGAGTATTTAGTAACCAGTGTAGGTGTTCTCCCACATAAAATACTTCTTGAGCTAAGATACAAACAGCTTAATCAGACAACTAAACATCTAAGATCCAAACCTAAATATTGACAGCACTGGTTCCAGCAATACTCAATAATCTAACAGATGCCAGGAGAAATATAATTTAACTACCTAATACTTCCTCTGCTGCTTATCTTGACCCACTATCTTTACATGGAGGGACTAAAAGTTGCATTAAGAAGTGTTAGAAAAGGACATTTTTCTGAGAAGCATTCTGGAAACTTGAAATGCTGAAACCAGCCTGGGTAATAGTGCAGATATATTGGGGAAGACAATCTAGGAATCCAAGTTGTTGAGACTGGAAGGGATTTCTGGAAATCATCTAGTCCATACCCTCTGCTCAAAGTGAGGGTGCCTCAAGCAGGCTATGTGTGGCTAGCTTTTGAATACTTTTAAGGATGGAGACTCCACAACTGTTCTAAGCAACCTGTGCCAGTTTTTGCCCACTGTTCACAGTGCTCAAGTTTTTCTTATGTCTGAACAGTAATTTCTGTAAAACGGCTTTGTGCCCATCATCTCCTATCTTGTCACTGTGTGCAACAAAGAGGAGTCTGGCTGTTTCTTTTATTTCATTTCATCAGATATTTTCTGATATGTGGTTCTTCTGATGTGTGTGGTTTTTTCCTTCCAATGTTTTTGATGCTAAACTCAAGTGCTATATGATTTGTCCAGAGTCTCACAAGAACACACTGCTCAACCATCCCAACTGAGAGATCATATGGATAAACACTCAGCCCCAACCTTCCACGGATCAGAAAAGTTGTGAAGAGCTGCACCATCTTCACTTTGCAAAGACCTGCTACCATGGATGGTCTTCCAACTGTTGCCATCCAGAGATGAACTCTCCAAACCAGGATGCCCTGGTCAGTTATTAAACATTTTTCTTTGGCCCTCCTCCCCAGGTGAGATGGTTCTCTAACACCCATTCTCTTAGATAACTTTCAGAAAAAAAGTCAGATAAAAAGCTTTGTCTAAGTGAGGCCTACAAGGGCTAAAAATATGCAAATTAACCTACCTATCCAGAGCACAGATTTTTGAGACCACAGAGAAATCACCCACTGACAGAAGCCCTGGTAGAATCAAAACCTTGTTTTCCTTCTGAACACATCAATGCAACATTGTATTATTGCGATTGGAAGTTGTCCCTTTGCCCCCTCCCCCCAACTCCATTTTTTAAAGGTGAAAGCATATATATCTGCAAGTTAATAGTAATTTTAAAACTGAGCAAGATTATCCATTTTACTTCAGCTATTCCTGTTAAATGCTCAGTGACTGCGAAATAACTGATGGAAACAGAGCACCGGTCTGGTGTAAGGATTGCTCTGAACTACTTTTATGGGCTAAAGCAATATCCCTATTACTCTATAAACACAATGTTATGCTCAACGTTATCTAACATGTCATCTAAAGTCACTGATGTACAAGCCTGCTGCAGCTCACTACAGATTAGTGAAACTCCAATTTGCCTTGAGATGAGCTTTGACAAAGCTGCTTCAAACTTGTGGAATAATCTGCTTCCAGCTGCCAGAAATGCAGATTCCTTGAAGATGTCAAATACTTTCTCCCCTGAATTTTCAGTGAGTTTTCTCTACCTCCTTTCACCACATGCTTCTCCTCTAGTGTTAGTTACACAGACCTGCATAAAATGCCTAACTACAAGTATGTAAATATTTATTTAACTAAGCAACAGAAGCCAGGACACACCAGAAATGTATATCTATATATTTAAGAATTTAAGATATGAGCTACCAATAATTGCTTGAAAGGTTAGAACAGTATAGAACTTCCATTTAAAGTCAGCTTTTGGGGGGATTAAAATGCAATTGTGAAACAATATATTCCTTTGGCAATACAAGTTAAATACATGCATTAGAATGGATTTTGTGTTGCTTGAATCACAGAAACAGTGAAAAAAATCAAAACTAAGTTACCATAGCTTTATTTCAGAATAGTAAAGAAATAAATGTCACACGTTAAAAATTACTACTTTAGATTGTGAACTTAGAACAAGTTACATTTGTAAAATAAACTGGAGGACAAAATCACCAAAGAAACTTAAAGGACTCTGATGCTATCCTGACATGTGCTCTACATCATTGCATTTTGGTCTGTTAAGGATGTAACACAGTCTATAATAAGACCCTGAGAGGGAATCAAAAAACACGAAGCTCCCCTCTCTCAGCTCTGCCATTACTATATGCAATAGTATGAAACAGAAAACTATACCTCAGTTTCCCTGTGTCAAAAAAGAGGGAAAAAAGAGAGGGAAAAAGGCAAGAAAAGATATACATACAGGTACTAAATAATATGCATTTTTTAAATGCTGAGCTTTTAAGTGCAATCAGTTGCAGCACCGAATTCAGTACTTTAACATCCCAGAGGCAGAGGTGAAAGGGATCGATAAGGCTGACTAGTGCAAGGGAGGATCTCTGTTGGTTCAGCTTTTAGTTTTACTTTGAAACAAGACAAGTCCAAAACCAGCAGGTTATTCCTAAAAAAGTTTTGTGATGGAAATTAATTCTATTTAGAAATCTGTGATCAGTTCCAATATGTCTTTCACAATCTGAAAGGTTTAATCAATAATTCTAACACCAGGATAAGTACAAGCTCTAGAAGGACTGACAAGCAATTTCATATAAAATGTCAGCTTACCCCATGCCACATACAGCCATTATAATTATACTCAGTCACTTCCTAGAGTAGCTAAGAATTCCTGTAACAGGTACCTGTACCGAAATTTATTTTCTAAAAAGAGAAAAAAAAAATTTATAACAGTAAGAAATACTTTGAAAAAGCTGATCCATAATCAGTATCTGTCAGAAAAAAATGCCTTTAAGAATCTTACAGTCTAGGGTGTTGCTCTTGAAGTACTAAAATCAGTTATATTCAGCTTCTCCAGAAGAGGTCTGTGTAAGCAGAAATAGGAATTGGTAGCAGTGGGAAGCAAAACCAGAGCAAAGAGAAATTTTATCTTGAAAAGATTCAAATCTGAGGAAAAGTCTCATAGGAAACATTGACAAGGGAGGAAAGTATAAGCTTTTAGTTCTTCTTTACATACCAGGTGAGCTCTGATCAAAGGGAACTGGCCTAAGAGACTAAGATAGCAGATCCAAGGGGAAAAACTTAGTCGAGAATTAGAGCCCCGTGAGGGTGTGCTGGAAAGCAGAAGCAATATTCACCCAGACCCTGGAAAAAACACAGAATGCCAAGGAAACATTGAGCTGGGAAGCATTGCATGGATATTTTTGACAGGCTTTCTTGAAAATACAAGAGTTGTGCAGAATACAAACGTTCGCTTCTCAGACCGTGGCACATCGAGTGCATGCTTGCACAATGTGAACCAGCTATTCCAAGGAGGTAAAAGGCAAAGCAGAGCCCTCAAAGTAAGGCTGAAAATCTGGATAAAAGAGGCTTAAGTTCTGTTCCATCAAAGAAGGGAACCAGCCACGGGACAGAGGCAGCTACACTACCAGGTCTCTAATTCCAGAAGTGGAATCTTCAACAGACTAAACACAGTGTGAAGGGGCACTTGGGGACCACAAGCAAGAGGTGCTGCTTGGACCTGTGTCAGGCGGTCAGGATGTGCACAGCAGCTCCCCCTGAACTGCATCCCAGCAGGCATCTGAAAAGCTGAGCTGTACACAGGCTGCAAAGCTGTGGATGAGAGCACAAGCATAGGTAAGCCCCAGGCATGCAGACAGCCATGCGTGCCTGACAGCACAGATACGCCTCTGGGTAAAGGGTGCACTGCACACCAAAGGGGAGATACCACCTTACAGTTTCTTGCTCTAATTCCGCAAGTGAGGGAGAACTACTGAGAAACAGCCACGAGAAAAAAGAAATAGCTAAAACGGAGGAGGGGAGACTACAGGGAAAAAAGAAGAAAATCCAGCTGTTCTGTACCTGCCACTTGTCAGCTAATCTCCCTGTTTGACTGAACTGCTTCTTAACTGTCAAAGAGAGCTGGGGGGTGTGTTGAGAGATATGGAAGGCATCAGAAATGACAGCTGGAACAAACTTCAGTAAAAAAAGTGTTGCCAATACACAGCAGAGGAAACTCAGCGCTAAACTGGGAAATTTAAAACAGAGCATTTTGGGAACTGATATATTCTTTACTCCTTAGCATCCAATTCTGCTACCTTGAATTACTTCCTCATGAACTTTGCAAAAAACCCCCAAACATAAACCCCACTCTTACGTTCACTGGCTTATTTTATATAGCATGTTATGCCTGATATGCACAATGTAAAAAATGCATTGTTTTAACTACTCAGAATTAAGCAGAGAAAAGAGCCTTCTGGGGCTGTATAAGTAAGAAAAAAGAAGTGGGGCTAGTCTAGGCAGTTTTATTAACCACTGGGAACAGTAGCTGGCTAGCATGTCAGTCATGTCAGAGGTATTGCTGTGCTGGGTGGAGCGTGTTGAAAGTGCAGACACAAGTCAGAGCTGATAAAGTTTATTAGCTTAAATTCAGAACCACATTAAGACTGAGATCCTGAATACCTGACTGAATAAGAATCTGAGCATTCAGCAACTGGTTGTTCTATTCTAAAGCAACAGCAAATGAACTTAAAGATAAAGAGTTTCTCAAATGGCAAAACCTGAGCGTTTATCCTGCAAGCAAATTCACGTGAGCCATGAGCTAGGTGCCAAATACAGGAAAAAGCAAAGTTCAAAATGAATTAAAGTTTTCCCACTTTAGAAGAGACTTTTGTCTCTTCTAACATCCATAGTTTATGAACAAGACATGTAAAAGCTACCGTCCACATTTACAGTAAGCATACATCTTGCAAGTCTTTAACATTTCTTATTCTTTGTGTTCATATCTATATATACAAACAATATACTAAATATTTTATATTATTACATTAATATTTTAGTGCCATTTATTGCTCTCAAGTTCGGTAATTGTATTCATTCCATACTTGCATCCCATACTTATCTTTTACTTGCATTTTAAAATTGTAAGCTTGGGAACAAAGGACAGTTGGTAAGTAGGTCATAAAGTCCTATGGCTGGGCAAAAATTACCAAAAGACATGCAGTTTAGCTGATAAAAAGGCAAAAACCAAGCATCTGCATGTTCAATATTAAAATCTTCAGAGTAAGTCAGAAAAATGTGTCAAGTGTCCACACTCCATTGCACCTGAAAAACCCCAACCCCTCTTAAAAGCACTGAACACCAAGTTCACAAAGAGACACTAGAAAGATTTCCCTAGCGGAACTACCACTTCAGAAGAAAAATAGAATCACATCTAAACCAACATACTCAGCTTTCCTAATTTAAATTCTTCAGAAAACTATTAGAAGAATGGATAGGACTATACCATTAGAGATCCAATCAAAATCTTTTCATAACAAAACATTTTAATTATCAACACTGATAAAATTATTTTAAAAGAGATCTACAAGGTTTTTACCAGTACTACAGCAGTGAGGCAGTAAGAACTGCAGTGTGTGTGAATTCTCCAAAAGGCTCGAATCTAATGCATTCCAGTGTCTTAAAACTAAAATCTAGACTTCTGCTTTGAAAGAATAAAAAGTTGTGCCTCATTCTGGTTAGATGTCAACACTTAGATTCTTTTGTTAAGGAAAGTAGGTCGAAGGAACTGTTGAGGGAACTAAGGTGAATCAAAGAGTACATCCAGACTACAGACTAGTTGGCTATTTTTGGTACAGGTAATACAAGCCTTCACATTTCAGGTAAAAACTTTTTGAAATTTCCATCATTAGCAAATGGAAAATGCCTGTTCTTTTAAAGGCTAAACAGCAGTACTTAGAGACTACTTTTGCGAGTTAGAATTTTGACTCAGAGGAATGACAGAATATCTGTATTTCATTTCTGCTCATGGAAACAGTAAAGCAAGTTCATGCCTTATTTAAACACACCTATAAATTACTTTTACATTAAAATATTTTCGACTCTTAAAATCTTGATGCTTTAGTACAGCTCTTCGTACCTCCAACAGCGTAGAACTTAATGGTCTGGTTTGCAAATATTAATAAATTAAAAGACACCAAGCTGCAGGGACCATACCAGTTCTTTTTGCTCTGGCACTTGTCATAGAAGTCTACCAACAGAGGTGCCAAAGAAAGCACTGTTACCGATGCTCCTCATCTCTGGTGTCCTGGCTGAGCTAAGCGGAAGTGAAAACTCATCAGTATCAGTGTTTACTACTCATAGAATGGTATAAAAGCTGCCATTGTGTTAATCATATTGTTGACTTGAAAGATAAACAGAGGATTTAAAACTGTCACAGCTAATTTAGCACTCAGTTGTAAAACACTAAAAACCAGAAGCATAAATAGACTTCTTTGGAAACAATCCACAGACATAAACCTGGATGATGCAACTAGCTATAGGGAAAGGGAGGCATTTTTAAATTTTTTTTTAAAAGATTAAAATTGTGTAACCACTCCACTGGGAGATGCATATTTATAAAAGATTACTTTTGGCTGACTATGTCAGCTTTAAAAAGCATTGTATCCTAAAATATTAAACAACATAGAATATACCAACCTGAGTGCCTTTGTAGAGAGTTTTAGAATCTCTTAAATATGATAAAAGAAACAGTATCTGTAACAGCACCCACAAAAAAGCTGACAATCACATTATATCCTCTGGATAATTATATTGCATCATCCTACTGCAATATAAACCAAGGATATTAACACAAAAAGACCAGTGGAAAAAAGGTCCCTGCCCTGTTGTCTGCTGAAAAAGCCTGTGCTGTGAAGCTTGTTCTGCAGTTGACCAGAAGGTCGACAAGCTTGACCAGATACAGATGAGACACGTGAATGGAAGCTTTTTAATTACACATCACCAAAACAAAAGCTGAAATACCACTGCCTGAGGGCATGCAGGGCAACCTCAGTTCCATTTTACACTGTGCAGCCTATCTTAGACCATGTGCTCTTCAAATACCGAAACTAGGCAATATGCAAGATGCAGTGATTTATTTGAACCTGTTACTCAAGGGCAAACACTTTCAGTCAAGGTGCAAGAGTACCAGCTGGTTTTCCTCCTCAGATTTCTGACTGCTGCAGGCAGCATTTGCTACCACAATGTCAGACAGATTCCCACATCCAGGATCAGTGTCAGTGTATTGCTGCAGTAGCTGTACATGGAAGGTCACCTCAGAGATTATGAAATGGAGCACCTGTACAATTTTCTAGAAAAAAAACCTTTCTGGACTTCAACTAGAGACCTTTCTCCAAACCATGAGGTAATTCCTGTGAGTAATTCCAAGTCACAATGAGGCTTACACCTACTGCTGAGAAACGGAGAATTAGGCACAGACTAGCCTGCTTTCTATATCACACTGATTCCAAGGTCAGATTGCTTGAGCTGGGAAAAGCAACTTGAGTATCCCCATTATTTGATATCCTTGCTCAGAGGGCACAATGATCAAAGCATATTGCAGCCTTTGAGTTCTAGAAAAACATAGATAGTAACTGCAGTAAAGTGAATATGGGGATGGAGAGAAGGGGAAAACGGATACTTTGCTATACATTGCTCTATTAAGCAATTTGATCTTAAGATCTAAATATTTTTAAAAACAATTCAATCTCTTTGGTCTCAGCTTTGTAACAAGAGAATGTAATCACTTCTCTCCCCCCAAAAGGAAAATAAAATAAAGCATTCTTTTGATGCCATATATCTTTTAAACTTAGAAGAATATGTCACAAAATTAACAATATCTACTGATTAATTTAGGATACTCCCACTGACACAAAGCTTTCCAGACTGACATAGAGTTTTCTTCTTGCCAACCCACTGACACATACGAGTCATCACATCCCTATTGAACTCAGTGCGTATCCACACTTTCATCTGTGCTTTAAACTCTCCCCAAGTTTAACCCTCCCCAAGGCTGCACAAGTCTGACACGACTTAGCTCCTAACCATGACTTAGGTTCTTAGTTACTATCCCAGTGACTTCATGTTTAGTGAGTAGATCCATAACGGTGGTACTTCTGCCATCATAGAATCATGGGTTGGAAGGGACTTTATAAAGATCATCTAGTTCCAAACCCCCTGCCATACCTAGGGGCACCTTCCACTAGACCAGTTTGCTCAAACCCCCATCCAACCTAGACTTTTAACAATCTCAGGGATGGGGCATTCACATCATCTCTGGGCAACCTGTTCCAGTGCTTCACCACCCTCACAGTAAAGAATTTCTTCATATATGGCAGCATACTGACCATTCAAAAGCAAGGCATGACTGTTTTTCTGTCTCACAATAATTAACCCCTTTCTACAGTAACCAAGTGATTCTGTTGTCATATGGGGACATCTCCACATTTGCATACCATATTCAGGTGCAATTTCAGTATGCCCTGTGTAATAACAAACACATGTTATCTTCACCATCTGTCTGCTGAGCTTTGCTCTTGGCAGGTGAGGTTTAGACCATGGAAACAAGGTGAGGTTTTGGAACTGCTTTTTTTTATAGGGAGTAAATTCAGATAGGTACTGGCTGTCTGGGCATTATACAGAAGCAACAGATTTCAGCTGCTTATATTTTGTTTTAATAATCTCTTTCTGCTGTGTAACTGTAGGCATACTCTAAATACTAGGGTGCTTCTAGCATTTCCCACACACACACACGCAAAAATGAAACACGCAAAAATGAAACACGCAAAAATGAAGTGATAAGAACTTTGTAAGCTTAAGAAAGTTTAAAAATAGAACTATTCCTTTTCAAATTCTTCTTTCTAGTTTGGTTACTCTGCATCATCACCTTACACAACTATGCATGTGAGACTGCAGCAACACAGCTCTTCCACTTCATTACTTTTAGAATACATTCACCAGCTCCCTGACCTTCTGGGTACCTTCAACCTCTTTCTTTCCACAGAGCTTCTACAAGCAGTACAGCAGCCCTCACTGGATTCCAAGCTACTAGCCTGTCACATGAAGGAAAATTCCCTCACACCCATGCTTTTAAAAGACACCCGCAACAAAGTTTAAGAGATTTCCATTATCCAAGATTCCCCTTCTCTGCTTTCAATTACTTTAAACTCAGAATCACTCTATCTGCTGAACTAAGTGAACGCCTGGCCTTCATCCCATAATTGCTTTAAAGCCTCTCCAGTCTCATCCTTTTGCTTCTATGAAGAGAATTGGCTTGCAAGAGTAACTTTGTTGAATTATGTCATTTGGGAGAGAATAAATGGGCACTCATCACAAGAAAAACAGGATAATTTCAACCTAGCCTATAGATTTAGTGACTATTTTCATCTTACAGTCAGCAATAACAGAAATACATTTGCAAAAACAGAAAAGCAACTGGAGATTGGAAGTGTTTTACTCTCGCTGTGGTTTAATTTCACAGGACAACTCCCAAAAAACTGCTCTGCACAGGCCCTGGCAACTGCCTTTAATGAGATCTTATCAAATCTTTTACCAGGGACTCAGTGAAAATGAGGATGTTCAAAACACAAGAGAAGATCTGCGCAGAAAAAAAAAGTAGTATTGTTTAACCCTAACAGTCTAAGGGATTTCATGCTCCAGGTAAAGGGGCATGGGACAAAATTTACTCTAACTGGCTCTAGAATCTTCAGGGATTTCTGCAAGATGCAACTTCTAAATAAAACCATGAAGTACCACAATGTTGTTTACTAAGGAATGGGTTTCATCTCCTGACTTGGCACCCTGAACTAACTGAGGTACTGAATGTGCGAGGGCCTTGTCAACACCAGACACCACAGGAGCTCGACTTGGCTGAAAAGCCAAGTTAAGCATTACAATGAGATAGCTACACTGCTCCTGGTACCTAATTATCTTCATACAACATCACTTCAGGCCACTTAGATTTATGCCTGGGACATTTGCTGGGATTTTTCTTCCAGATAGATAAATTCTAGACTACCTACAAGTTAATTGGGACCAAGACAAGTAACATAGGTAATCGTTTCACTGCTCCAGGGTTTCCTGGGCAAAGCTCTCTGTAGCTCAAATTTTGCAGAGATGTTCAGAGTCCTCCTTCCAGTCTCAGAAAAATAAAACATGAATAATGCCTGCCAGTTACTATAGCAACAACCACCTCTCAACTACAGACAGCAGGAAGATTCACAGAAGCCAGGCTTTGTTTATATAACCCCCTCTGTACAGACAATTATTTCCGAAACAGTTAAAACTACAAAGACTCCATGCTGTTATTTAGCAGTTAAGTTGCTGGATGCACATGTTCAAGCCATTACTCTAATCCAGAGTACACTTGCCTGAGGAAAACAGGTAGTTTTCTGGTAGCCTGCCTCTGTCTCGCTAGAAGGGTTGCTGTGACTACATAGAGCAAGTGCAACACTCCATTTGCTATTTCTTATCCTGTTCTTTATATAAAGATATATCCTATTACTGCAAGCCAAATAAAGCAAGCATTTAATGTGGTATAAAATGCATATACACACAAACAGTGAGGCAAAAAAGAATGTTTCCTACCATTGCTGAGCAAGGAACAAAGCTGAAACACTGACTTAAGAAAATATATTTCTGTTACATCACTTCATCACTTCAATCACCATCAAAAGTTATGCCAGGACTACACTGTCGTATTTAAGGAGGCAGAAGACAAATACAGCTAATACCAACCAAGAGGTCAAAATTCTCAAGACACCATTTACTGGAAAACCTGTCTTTCAAAATAAACATCATAGGAAATTGGAAAATTCTATTTTCAATTCAGGGACCACTTCTTTAGTGATGTCCAGCTGTCAGGAAATAGGACTTCCTGAGGAGTTAGGTATTGCTTGGCATAAAGGCAGCAGAGTCTAATTGCTAATTACAACACTGCATGCACAGAAGTGAGTCTGCACAAACAATCTTAATAATTTCTGAGCTCTATGTATTTGGAAAAATTATATAAATGAATATGTTTAGAGAGGCAAAGCTATATATTTGAATGGGAAGGTACTTACACGCAACCTTTAAATAACAGTAACAGTTACTTTTAAAATCTCTTTAACATGAACACATCAAATGGTTACTAGAGCTCTTTGGCCTTTGTATTATAAGAATAATTCATCACTAAAATTCATCAAACCCAAAGTTGATTTTTTTCCCAGGTTCTCTCTGGGATCTGAGGCTGAGTGTCACACCACTAAAAAGTGGATCTTGTCTTTATATACTGCCACCCCACACAGCCACACCCACCATGTGCAGAAGCCTTTTTAAAAAGTAAATTTTGTTTCTCTAAAGAATTTCCATGGGTAGTTGATTTCTCTTAGACACAGACTACTCTATCTGCAGCACCAACATTTGCCCTAAGTCAAGGACTACAACAGCTCTTCCTATATCATAAAAGCATAAAACATTCCAAGTCCATGTGGATTTTCTTTTAGTTCCTTAAGCACTGCTGTCATTGGCTTTCCAAGCACTTGCTTGTTAGTTTTCTTGGTGACTGCACTGCCTGACTGCCATAATTTGCAGCTCGTAAGCCTTTGGAGACATAAAGACTGTCCAGTCTTCAGAGAAACTTTTTGTCTCTGACTGACTAGATGTTATTTTAAGCGTGTTCCACAATTTCAAAACCAGTCTGAGAGGATCCAGCCATATTAAGGTTTTAACAACCCCCCAAAATTAAGACTTCTAGAGAAAAAAACATATGTAAGAATGGCTTGCTCCAGACAATAAATCAAACCCAACAAAAATCTTCCCTTACCTCATTCCACTGCTTTTGGTTTGATATACATGAGTAGTCGGTATATCCACCAAATCAAACAGGGTATTAAAAAAAAGTATTATTGTAATTCTATTTGATGCCTTAGTTACCTCGGGAAAAGTATCCATGGTGCTGTTTAGATTGTGTCTAACAGACAAAAACAGAATAAGTGTTAAACTTGTTGCCTTGTTTTTCAGATCTAATTTTTAATTATTTTATAAATTTGACATGACAGAGTATGTAATGTAAACCACCTGACTAAGCACTGCAACATGTCATAATCAGAATAAAACCCAAACCCAGATATTATTTTGAACCAGTGTTCAGTGTTTTGCAACAAATGCGTCTCATCCTTAACACTAAGACCTGCACAAATCTTTGCTTTTGGACAAATGTTTCCAGTAATTAAAGTACAAATTCTTACAAATCTCACAAGATTTTTGAAGTTCCCATTAAACTGTACCATCAGGTATGCAGTACTACTGAGATAGATCAAAGCCTGACTTCATTCCCAGTTGTTTAGCCTTACTGATGAGAGGGCTATTAACTTCCAAGATCACAGTCACATGCCTAATTATTTCATAGTACGTACATGCATAAGTTGTATTAAAGCAAGCTGCAGGGTCAAGTTTCACTCTGAGATTTCCCAACTTTTCAGAGTTTGGACTTTAAACTCAAAAAGTTAACCAGAAGCTTGTGTTATATACTGACATATGTCAGTCATCTAAAATTAAAAACATACAAGCAGTAAAAATAGATAACTTTACATACCAGCACATTTGCTTTCCACCAGGTGCGCTCCTGTTCCCCTTCCCCTACTGAACTGCGTCTTTGTCTCCTTTCCTATCTTACGCCCCCCTCTACATCTCTTCAACCTCCTTCTCTTGTTCCTGAACCTGGTACACTGCAACTGTCTTCTCCTTTCTACGTTTTATCCCTGTAGTTTTCTGGCTAGCATTGTTCCAACCCAAACACCTCCTTGTCCTCACGTTTCTCCTGAGGCATCAGATCACTCTTCCTACAAACCAAGCAGCAGGTACCTGGGGCACCACTGGAGAAGAGCAAGCCTCTACGCTCATAGTTGGTGCACCTGGCGCCAGAGTTGCCTGCAAAGATTGGGACTCTTCTTCCCTAGCTGCTCTCCCTCAGCCCCAGGAGCTCCAGGGAGGAGCATACTTAACTCATTCCACAGAGATTGTGAATCATTCAACCACTGATGAGCCTAAAGCTTTTGAGAAGAAAGGCTGCTGCCTCAGTTCAGTCAAAAAACCTGGACAGAAATATAGCACTCAAATGCTGAATGCATCCCTGTCAGGCATGAGCTAACTGTGACTTTTTTGGGGGCTAATTTGAATGGTTTTTCACAGGGTCAGGAGGAGGTGTAGCTCTACAACGACATTCATACTGTCCCCA
Organism: Manacus vitellinus; assembly: GCF_001715985.3. NCBI lineage: Eukaryota > Metazoa > Chordata > Aves > Passeriformes > Pipridae > Manacus > Manacus vitellinus. Next base: position 10,177,609 of record NW_021940604.1, on the reverse strand, counting down.
GTTTCAAATCTTTTCTTTAAAGCGTTATGTCCTTAAGCCATGCCTCGACATGGATAGTTGTTTTTTTTTTTAAGAAGTAAAAACCCCCATTTACTTTCCCATATCTCATTCTTAAGCAACTGGTCCATTTGCTGGAGATGAACAAAATAAAAGAGAGAAGGGAGAGAACCTGGCAAAAGAGAAACAGAGGCCAAACAACTTAAATCTAGCAAAGTTATAGAGATTGAAACAAGGCTCTTTTAATAGGAAATGTTATGCAACCTTTATTATTTCCCATCTGCCTTGTAAAATTCAAATCAAGCATGAGAAGGATGAAATTCTCACTTGGGGTTATTTTATTATGCAAAACATCTTGATTTTACAACATCACTGAAATGCTTCTTGGAATTACAGCACTTTCATACACAGTAGCTTCCTCTTTGTTGTGGATGGAGAAGAAGAATTTAGACTTCTAAGCCACTAGAAGAAGATACTTCATTGCAGCAGCCTAGCCATGATAGACCGGTACCACCAAAGATAAAAGATACCACTCACTTTGACAGCAGAGCTAAACATTTCATTTCACAAAGGATCTTTGAATTTAACCCCAGAAACAATGAGGACTTGCTAACAATATTTTATATAGCAGTTGGGTTCCTGCCTTTAAAGAGCAAATGTTTTACAAGGATTGCTAGACTGAACTATAGCGTACCATGTATACCTCTAGATGTTTCTGGTAGACCATGTTCTTTGTGTTGATTCTTTTTGTCAACGAAAATAGAGAAAAAATGGACTGTCTAATAAGTGTGTTTCTTGCAAGTAACTTATCTATGCCACCGCAGTACTTCAAAGTCAACCTAAATTTTCCGCTTCAGCACAAAAAAGAAGCATCACAAAAATATATACATTACATAAATGGTGCAAAAAAGGAGAAAATGGATTAGCAACATAATGCTGAAATCATAGTATCATACTCTACACAGAAACACACTGTTTGCCATATTTCTGAAAGTCCAGGTAGCTCGTGCTGGATGTCTGATAACCACTGGTAACAGGTCGGGTAACTTCTGACAGTGTGACTGCGCTTCTCTTCTTTGTTCTGAACGGGGGAAGTGGGGATGGAAAAGTGCTCAAGACTGCTTTACCTTCAGGTAATTCACTCCAGCTCTTCCCTTTGGTCAGAGAGACAGTGGTTGGGAGGCCGGTTGCTAGAGCCATTAAGTTTTCTTGTGTGCAGTCACTGAATGGAACTGGCTCCATACCAGCAATGCAATGGTTCCCGCAAATTACCTTCAGTATTCCCACACAGGCAACTTCCTGGCTTGACTAAACTATAACTATAAAGTTTTTGCTTATATGGGAGACACATACTGCTCGCATCAGGCTAGTACTAAGTGCTTCCTGGGTTCCCTATATTGTACTGGTGGAAATTATTTTAAGGACGCAAATGGAGTTATCTAAAAGGCTATTCTTTAAGCCTTGCCTTTTTGTTTGCCATTCCACAAGGAGACAGAACTCATCAAGCCTGCTTCAATCCTTCATAAAAGTAATTTTTATGGGCAGTGAGTAGCTTACCACCAATGAGGTTCCAGGACACAAGATTATTAGAGCTCTGTGGAATGTGACTAAAATAACATAATCCATGTCCACCTTATTGGTTTGTCTTCATTCAACACAAAGGATATTTCAATGTCAATCACTTTGAAACAGTCACACAGGGTACTGCTGTGTAAGAGAGATCACTTTGCTTCACATCCCCTTGATCAGCACAAACAGGCAACACCAGAACATCATTGGGCCAAGCTCTGAACAATTAAGATTGATATCGCAACTATATAAGAGGACACAATAACAAGACACACTCTGTTTCTGTCCAAAACACTTTAAAACATTACTTCCAATAACTGGAGTGCCAGCAAACTTACTTTCATTAGTGCTTACCTATTGCTGTGCCAGCTTTGCAATTAAAACAAACAAACAAAAATCAAAAAAAACCTGTCAGCACTTTTTACTTCCAACAAGCACTTCTCCTGCTTTTAATAGAAGATCAATGCCAAAAGCTGATGCAACTAGAGATGAACACTCTGCCAAAATCAAGGTTTGCAAGAGAGCACTTCGAAGGTGCCCTCAACCTTTACATCACCCACCAGTTCTTGTCTGCGAGCAGCAGGTACAGCAGAGCATGACCCTAGTCAGTTCATTTATCGCCTGCATCAAGAATTGTTCTGGAATGTATTAAACTCATCTCCAGTTTTCTAGCACCCAGCTGCATTGCCTTTTCAGAACACTACTTAAGAGACACCCATAACTACTACAGCCTGTGACTGTGAGGCTCTCTTCAGCTGCCTAAAGGCAGCAGCATCAGCTTCCTGTTCTTAATCAGGAGGTCTGCAGTACACTTTGACTACAGCATCATCTGTGCTCACACCCACAAGATTTCTATTGGCTTGTCACCTGCCCAAGGTCAAACTCAAATCATTCAAGCCATTCCTTTATATAGAGCACAACCCCTTCTCTTTACCTGTCCACCCTATTTTTTTTCTTGTCACCCAGTAAATTTAGGCCTGAAATGCCTCTCAGGGCTCTTCAGATGACAAGGTCCATGCTATGCGTGGACTGACAACAGGCTTGGGAGTGGATTCTCTCACATGCTAGGTGTTTAGTCTGCTGTCCAATACTCTGCTTTGCTGCACAGGTCGTAACAGATAAGTGGGACAATTGGTATCACCTTTTAAATATCTTTGTTTTGGAAGGGATCGGGAGCAGTTTTATTTCAAGGCCTGGAAAGCAGAAAAATAGATTCTGAAAAAAAAAAGTACCAAATATACAAGGCCTAACATTACTGTAAAGCTGAATATGATTTTTTAATGTTAAAACCAGGCTTGTGCTCTTCAGAGAGGTCTCAGGAAACAAGTGATTGGGAACTGGTTGCAGCCATAACAGTAAGATAAATTATTCTTCTTCTCAGTGTTCTCACACAATATTTTGGACCAGAATTAAGCTGCCCGTAAAGCCTACACAGTATCCTAACCACCACAGCTCTTGAACAGACTATTTTAAACTACTTATCAAGAGAAAAACCATCCTTTGCCAATTTTTGAACATTCACACAGCTTTAAAAATTGTCAGATCTTTGAACACGCAGATTGTTTCTTGGCATTTCTACACTGCCTTAAACAACAGTACCTGATTCAAGACAGAGCCACAGTGGTGCCATTATGCTAAGCCAGAGGGGAAGAGAATTACCCTCCATTTTTGAAGTTCCAAAATTCACTAACAAAAAACGCCAAACCCACGCATTTTCAAACTACACAAATGAACAGTGATTAATGTCACAGTGAACTGATATTCACACCTGCATAATTAGCAGTAGGTAGTCCTAGCTCTCATCTCCTCCTAACCTCCTGCAAATTAAGAGCAGTCTAAATTTAGCTATACCAGTTAAACCTCCTGCTATTGCTACATCTAGACTACAAAGCAACCAGAAATAAGCATTTTTATATATTTATATATATTTAAGTTAATTCGAGATAGTAGCAAGAAAATAGATAAATTTGCACACTATATAAAAGTTTTATTTTGTCTACATTTGAATTTATTTGGCACTGTCTCACAAACCAGTGAAAGTTGATCCTGAGTTGGGAGTTCAAGACCTTTTTCCCTGAATAAAGGTGTCCCTGATATCTGTTCATAAATAATGTGAAACAATAGTGTGAATTAAGGAGGTTAACCATCTATTAATTTCTGGTAAGCCAGGAAAAATTATTTTTATTTCGATAGAAGACTAGACTGTGCTAGATATGCAATTTGTTTGCACTTGCAGAATGTGCAACATTCTGCTTCATTCTTCCCCTCATAGCTGTGCTCGGTGTATACTGGAATAAAGCAGTGTGGTTTTAAGAGCAAACCAATATCATACCACCTCAAAAGAACAGAAGTTCTGTTGAAGAGAGCAGACCACTTGCCAATTCCCTATTTGAAAGAAATTCAGGTAGTGTGTGGAGTTACATGTGCCACTGAATATAATGAAGATCACTCCGGTAATATTGTAAAAAATTTTTTTTAAAAAAAAAAAAAGAAAGAAAAAATAGGGGTGTACATCATATTCCCCTCAGAAGAATTAATGTTATATTTAGATGACAGGAGTTTCCCTGTGATGCTCTCAAATCTGTGCTAGAACAATAATCTTCTATGGATGTTCCAAGGAAATCTCTTAAAGACATGCTAGTAAGTCATCTGGTCAGAAGCTAAAGAACACTGACTGGCTTTGGAAACTGTTCTTTCTCAACATCTAATCTGGGATTAGATAGTATAATGATTAGGAGACTGTAAGCAACCTGGGAGAAGGACACTGTACTTCAAGTAATTCATGCATCACACAGTGCTACTGTGAGTCAGGCTATACATCACCTTCACTAGGAAGCTAAATAACACATATCTGCATATGTTAAAAACTTCTCTATGTAGTAGCAGCACTCAAAGCTCCTACCCTACAAGCACTTCCTCCTATACATAAGATTTGCAACCCTTCTTTAAGCCAAGAGACCGTTATGCACAAATTTAAGGACATTCAGACTCTTCATTAGAGATGGATTTGAACTGACTCAGAAATCCCCAGCTGCTACAGAACAGACTCTTACTCTGGGTCTGCCTGACAAAATGGGAAAGTAAGGCAAGTTACAGGGACAGAATAGAAAAGAATTAGACTCCTCTGAGCTAAGTCCAAATCAGAAGGAACTATACTAGTCGAATGGAAAGAAAATGCCTCTCCAATTCGAATAATATAATCCAGAAAGTCTTAAATATGTCCCGGATTCACAAGTGTCTAATTGCTACTATAGGCCAAGTTACAATTTTTCCCCAGAAAAGCTCTCAAAACAAGTCTTATGAGAGCTTCGTTTTCTAAGCACGTGAAATGCTGGACAAATAATCAACTATCCTGTAACATGTACATTTTTCATATTTATTCATAAAACTACTTTCAAAGGTATTCTGTATTATTTTTAACAGATACTTTGCATGCCTGATGAGATCTGAAGCTTACTGCATCCCATGGATCATTAACTATTAACAATTCCTACCATAAAGCATTCTGGATCCAAAGAAGTGCCCAAGATATTCCCTCCCTACCTCACGAAGCTCCTAATCCTGCCAATGAAGATATGACAGCTACATACATACTTCCCCTACAGCTGCAGCAGCCTGAGGCAGCTCTGGCTGCTCCTGTCAAGAGGTGGCCAACCAGCCAACTGCATATAATTCTATACCACTAAAGGCAACACACGACCAAAACTCACTCAAACACAGCAGACAGCCCAGGTTGTCATGCTCCATCCTACCCTTAAAAGCAAATGGTAGAAAGTATTTACATTTATATTCCTCTTCTTACTTTTGCCTAAACCATGCAAGTGCCCTAAAATAATAAGCATGGGGGGATTAATTACTGCATGTGTTCTCTTCTACAGGGCTAAAAGGTCAGTTGGGGTAAAAGCAAAGGGTAACATGATGAATAATACTAAACACTCGTGTTTTTAAGCAGCCACCTTGTTCAATGAACCACACACAAACCAAGAAAGGGTTCTTTTCACTACGTGCAGTCAGGCTTAAATGGACCAGCTGAGAAACAGCTACTGAACTAACTCTGAAGATGGAGAAAAAGCCTTATGTGGGCCTCCCTCCCAAGGCTAAGAGCTTAATGGTGTATTAAAAATGCAGACATCTTAGTGCAGATTTCTAAGGATTTCTCTAAATTTACATAACAGTTGGCAGCTCTCTCATCTGTGCTTGGGATTTTTTGTTTCTTTGGGTTGATTTTTTCTTCATAAAACCATCTGCAACAGTGTACTTGTCTTTACAATTTTGTTTGTGTAGGAGATGTTCAACTGCATCTTCTCTTACTGCCACAGCCATATTAGTACTCTACTGGGTATGAGGACAGATGTAACAAATAGCATCAACCATCCCAAAGTGCTTTAATCTGAGTCTGCATTTTAGAACTGATTTCAACGCTTTCTCTGACATGATTCTGTTACCTTATTGCTGTATTTGAGTATTGAAATGCAGGCAAACATACAGTGTGTATGTTTTCCAGAAGCACTGCATGTTATACTGATTGTGGCCTAGCTGAAGATGAAACCCAGTGAGAACAGAGTAAGGCAACATCAAGCTAAATCAGAAACTTTAAGAATTTCAACAAACAAGAAATATGTCATTCTCCTATTCAAAAGTAATCTTTCTTTTTTTCCCATGAGGTAGAGAAAATTTACCATGAGAGATTTCAGCTCCCATAATCTCTAATAGTCCTCAAAATCCCAAAAGCTAACACTGAGTCCATTCCTAATTTTGCCTTCAATAATATCAGTCTTTCCACAGAGTAAAAGCAACTAGAGAGAACATAAGTGTTTTGAATCTAGCAAGATGATTACACATACTAATTTTTCAAGGTATATAATTATCAAATTCTTAAGTCACTTATTTCAGAGACTGTAGCAGGAGAAGGCATGCAAGCAGGCAGAACTTAAGCAATGTAAATGTTAATTAAGAAAGTTGGAGAATGGAAAGAAAATAACATAATTCCTCTCTATTAGCAAGTAGGGCTTAGTCACCACAAGGAAGACCTTTCTAAAGGAAAAACAAGCAGAGTTCAGGTTTCAGAAGGAGAAAAGAGAGGGTCAAATTTCTTTGTGCTGTTTCCTGTCCTCATCCTCTGCACATCCTTCAGCATTCTCAGGGGACAGAAGCAGCAGTCTAATAAAAAAAGGGGCAGATGTTGCTAATACACAGTCTACAGTACAACAAATCCCAAGGGGCTCTGTGGCCAGTACATCAGTCAGCTTTGAGGCTGAAGCAGTGAGGATAGGTTTGAAAACTCTAGTCTCTATTTCCCTGTCTTGCTTTTATTTTACAGATGTTTCCATTATTGCAAAAATACATATTTCACCAGGACTAGACAGAATAGGTAAATTTTTTTTTTCCAGGACAGATGAACAAGCTTCATAAACCATGGGTACATCACCCACTCCAGGCTGACAAACTATCTCTACATCAGAGGGCTCTACATCATGCAAAAGTTTGCAAGCCCCTGGGAGTCTGGGGGCACAGCTTCATTAAGCAAAAAGAGCTTGCTAACACTGACTGCAAGGCTTGGGGGACCAGGTCTCACTTGGGCAGTGTGTGAAAGCTGCAGAAAGTACTGAAAGGGCCTAAAGACTCATTCATTGACTAGTTGGAGTGTCACAGTCTCCTTTACAGGTCCTATTTAGGTCTGCTGTAGTCCTATGGAATATCATTTTTGCTTCCATGAGTGCATTCAGACTATTAAAGTTTGCAGGCTTAAGAGCTATCTTTGCATTTTGTACAGCTGAGGGAAAGACTTGGTTATGATTTAATGAAACAAATTTTCTAGAGTGCCTCCTCCAAATCTGTCCTCCTAAGACTACCAGTACCCCTCTGCCCTTGTATAAATATAGATTAAAGCAGCAGAAATGTTGTATTTTATCATAGCACAAACAATGGCATGCTTCAGCACAAATACAGTGTATTTTCCTCAGCTAAAAGCTCACAAATAATCTGTGACTGCAACAGCAGCAACTTATTTCACAATAACCTAGTTTCCGAGCTACTCATCTGGCAGGCCCAGCAGCAATACTTCTTGTTCAGGACATGTTTAATGGATGTAACACATTCAAACCACCTACTCCCTTTCCAAATATCCCTCCTCATACACTCTTTGCTTGCTCTGCAGTTTGATGCAGTAGTCCAGCTGAAGCAGCATTAAGAAACTGAGAGTAAGGGCATGTCACCAAGCTGAAAAGCTCTCTCAGTAAAGTGAGTAGAGTGGAGCAAAAAAATCGGACTGTGTCACATCACCCCCTTTTTAAAGATAAAATCTAGCATGTGCCAATGTGCCTAACAGCAACCTGCCACTAAAGTCCAGAGAAACTCAGCTTCTTGAGTGACTGCATCTACAAGATCAGCTCTCACCTCCTACATGCCTTCTTAAGAATTGCCCAGAGTTATCCTAAATTTTATCAGGAAGTAGAAACACTCCCAAAATACTAAGACATTTTCATACATGTATGGTCTTGCTAAGATGCCAAAGTTGCTCTTTTCCAAGCACTATTTGCAGGTATTAGAGCAACGAACTAAGAACGCCAAACAGGCTTTGCAATAAGAGCCTTAGAAAAACCAGATAACATGAGCTACCAATTTGAAGACTTCTTCAGCTTTCAGTAAAGAATCTTTCTGACATCTCTTGAAAATCATCTACATTCCAGTACACATTTTGCCCTTCAGTTTGCTAGGAATGACCTATGCTGATAATTAGGGGAGCATAAGAAAGTTTTGAATGCATCTTAAGACATCACATTAAAATTATATACCCAAAAAACAGGTGTCACCATCCCACAGTTCAGGTCCTTTTTTTACCTGCTATCAAGCTACTTAATATTTCTCTATCTGTTAATACTCACATAATTTCAGCCCATTAAGTGCTGCAGTTGGAAACGAAATTGAGTGAGAAGGCAGGTGCAAGTGCTTGAGCACATGTGGAGAACTGATGGCAGAGAAGAGCAGTGGCACAGGTGCATCCTCAGAGTAGTGAGTGCTGCCCAACTGAGGCTGCACTTGGGCTGCACGCTTCCTGTCACTGCTGAACACAATATATTCCTTTGAAATGTATGTATTTGATAGATAGTAGAAGAGTCAGAACAGGTTTTTGTGTTGGCTAAGTTTAAATACATTTTACTGCAATTTAGATGTTAGTTTGAGGAAAGACTCTTGCTTCCATGTTTGTTGGCTCAAATTAATCTCTGCTTAACTGCTGGAATGCACCACGGACAAAAATTTGAACTACTAAGTGACTTAACTGTAAAAATTTAAATGTGTGTCAACACTTTACCTTCCACTCATTTGCCTTCCTTTTACAATCAAAAAAGTGCAGGAAACAAGCACACTGAAATAGTATGTGTTCCTTCCATTAATCACCAGCTATATTAAGTTATTTCCAGTTATCTGGACAAGAACACCAACATTTTGTCACCATCTCTAGAGACACTACTGTAGTTCTATACCTGTTAAAAAAAAGAAAACACAAGCATGCTTTAGTTCCAAATAAGACTAATACTAACATCTTCCTCTTCACCTCAGCGCTCTCCCCCAAAGTGTTCCTGGGTTGTCCTGATAAACAGTTAACACAAAAATTTCAGTTTGAATCCTGCCTTCAGTTAGGCTTCTCAAGTATTTGCAGGATTTGAAGTTAAAGATTTTAGCTTCCTATCTTTCTTCTCTCCCAGAAGAAAAGGCTGTAAAGAGTTAGACAACACCAACTTCCACATTCCAAAATAGCCTGCAAAAGATACAACACAAACTAAGAGAAATAAATCTAACAGCCAACTCAACATACAAAGGAACTCCACAGTTCCTTGAAGCCTTTTTTTTTTTTTTAAACAGCTTTGAAATAGGTTTTCACCTCCAAATTCAGTGATGCATCTCTGTCTCATGACATTGGTTTCTGTAACAGGTAAAAGCCCAAATCCTAGTGTGGGATTTTAACTCACTGCAGCCATCTGTTTCAAGAAGATTATGTGGATTTTTTTAAAGTGCTAGACACATTAAAAATAGAACAATTTCAAATGCTTTCTCAGCTACCTTGTGTTAAAAATATCACTTAAGTTTGAAAGTCAAAGCTACATAACCCCACAAATTTGCTGTGCCTATTGATGTCCTCTGACATCCTAAAAAAACCCAAAAAACAGTATTGTAAAAGATCATTTATTAGCATCTCCACTTTTATATTACATGACTAAAGGAAGCATGTGTAGTCACGAGCTAAGTCTCAGCTATCCTCAGGCTTTCATTTAATAGCATAATTACAGTTTAAAATATAGTACATCTTAAAACACTGCTTTTTGTTTTTATTTTGATCATTTAGGCTAAAGTTTTCAAAACCAGAAAGAGAACATTCCAAAGAAGATTTTTTACCAAATCTGAAAGTCTTACTTTGCTTCATGCATTTACTGCACACTTTCAAAGAACAACCAGCATACTCATTTCATGCATACAGAAATGTCTTTTTCCAAGATGTTTTGTTGCTGGGCAACATAAGTATTTCAATCTTCTACTGCCTAGAAAATAAAACTTCACAGTAATTTTGTTTGTTTTGCTTCAGATACCTGGAACTGATCTGCTTTCTGTCTGAGCTGTGACTTGCTCTGCATACATGACAAAAAAGTGCTTGTATCTCCATAGGCAGAACAAGAAAGCACTCCATATGTATTCTGATCCATGGATTTTTTTTTTTTCTGTTTTGTCCAAGGAATCTGCAAGCATTTTACACTGCCTTGGCCTCTGCTTTTGTTTCCCATAAAGATGTTGGTCACTGTACAGTTTTAAGAACTGTAGCAACTCTGTAGCACTGCTTACAAGTACATGACAGCACTGGATAATGGTAAGAGAAGTCCAAAAACCTCACTTTGTAGTATTTTCTCATTATAAGTACTGAATAATTCTGTACCAGTTGTATATTCTTTTCTGCTAAAAGAGCCTCAAAATATAGGAATTTCTTGTTTAATTTGGTAATTCTATTATTACATTTATTTTTTTAAAATAGCCAATTAAAGAAATTATATCAACATAAGTTACAACAGCATAAAGGTTTGCCTCATTTTCTACAAATTCATTCAATCAAGGCCTGATAAGGAAATGTTGTCTGTTCACATCGTCCAATAATGGTTTTCTTATTACATTATACTCCCATTCTACTTCGCAACATTTTCTGATACCTGCAGAATTCCATTGCTCTTGCAACCAATATTAGTATTTCAGACAAATTGAATTTCAAAAGATTTTGGCAATCACACAACAGATTGAAGCAACAGCCTTTCACATCTCAAGATCCTAATTATGTTTGAAATTAAAATGAGGTGGGTAGTCTCAGATTACTTCCACTGCTTGTTCCCCTCATGATTACTCCACAGCTCAGCACCCCCTTTTTATATTTCCCTAAATTCTCCAATCCCAACAGAAAAAGCCTGCAATCTAAACACAAGAATTAAAAAAAAAAGGGAGAAATTCTTATGACCATCAAGAAAAATAGCTAAGTATGCATGCACAGTAGTAAGCCACCAGATAACATTAGCAATCTAGGTTTCACTTGTCCCGCTTAACTACCACAGTCAAAAAACCTCAGATAATTCATTGTCATAATTTCACAACATGATTTGGAGATAAAAGAGCCTTCTACTCAATTAACTTTCAGAACAATCCCAATGATTTAAGCAAATAAAAGTCGCTGACATCCAATCAGGCAACCTTTACTAAGACCTCTAATTGTGCAGTGAGCACAAATGCAACCTGTGCTGGGGCTGAGCCCTCTGGAATGGCATCATAGGATGGGCAAGGGCTTACTGACCACTACTGTGTGCCAGGTACCACAACATCAGGCAACATCTGGAGGTACTGACTCCCCAGTTTGCAGGATGTATGTTGACCTCCACACCTCCACATTGGCTCTAGAGTGTGACGTGCCAGACACCAATTGTTGAAAAAAACCCCAACCCAGCCCAACCCAACCAACCAACCAAGCAAAACACCTGCTGCAGCTGCACCTGGGGTACAGAAGATGAAGAAAATGACCATTTCTGTACAGGGACTGTGAGCTGCCAACCCCATAAGGGGAAATAAGGTCAGATAAAGGTGTTGCACATCGAAAGCGTGACAGCATGAAGTTACTATTCAATATCATGCTACTTCCAGGTATGTTAAGTAGCACTTAGAGCAAAGGAAATAGAAAGCAATTATGTTATTACTTCAGAGTCAGTTCATAGTAAACAAAAGGATAGCCAAAGTTTACGGAGTAAACACAGTAGGCAACTACCAAAGAGTAAAACAGACATGCGAAATGACAAATTGAAACAGCAAAAAAAGCATCTTCATCAAAAGTGGTTTATTGTTTGAGGGTTTTTTAATAATTTTTGCTTTATTAATTCACCAGAAAATAACCTAAATGGAGGTATAAGGGAAAACACAAAATAATATTCTTGTTTTCATGCTCTGCATGTACAAACTTGAATAACTACAGAGACTAAGAGTTACAAAAAGCACCATTAATTCCACATTTGGGGAATAACTCAGACAGCACTTCCACACCACAGAACATCTTTCACCAGTTGTCTGGCCTACAGTGGATAAATGAAACATTCTGATACCAAAATTGTTGCTACATTTGGAGTTGGGATGTTGAATTGCAGCTGTTTTAGCAACTGCAGTCCTTAGCTTTCTTTACAGACAAACGGGCCCCCTCCTGTTCTGCATATTACCATCCTCACTTTCCATCAGTTTTGAAAATTCAAAGTTAAAACTAATTAGACTGAATGATGCTGTGAACAAGTAGATAACTGCACTATATATCAAGAGCATGGCTACTCAGAACCAAGAAGTCAACTTAAATAAGCAATTTAGTGTTTCAGAAAACAATTAGTAGTGAATTAGTTAGTTATTAACAGCACATACTGAAGAAAGATAAAACCTTCACTTTCATAATGTGTCTTTAAAAAAATAAAATCAGAATATAACGTACTTGCAGATTACTATTCTGCAACCCCTTGCATCATGTTAGACTACTTACAATTAATTAGAAAGTGAAAGTACAAAGGAAAAATACTACATGCATCCCACTAGAGATAGAGTTTGCCATTTATAAATTTTAATTGGAAAGCCATTTAAAAGGACTATTTCTGGAAATACGAAGAGCGAGGTGCTTACCTATTTCATCCATTATATTCAGTACTGAACACTCATTTGCACTGCAGAGGTCTACTGTGAATCCATAGCATGATCCTTATCACCCTTTATGCATGGCTTCAGTCTCTCAGCCTACATTTAAAAAATTCAGGCCAGCAATTTTGTAAACCTGAAGTAGAAAGGAGGTGGCGTCACGGAAGGAAAGGTGCAGTTTCAGGAATTGTCGAGAATGCATGCCATCAAGATATCCTTTTGAGGTCAAAACTGACCCACTCTCACCATTTCTGGCCCAACACCTAATCAAAATGGAGTTTTTCACATCCACAGCATCATGAGATTATATGCAAGGACAGGGAGGGGGGAGAAGTCTGCCGAGCCCTTCCCCATGCTCTGCGTCAATAGATTTGGGCTTAGCCTCTGTTAAGCAGCTCAAACCACCGGTTATTGGTGCTGGCAGCTGTCTACCACACTGCCCCATTTCCTACTTCAAAACACACTGCCTGGAAAGGAAGCCTTGGTCAGTCATCTCCAACCTGCCTCCAAATAAAATGGAAAAGTCAAACAGTGGAGCCTCCATGTTTGCCTTGAACAGTCCTTCAATAGTCTAAAGTACACCTGCACCCCCTTTTTCAAACAGCTTAGTGAAAAGATCAGGTACAGTAATATTAAAAAATCCAACATACATTTCAAGATCAAAAACTAAATTGAGATGGGGCCTTGATTTTAATGAAGAATTTTTGCATGTGTACATAAGCAGATTGTTTACTCAAGATTTTAGTACTGAGTATAATGTTTGACATTTTAACATTTCTTGGGCATCAGGTAATTCTTGATGTGTTTCTGTTGGCTAGATAACAAACCAGCCTTTTCAACAATGATAGAGCAGTCATTGACACCGACATCTTGTTCAATATTATGGCAAATCAGTTACTAGCAATTTAACAGCAACTGCTATATGACTTCCCTCATCCTCCAAAAAAAAAATACTAACAGAGCATCAAACTAGATTTTAAGAAATACCTGTGCTACAGTGCTACCTTTTCTGTCATGTTTTACTTTACACTGCAAGATATAAAACACATCTATATAATATGACCAAACATAATCCTCCCCTGAAATTCCCTCATTATACAGTTTTTTACAAAATAATTAAAATTGGATTTGTCACATCAACAAAATCATGCCATCATTATACCTACCATTTCAATATCAGCACCTTATAAACACACTGGTTTCTACACCAATCATTTGCTAAGCCGTAACAACTACTGTACTCGTGTGTCAGAAGGGCTTCTCCCACCCATTCTGCATGCTGGCCAACCCACACAAGCTTAAAAAGGCCCACAGAAGTCAAAGCTCTCTCCTGTCACCAGCGTCAAACCGGGGCTGCAATGTGATAAAAGCAGCCATGTGGCTATGATATAACCAGGGAGCCTGGGAGAGTGGGATTAAGCATGTGGTCTTGTCAGAGCCTTCCCATATACCCACAGCAATGACATGCTCAGGAGCACTAACACCATTTCGCCTCTCACAACTTGGATCTATATATTTAGATGAAAACATTCCTATTGTCCACTCTTTTTAGCACTCCTTTATTCAAATTGTTGGTTCTGATGCAAACATTCTCCTTTGGTCCCACAACTGGAACAACAAATTTTTGCTGGAGAACTGGCTACCCTACCATAAGAAACAGTAACTAAGGCTCTAGAGCTGTTCCTGTGAAAAACTGTGAGCCTGAAGCAGCAAGGTTTTATGGAATATTAGGGAGGTAAATTGCTAAACACTATGTAGTTTGAGTTGAAAACTCCAAACAGAGTGTAAGTATTAGTTATCTTTGATTATGAATACTAAAGATTAATTATAATTAATTTTATTATCCTTGTTCAGATGATGAGCAGGTAACTTGCAAGTGGTCCCCTTGAGGAACAGCACAAGAAGTAAAAGCACACAAACAAAAACAAAACCAAGCTCATTCAGAACATGTCCATAAACACCCCATGGATACTGACAGTAGAACAGAATTAAAAGCCTACGGAGAGAACAGGTTAAATTAACAACACTCCTCCCCCCCCAGTGCTTCTAAAAGCAGTGTTTGTATATTCTGATACATTCACACAGAAGTTCAGATCACATGGCCTGAGGAGGTAAAAGCTATTCTATCACTGACACGCAGGGCAAATTAACTTGCTAATTTGCTTTCTAATGCATGGTTCACTGAGCATACAATTACGTAAAAATGGAAAATAAAAACTCATGCAGTCAAGCATATTAAATTTGTATGAGCTGAAACATTATACAGAGCTTTTTCTAAAAATTCTGATACACGCGTATACTTTTTTGTAAACCCAACCACATTATTCACTTTTAAATCAGTCACATGCACAGCAGTGAGCATATGCCATCCTTCTCTAGCACTGCCAGACAAAAGCTACATTGCCAAAAATAGCCACAGAGTGTGCTAGAGTTGCTGCAGAATGCCCTAGATACATTTAGGCCATAAAGATTGAGCAGCATTAATGCAAGGAAAGGTTAGGCAGTAAGGTTCATAACAGGCCACGGCTGAAAACAGGGAGGAAGATGAATTTCCATCCTTGAAGCTAATTTTTAATAAATGTTATTTTAGCTCAGTTTAAAAGGGAGAGTTAAAAGGGAGAGAAAGCTATTTCCATGCAGAGCAGGAATGCATGTGCATATACACGAATCATCACAGGAAGAGTGCATTAAAATACTTGGTAGAGGCTTTCTATGAAAAGGTTAGCCAAAGAAAAAGGTGCTCTTTTTTGTTTTTTTAAGAAAAGAAATATAGAGTGTTGACTGTACAAGGGTACAATCCTAGGCTCTGGTAGATGTTTCTGAATTGTCTTTAAATATGATTTATTCCTACTCTTCTTTTTCTGAAAATAATAGGAAAATCTAATAGTTGGTCTTTTTCCTAGATCATGTAAAATCCTGTAAGCTGGAAGAGCTAAACAAGTAAAGATCAGTGTGCTAAGTGTTTAGGTCAGTTTGTTCAACACGGAGCTTGCTGACAACAAATGGGGTCTCCCTGTCTGTCTCAAAGGAGAAAAAGGATCTTAGCTCAGGAGTTAGCGGGGCTCATTAACAGCGCTTTAAACTAGATTTGAAGGGGGACACAGACATAGCCAGGCTCAACAGAGATAAGGTGTAGGAAAAGGAGGACTATAGCAACCACCCTAGTAGCAAAAGGAGGTTTAAGAGGGAATACCTCGAGCAAGCGCAAGCAGTCAAAGACATAACCACAAGACAGGACTGTGGGGCATCCCTTTGCATCCCTACTGAGATACTGACACAATCAAATACTTCTACGAAGTGCCTGTACCCCAGTATGGGGAACAAACAGGACAAACTAGACATCTGTGTGCAGTCACAGGGCTTTGACCTCACCACAATTATCAAGATGCGATGGGATAACTCACGTGACTGGAATGTTGTCATGAAGGGCTACACACTGCTCAGGAGAGATAGAAGACACAGTGGTGGAGTTGCCCTTTATGTGAGGCAACACCAGGCATGTATTGAATTCTGTCTTAGGGTAGATGATGAGCGAGTGGAGAGCTTATGGGTTAGTATAAAAGGGCAGACTAGTAAGGGTGACATTCTTGCAGGTGTTTACTACAGGCCACCTGACCAGGAGGAGGAAGCAGATGAGGCCTTCTACAGGCAGCTAAAAGTAGTGTCACAGGCACTGGTTCTTGTAGGGGACTTTACCCTGTCATCTGCTAGAGAAGCTACACAGCAAAGCACAGAGTAACAGTCTAGGAGCTTCCTGGAAAGCATTGATGACAACTTCCTGCCAAAGGTAGTGGAGGATCCCACAAGGAATGGTGTGCTGCTTGGCCTTATACTAACAAATGGGGAAGGCCTTGTTATAGATGTGAAGGTCGGAGACAACCTTGGCTACAGTGACCATGAGATTGTGGAGTTCAGTACTGGGCAAGGAGGAAGCAGGGCAGGCAGTAAGATTACAACCATGGACTGCAGGAGGCTAACTTTAGCCTCTTCAGCAATTTTCTTTGAAGAATCCCATGGGAACTGGCTCTGCAGGGAAGAGGATCCAAGATCACTTCCGCCAGGCTCAAGAATGATGCATTCCAATGAGTAAAAAGTCATGCCAATGGGGGCAAGAGACCCACGTGGATGAATAAAGAACTGTCATTACACAAGCGCAAGCAGGTGTGATCAGGGTCATCTTCACAAACTTCAGCCACTTCATTTCAACAAATTTTTGGTGAGCTGGGACAGTGACAAGCATATGTTTCTCAAATACTGTGACAAGAGCTAATTTCTGCAGTGAAGAGGACAGTGTTCTGTCTTTCTAATCCTATCCTCCAAGTTACCTCTGAGGAGGAAAGCTCTGTCTGAGTGAAGAGATCATTGCCTATATCAACTGAATGAGACAAAATGGATTTCCCCAGATTAGCAGAGGATTGCCCTACACTGGCAGGCAAGGCTTCACCTTTAGGCAGATGAGCAGTAGGAAGACAAAATGCATCTCTACCCATACTCTGCACCCTAACTGACTTGACTCTCCAGATGGGCCTTGTTACATTGCCTGTGAACCACCTATTGCTCTTCCCTTATGCCTATAAATGTCTCCATAATAAATTAGCCCATCAGTTGTTTATCATACAGGTACAGATTTATTCAATTTTTTTCCTATTCTTTACCTATCAAAACAAAATAAGAATATTTTTAATTGTTTTCTTTCTGGTAAACAGGAAGCACTCACATTTATGGGGCTGAAGAGTCTCCTAGCAAGACGTATGCTTCCACTGCAGATTCAATGTCCTCATGAAATTATTTCAGTACATTAACAGAAAAAGCTTCTGAAAATCTGAACAAGCAGTCACTTCCTTCCTCCCCAGCAGTAATAATACAACCTAATTTTGTTTCTGTAGAAGCCAATATTCACTGTGCCATGAGAACAAGCAGAAGTCAGGGCTCCTTCACTGTTCTGTTGGCTTTGCTCCTGGCCCACTGTGTGAGCTCTGTCCTTCCAATTGCACACAAAAGGAGATGCCCTCACACTCTAGCGCTAGCATTTAAACATCAAAGAGAACAATTAAACAAAAGCATTGGTACTGAGAGCAGATCTCATGTTGAAAACACTCCCCCAACTCCAAAGAGCATTCGCTGAAAACAGCTAACTGCAATAGCTTAAGACCAAGACCAATATAAAGATCCCCTCTGCCCCTTTTGAAAGTTCAGTCACTTCCATGGCTATCCTGAAACAACTTGTGTAAGGCAAAGTATAGGCAGAAAGAGAGGACAGGGCAGGTAACTGCTTGGCAGTTGACAGATACCAGAAGTGCTCTGCGGTTCCCATTCCAGGAAGAGGAAAGAAATACATATCTCTCTCCAAGTCCTCATGAGCCATTTGTAAGGAACAATGCCTGCACATGACCCAGGTAGTCCACCAAGACATTTCATTAGATGCTGAAGAAAGCCTTCTTTCTGCCCAACAGCGTGATCCAAAATGTGCAGATTAATTTTTATTTTTAACCCATAATTAATTACACATTTGATTACACAGTTTAAGCAAAGAAACTTTCTTCAACTATGCTGTTATGAGCCTTAGGATACTGATTTGGTTTCAAGTATTTCTAAGTGTAGTTTATATCAATGTACACATTTAGACTTCAGTTAGGCCTATATCCACAGAATTCTTTTTTTTATTATTTTTTTAAAATCAGCTAATTTGATTAATAATATGGTTATGAGGTAATTTACTTGAGTGTGAGATTTGCTTCCCTTGTACCCAGTGTCCTAGAAGAGTAGAGAACTTAAGAGTTATTCCACACATTTATGTACCTAAGCAATGATGTGCGATATACTCTTCAGTAGGAGGCTGTCAGGAGAGTCATGACTTCCACTGTTGAGCAAAAATAGGTAAGTTTCAGTCACAAGTAGTTAGCATTAAGCAGCAGTATACGTAGGCTTCCTTAAGAAGAAAACAAGGGTAGAATCCAGAAGCTTGAAGTGCCATAATTTGCAGTTAAGTAGTGTCAAAAAAGGAAATTATTTATGTTTATTGCTATTATTTTGGAGCTCCAACAAATGCAGGCTACAGCAGACGAAGTTGGTTTCCCTAGGATTTTATTACTGGAAAGACATGGAAATTTCAGCTAACAGTTCTAGGGTAGGCCATTTTCCTCAGGAAGTGCACACCTTTTCCAAAATAATCTTTTAGTGTAGTGTCAAAGTGCTACACATGTAACTGCTGTACAGTATCCATGCTATGCGGGTACCCTTTAGAAACAATACCCATTCACTTTTGTTGTAAGCACATCTGCATTTACAAGTGACTACACACCTACACATCTTTTCTGTGAGAACAGCCAGGAATTGCACCTCTGCATGCTGGTGCACCTTTTCTCCCAGATATTTCCCCCTTTCTCCTAGCAAACAAAAGCCGGTGGAAGGAACAGTCTCTTCCGCATTTAGTTAAGCTGTATGTTTGGCAACTCTTTGAAGAAACAGCTCAGGACAAAGGAATTTGGTGAACAGATTTAAAAACCAGAACCACACTATCAAACACAGCAAATACTGAACAGTGAATAGAGCCTGAATAACTGTGTAGTAGTTAAGTATCTGATTCAGTGGCAGAGTAGGAAGCCTCATTACTCCCCAAAGTGTTACTTGAGGCAGTTTCTAGACTGCAGCCAAATCCTAGTCTTAAAGCAGCAGCCTCATTAGCACGTTAAAGTACTTGCCAAAAAAAAACCCCAAACAAAAAACAAACTCAAACCCAAAAAAGAAACAAACAAAACAAAACAAAGAAATGCCAAAACAACTTCCCCCCACAAAACAAAAACAAACAAAAAATCCCCAAAACCCACCAAAAAACCCAAAAAGACCCACCCCAAAAACCCGAAAAAAGCCTCTCAAGGTAGCCAATAATTTTTGGGACCAGTTCACTGTTAAATAAAGCAGACTTCAGAGACCACACATGAAAGAACTGAGTGTACCACTTTACTTTTTTTGTGATACCCTCTCTGAGGCACAGGCTAACTGTATCAGTCACTTCTAGCTTTTGTGTTGCAAAGTGCTGACTTTATACATACTGGATGACATCCACAATCCATCATTTAAGCATTTCTGTCTCCCTCTCTCTCTCTGCATCCTGATGCATTGCTTGCAATAAAATAAATGCAGTACAGTTGAATCCAGTGCCAGGTCCGCACAGCATAAGCAGTGCAGCAAATTGATGGTATGGATGCAAAACAATCTGGACATTTACTGCCAACAGCATAAGAACAAACCCAAGAAATCTGGACTCAGTCCAGCATAGTCTCTCCAGTTCTCGTAAACGCTGCTTTGATCTTTGGGAAATGGTGAAGCACAAGTCAGATGAGCTGGTGGCACACAAATAGACACTACTCCAAGTAAACAGACAGTGCAAGCTTCTGGGAAGCTCAAGTAAACATTTCAATAAAGCAATATGAAGTGTGAAAAACCAAGATTTCAGGAACAAAAAATAGAATTAAAGTAGAAATAACTCTTCTTCATAATGTCTCTCTTCCCTGTGCCAGACACTGTTGACCTATCTTCCCATCAAATCCTATGGAGCCCTGTTCTCTGATGAGTAGCAGGCTGGGTACTTCAGGACTGAAGCCCTTTGTTTTTCCACACAAGTAATACCAGGCTGTGCTGGAGCAGCATTGCCTGCAGTCCTGCCAGCATGCTTCAGCCCTGACTGAGGGGAGAGATGATTCAAACCATTTTACAAGTGTCCTGCTCTAAACTCTCTTTCTGCAAGCTGCCTCATTGGTCTACTAAATCCCCACTTGCCAAGAAAAGGTTTTTAAAAAGTAACTACTCCACTGCAAAATTATAAAACTTTTTATAGATATATTTTGAGACATGACTGAATGTGATAGCAGGATGTACAGACACACCATTAATTCAGAAGATAAACAGATCTGGGATTCAAAGGCCGATGAGAAACCTGCACCAATTTTTTCAAGGTAGCTTGAGGTACTACAGCTATACCTGACCTTGGAAGCTTTCTCATTCTTTGAAATCAATTTGAAATCAATCTTTCAAGCAAGAATTAGACACTAATTGTTTACATGCAAAACATGGTTCAGCTCAATAAAGTCAGAGAGATCCAGACAGGGTAATAAGTGCTTTCAGTTCGTTGCCAAGAGAAAAAGATAAGTGTTTTGAGCCTGAGTTAGATTCACTACTTTATCAATTTCCTTTGCTCCAGAAGAATTACAACAAGGACAAAGTTTCAACTCCTATTCAGAGAGGGCTTCATTAAAAGACCTTTGAAAGAAGTTTTAAAAGCTATGGGAAAGGACCACACATGAAGTCTAGCTTTTCAGCGCTGACAAACAGAAGTACTTAAGTCCTTTAATAGGTGGGCTCAACTGATACCATGGGACATCTTTCCAGTTATGACAGCTGATTAGAAAATTCAGTGTCCATGTACTTGTAGAATTAACTACAGTAGCAATAGCCTAGCAGGGGTTTTTCCCCACTCCCTTAGAAGGAAAGTACTTAAAAGAGCAGTAAGAGGATCTAGAACCATTGTCTGCAAGGTTTGTGTTTCATTCTGCCAAAGCTCGTGATGCAATCAATAGTGTAACCTCTTCCCGCGCTCCAGATGGCATTAATAATCTGCCCACATCTGTATTTGTTTAAAGATCTTAGGGGAAAAAAATGGCACCCTGTGTCCCCCATAGATAAGTGTTCTTACTTTGTTTACCTGGGGGTACTCAGCAAACCATTCTGGCAGGCAATCTCCACTGCCATCGGCTTGGCCACCAGCACCTCAGCACACACAGCTTTCGGCTCTACTGGCACATGAAGGGCAGGGCTCAGTGCACCACATGCTACGCAAGAGGCCCATTAAAACAGCCCTACTCTGCAAGCAGCAGTGTCTGAGCAGCTCTGACCAGCTACAACCCATGCTAGCCCGGCCCAACCAGGTCACAGAGTACAGCACCGCGTAACAGCAGAAAAGGCACAACTGCCAATTAACATAAGCCTCGACGCTTCGCTTACTCAGCAGCGAGTTGTATTCGACACAAATTAGCTTCTCTTTCAGTACAAAGTCCCAATTAATCTTGAAGGCATGCAGGACACCAACGGACCCCTGATTTTCCTAATTTTATTTTTCTCCCTTTAAAAACCAAAGCATAAAACATAATCCAACACTGCACTACTTTACAGCAACAAAAAAATAAAGGTACTTGGAATGTGGCTTTAGCATTTATAATTGCACAGCAGTGTGTTATATAACGGGAAAGCCAGATCTCGTTGGATTTTCCCATTTAAAGGTCCCAGAGTGCAATAGAGAGCAAAGGTTTAAGCATATGCGCACAGTGATTTCACAACATCTTTTAATACCTGCAAGTAGCAAAGTCTTCTCCAACGTGTGCAGGCAAAACATTTTGTTAAAAAAAAAAAAAGTGACACATACCTCACAAACATATATATGTTATACTATATATTAAATCCTTATGGAGTATAAATTAGAACAACATTAAGTATACAGAACATTCAAGCAAAAGGTCAATCAAGTACGTTTCACAAAAGAAAGAGAAAACCCTGTGCAGAGAATGGGAAGTAGGTGCACTGTTGCTCAGTCACAAGTAATTAGAGCCTCTTTGGCTGGCTGTTTTTCCACAGAATAATATTCAGTAATCCCTACACAGCATGAAGTATTTGAGTCAGATGAGAAAGCTCTCATTATAATCACTATTGTTGGGATGTTCTGCAAAAACAAGTTCCCCCTCCCCAGAGAGGGAAACAGATACCATGCTTGTAAATGTTACTAGACACTGTATTTTTTCTGTAAGTCACAAGAATTTTCATGTGAAAAGGCAGTCTTTGCAGCACACATCTCAGAATGACTGTTCATCAATAACTGGTTGTCCAACAGCCAGTCTCAGAAGACACTTGCTTTAAAATTAAAAAAAAAAGCCTTCCTCAATTGAAGAGTATGCCTCTGTATTTATAAATACACGGTCATGCCTTCTGGAGAGAAATTTTTTATGAGGGCATGCAGTGACAGGACTGGGGGAATTAGCTTCAAATTGAAAGAGAGTAAGTTTAGATTAGATGTTTGAAGGAAATTGCTCACTGTGAAGGTGATGAGGCACTGGAACAGGTTGCCCAGAGAAGCTGTGGACATCCCATCCCCAGAATTGTTCAAGGCCACTTTGGATGGGCCCTGAGCAACCTGGTCTAGTGAGTGGCATCCCTGCCCACAGCAGAGGGGTTGGAACTATATGATCTTTAAGGTCCCTTCCAACTGAAGCCATTCTATGATTCTCTTGACTTTCGTGAGTCTCTTTCACTCCCAGTCTCCTATCTTGGTGTACTTTCACACTACTCCAGTCTACCAAAGTGAGCTCAGGCTGGATATTCTTTGAAGGGTTGAGAAAGAGGAAGATAAGTATTTAAAAAAACAGTAGATGTCTCCCCCTCCTCCCAGACACACATTAGAACAGGTTCTGTAACCATGGAGAAAAATTCAAAATCTTATTTGAATTATAGCTGTTGGATCCTGCTTACTTCACAGAACATCTCATTTATTAGCATGCAGTAACTGTACCAACCCAGTTTATTATACGAAATATCTTGACTCATTTTAAGAACTGATAAAACAGATGTTACTAACATTACAAATACAAAAGTGAGCCCTCTCATCAAGTTGCTCCCTATCTTGTTTCTTTCTAAGCTATGTTAGCTCACATCATTTCAAGAGCAGAGGTCTGCTTATGTGACTCACTGGATGCAGTGTTTCAAACCACACCCCCAGGAGCCACAAAAAGGGCAAAACACAAGAGTGATTGGTAAGCAGGAGGGTAACCTCTTTCTCTAACAGAGACGCCTTTCTGAAAGCTTCTGGGAATTTACTAGTCAAGTTTACAAACCCAGATTGCTGTTTCCCCTACTTAAAAAGTAAAGCAAAGCAAAGCAAAGCAAAACAAAACAAAAACAATCACTCCCTCAAAACAAAAACAAACAAACAAACAAACAAAACCCAACAAAAACAAAAACAAAACCCCAAACCAAACAGAAAAACACCACCACCCAACCCTCTCACCAGAAACAAAGAATGCAAATCACATCTTAAAGTACCTCTGCCCAAGAACTCCACTGAAAGTTGGCCTGCAGACTTCCACATCAGGAAACCTTCTTGCCTTGATTTATAGAGAAAAAAAAAAGCTACAGTCCCACCATCTGGGACTAGATTAGTGATAAGAGCTTGCTACTGGCAATTATCTTGATATTTTCAAAAAGAAATCCTAGGACAAATTTAAGAAAACTCCAAAATCAGAGTCTGGAGTATCAAGAGAAGGACCATAACAGCAGCACTTCCTCAAAGAGTAAGCTAAATCTTCACTGAGATAAGAGTTCCATTAAAGGAAACGGCTAGTAGCAGCAAAACAGACTGAACTCCTGTTTACAGAGCAATAGCAGGGCCTGTTTGCAGAGCTAAGATGAACATAAATCACCTCTACAAACCTTGGGGTCAGGAGCCTGTTCAGAACTCCAACATCATCGTAATCATGGAGATGCTGTCATCACTTCTCAGGAAGGGAAGAATCAAACCATCATACTGTCATCTTAAATATTTCAATCTAGGAACATTGCTCATTATGCAGATGCCACAAACAGGATGGCAACTAAACAAAATCCTAACAGAAAACAGAGGCATCTGTAAGCGTCACTGTGGTGTGAGCAGCACAGTCTGCACTGTACAGCTTTCCTGAATCAGTTATTGACTACAAAGATTTAAGTTAAACACGCTGTAGTGAAAAGCCAGGCTACTCTGCATACAGCCTTCAGTGACACTGAGCATCTGAGATACGGTATACAGCAGCAATTCAGATAACTCACAGGGACGGTGAGGCTCACAGAAACTCCCTGGACGCAAACTGTAACAGTTGTGTTTCTTAACCTTGAGAATAGCCTGGTGAAGAAAAATACAGGCACAAAAGTATATACATACATTATGGAATAATTCAGAAAAAGCAGATTGGAAGTGTAAGAACATACCAAAACACTGATAACCCAGGCACAACAAGCACAAACTGCTTGGTCTGCAGCCTGGTTTTATTGCCAATACCTCACTCAGCAGCTGGTTGTTGCTGTCCTTTTCTGGTTTACAGATGGCAACTGCCATCTGCTTTTTTCTTTACCTCTTATTTTGCAGTTCAGACTGCAAGTAAACACACCATCAACAAAGTTAAATGGCTAGAGAAGGCTGTGTTTTTAAAAAAACAACAGGACAAAACCTACTTTTTCCTTCCTTTGCTGCAGGGAATAAGAGAGTGAGGTAAACATGTTTTCATTTTTCTAGTGAGAGGGAATGCACATGAAATGTGAAAGTAGCATTGTCTAGAATTTGTATGGACTGCATCTCCAAGATGGGGTGCACATTCCTCAATGAAAGCACTGTTACAATTAAGAAGGAATGACAGGCAAGAAGATTCATCAGTTTGTTTTCCATCACGCTGCCTCTGCTGGACTCAGAAGTATAAGCCAAACTCCACTGTACAAACTCTACTGACATGATGCCTCTGTGTCTTCAAAAACAGCTCAGACATGTTTGATGTGATTCACGGTGTCCTAGCATACAAGCCAAAATTTAGCACTGTAATTTTCACCAGTGCATTTAGTCAGCATGCAGGCAATGAGGAAACTAACTTTGAAAAAAGGAAAAAACCAAAGCTGGAACTGGTTGTGTAAAAGAATGACTTCTCGTGTCAAGGGCGGGTAACTGGATAAACCTGCATTTCCAAAATAGCTTTCTGAAAAGCTTTCTGAAACAGAATTGAGAAACAAGATAGCTTTGTACACCAAGATACAACAGTATGAATCAAGTTCTGTCAGCAGTTCTGTAATAAGCCTTGCCTGCACAGGAGTTTAAAATGAAGATGAAAAATATCTGGAATTCAAGAATGAAAAAAAACCAAGCCACTTCAGCACAGTTAACAATATGTTTTAGGGTACTATGAGATTTTAGGTCCAGGATCTTTCATTGGACTTTCAACTAGTCAGACTGCCTCTGCCTAAAACATCAGCACTACAATCATATTTCCAGCAATTAAATCAGAACTCCAGCATCCTACAGAAAAGTTAATTTTGAAAGTGTTGCTTCCTCACTCCTTCTCTTTATTGACTCCCAGCAAAAACACGATAAAAATTCTTCTTAATGTTTTCTGTGTCATCCAGTATTCTCAGATCTTTCAGGGAGCATCCCTGTTCTTGATACAGAAAGAGTGCACTTTTTCAGCACAGCATACCATGCAATAGGAGGCGGCCATGGCACTAGGTTGCAGCAGAGTTCCTCTGAAGACAAAATTCCACCAGCTGGAGTATTTCCTGGTTGCAGGGGTCTGTAGTGGCACCAGCCTCTTTACACAACCCTCCACTGCTAAACAAAAAGACAGCAGCAGATCACAGAAAAGATCTGTGAGTGTTGTGCCTGGTATACCAGACTGTGGAAGGACAGTTGGTCCTACATCAGCTTCAGATGTAAGAGGAAGACCCAGAAGAGCACTGACTGTGAGAATAAATAAATAAACAAATAAACCTTCATGTGAAGGACTAGACCACTTAGTAGGCACAACTGGAGGTTCAGACTGTAGTGGTATTAAACAAGAGAAATAAAGACTGATGAGGTGGTCAGCAACCAAACTACAAATTCAGTCTCTAAGCACAGCAAGTCCCTTCTGGGATTTCCAGTACCCTGACCATTTCTCCTGGGTTGCTGAGGTTTTTGGATAACTCAGAACAAGAGGTAAAGAGTCAGTTTGCCAAGGAGTTGACTGTAAATCTAGCTTCCAACACACACTGTTGAAGATCACTTACTGAGATGAGGGAGCAGTTGTGAATCCACAAGTATGGCTTCTAACAGGAAACCCCTGCATTCCCTGAAGCCAGCAGTATAGACACTAGCACCAGAAAAGAAAGTGTGCTTCAGTTAACTGAATTTTTATTCCTAAGTGA
Source organism: Manacus vitellinus (assembly GCF_001715985.3). NCBI lineage: Eukaryota > Metazoa > Chordata > Aves > Passeriformes > Pipridae > Manacus > Manacus vitellinus. The sequence continues at coordinate 10,150,894 of NW_021940604.1, read as the reverse complement.
CAGGCATCAACTGGAAGATTTCTGTGATTTGGAATCTCTGCTCCTGGCCACATCTTACAGTCTCAGCAGATACCTGTGCTTGATTTGCGCCAACTTGTAATTCCAAACCTAGTTTCCTCTTGCTGACAACTGCACAGATAAACTCTATAAATTAGACATAAACTAAAATCTGAAGAACTATAGCTAGTCCCTGAGAAAAAACTATCTTTCCTCTTTGGATCGGAAGAGCTTCAACAGATCTGAAACAACTAGATGATAATCTATTTCCCCACAATTAACAGAAGGGAACAAAAACTTCAACAGAGAATCTTGTGCCATTGAAGCTACAGAAGGCACTATTCTAATTCAAAACAACTGAAGAGTTCCCCAGCACAAACACACACAGAGTACACCTACAGGTCCGTGTCAGTACTGACAGAGCAGTACAGCTTTCCACTTGTACAGCCTGCCCCCAACCCCTTGTCTCCTCCACTAGTACAGGGGCACAACTACTTTCTGGAGAAACCTGCATCCAGGTTAAGCTGCAGTGACCTGCCTACTGGAAGTCTGTTTAATCTAGCCATAATCAGCAAGTTAATCATTTAAAGGAGAAAGTGAAGCTAACATTCAAGTGCTTCTCCTCTGAAACTGCTAGTACAAAACCAGAATTTATACAATCTGCATGCTATCCCTAGTCGTTCCTACCTTGGACTAAGCAGTTATGCTACATCTATACATACAGATCACTAAGATGGGGTTTGAGACAATTTGGCTATTCAATGGCTGTCATAGTCAAACCTATAAATCAGTGAGTGTTTTGTGTAGAATTTGGTACATGTGACTCCAGTCCACTGAAAAAGAAAAGTATTTTACTTCAAGCAATGAGAAAGTCCAAGTGTTAGAATAGTCCCTAATTTAATTTCTGATGTTTCATCTGCATTTTTATTTGCTTATCAAACATTGCCCCATAGCCTCCTTCACCTTCATTATACAGATCCGATCCACAGATATCAGTGTCTATTCATACCACGCTTCAACTCAGCGCAGCTAAAACTCATATGTATGAGTTTCAAGCAGTGCTTGGCTGCAAAAACAGTGCACTATGAGATGCACTTTCAGTGAGTGAAGGCAGTTCATTAAAATAAATTGCATCAATCATTGTGGCACTTGTTCTTCTGGCACATTACTGTTGTGGCCTATGGTTGTGTAGACTAGATTAAATAATACCTTAGCATGTCTCACAAAACAAACAAAAAACCCCACAAACACAAATCACTTCTGAGGAGACCTCTGATAATAATACAGGACTATTCTGAAGTACTTTCATTTAGAACTCTCAATTCCCATATACCAGAAAATCAAGATCTCCAGTTGTAAAGTACAGACTGAATTTAAGGAAGCAGGAAAAAAATTAAAAAGGCACAAAAATTACTCTTATTAGGTAGACGAGTAACCAAAGAATGTACATATGTGAGTTCGGGCAGGAAGAAAAATTATGTACTCCCACTGATTGAGCTGAGCCCGATATTATGTAGAGCTCCATTGTCACTTGCTTACAGCCAGAAGCAATGCTCTAGGCCAGTACTCATTGATTTCTCTGGAGTTCAATATGACAAGCAAAAGGTTCTCTCCTAAAAATAAAGCCAGACTTTTACATACCTGGATACAAAGCCAATTTAGGATACAGCAGTTTCTGAGCAAGCTTGAAAACAGCAGCAAGAGTGCTGAGACTTACCAAACGACAATCACAATAATATCAGGGGATCTAACTGCAACATATTTCTTTTAAAAATACATGCTTAGCTATTGCCTCAATTTTCCACTGCAAAATAAAAACACAGTACTACGCAGGCGTGAGCAATGCAGTACAACAGGGCACAGAAGTCCATTTCTTCTTGCTGTCAACTTATTCCAAAGGCCTGTTACTGTATAAACCCTTTCAAAAGAGTACTATTTGCGTATTTTCGGGGAAAAAAGAATACAACAAGACCTCAGAGAATTTAAAGATTCTTGGAAAGATCGACCACTTTCCAGGTTTCTCTCCCTCCCATAAGAAATGATCATAAACTTACATTCCCTCTGCATGTATTTTCCACACTGTAAGAACTGTATACCAAATTCAAGGTTTTTAAAGTCACAACTTTTAAAGTGGTAATAGCAAAGAAGGAAGAAACTCCACTGCTTGCTATCAATTTTCATGAGTGGTGTTTCTTATACAAAGCTTTCTTGAGAGTTATCCAAAATAAATTGCACTCCAATCTTTTTGCAACTTCAACAAGTATTCTGTCCTGCAAGTACAATAGCCAAATACTACATCCTGTTCTCACAAGGACAGCTCTGCTGAACACTAAGTTATCATTTAGATCTTGGTTGAAATAAACCTGTTTACTTAAAAAAGTTACTTTGCAAAATTCAGTCTTTCCTTAAATGGGACTATCCCTCAGTTTACATGCCAAGTTAAACTGAATTTGCTTTAACAAATAATTTAAAGACTGCTAACATTGTACTTTTTTTGACTTTTGCCATCGACATACTCAATGTCAAGTAAGCTCCCTGAGCACATGAATAAACTACAGGCTGTTTCCCCCTCAAAAAAGTCAACAAAATATCTGAACGCTATCCTCCAGAATCACCAGTGGAAGCCTCTTCTCATATAACTGAACTAGAAGTGTAAGATGATTCTTACCCAGCACAGATAAGCGCTGTCAGTAATCCCAGCACACACTTTGATGAACAGACTGTGTTACAACACAGGCCAAGTCCTCAGACCTGGGACTTTCACTTTGAAAGCCAGAGGGACTGAACAAATCAGATTTGCTCCACTGGTCTGCAGATATATTCCGTGCTGTCCCCCAGACTTTCAGCATAGTCTCTTTGCTGTACTGCTAGTAGATTACTTAATATTAGGATCTCTTCGTGTCATTATTACAAATGGGATGTTTCCTGCTACCTAGCACCTACAGTTATGAATGAAGAAACTCTATAAATGAGACAGTTTTGCAGTAGTTTCCTGAAAAAAAAACAACTTCCTTCTTTACCCCAAGAGCTGCAAAGTAGGCAATGAATACAGGGCTTTTCTAGGAATGTACCTTCCAGATACTTTGAGAGTTGCTTTTAAACAAATGTCCAGAAAAATCACAGATACTTTTAGACCCCCTCTTCTCCTGGCCTTGGCTAGCAGAAAGAAAGAGGAAGCGCAGAGAAACACTAGAAGAGCTCACTGGAAGGTGCAGGATGACAAATCACAATGCCCTGCCCCTTTACACAACCAGCACTGTAATGGGAATTGGTACCTTTCCTTCCTTCCACCTACTCTTTCTCCTCACTTTGCCTCAAATGCAGATGGGCAAGATAAGGCTACCAACTGTCATAAAAACCTCCAGTACTTGATTTTGGTGAGCCAGTTCATCAGCCTTTGACAATTGCTCACTGTTCTGCCCCAAACAAGGAGGTCAGCCTACTGACTAGCATCAAGAGGCATCATTGAGACAACCACCATCCCAGGCAGTTTTGCTGGTTTAAAGTGTGGTAGAAGCCAGAGACCAAGCTGTCATTCTGGATCCCGCCTGAAGCACAGACTCTGCAGCGTGGGATAAAATTACACTTCCACACCCCATGCAATACCTGTTTTGTAAGTATCCAGTTTCAGTTTCCAGGACTATCAGTTTAATGTCCTTGAAGATGCCAAGTTCCCTTTTCTTTCAGGTATCTTAAGCTTGCATTTGGGTATAGACGCACAGCAACAAAACAACAACTGAACTAAAAGTTGGAAAATCTGAGTTTAAAAAGAAATATATATTTCCCTAATAGGTGCAGAACATGGAGACTAAGCCCATAAACAGCTGTGTTAGAAGAAATCTCCCTCAAGTCTTTGGAGGAATAAACCCTACATCTGAAATGAGCAGTACACACAAACATTACCATCCATGCAACAGTGGCAAAACCTGCTGGTGATCACTGACATCACTGCCATTCACCAAAAGACTGAAAAAAGCACTTCTCTTGTTTTCAAGATGACAAAGAATCAGTGTTACTATTCAGAAAACCAGGGCATAAATGTCTAGCTTTGTATTAGCAATACCCACTCAACAGATTAGAGGTACACTCCCTTGATCAGTTTTAAATAAACAGGAAGGTGAAGGATTCCATTGTTAAGTCAGTTCAGACTTTTCATTGATTTGTTATAAATGTCATAACTATTTCAGTTATTAAGTATTCAAATCCATAATCCAGAAGCATGAGTATTACTTTTCTAGCCTCTTCAAAGGACAGTTTTAGAAACACATTATCAACAATCTGAGAAGGTCTTTCTCCTAAGAGGAAGGAGAGGAGGCATCACCTAAAAATTTCATAGAATTGAATTTTAAGACTACATCCAAGGTGCACAAAATGAACAGGAGCAGAGGAAAGAAATCATGAGGCAAATTGAATTGTTTGTGCCTGAATTCAAAGAATGGCTGAGGCTGAAGTTCACACAGAGAGGATGGATACCTGTAATTAAACACTAGTTTACTCAGTCCTATCTTTGTGATTTACATACAGAACCATTTTCATACACTATGTTCAGTCACAGAAACAGTATTTGTTTTACAACACAAGCTTTAAGAAAATATTGAAGCTGTTAAGTGCATGGTTCTCTTCCTGTTTTGTCTGGTTTCTTTGAGGATATAGCTGCAGAACTGCTGGAAAGCTGGTAACTAAATCAAAAACTAATTGAAATGCAAATTAACCTTCTCTAAACCTGTAAAAATTGTATTTGAAGAGTGTACTACGTAGTAGAATTCATTCCTGTATGTTTTAAAGGGAAAGGAGAACAGAGACTGTTAATGAAGGTAAAAAGGGATATTCAAAGTACTTTTTATTTGCATTCTTCTACTACACAACAACTGGATCTCAAGACCCCGCAATAGTGGGTGCCATACAGATAAATAACAAAAATGCAGGCCTTGTCCCAAAGACAAGTCGAGGAGAGGAAGTTAAAATATTTGGTGAAAAAGCAGTGAATACAATTCACATCAAAGGAAAGGAAGTATCAGGAACACATGGTTACAAAGATCACTGCAGGCTTTTAATATCTGCAGACTGAAAAAAAAAAAATCCTTAACATTGTCATTATTTGCTTGCACTGGAGGAACAAACTCATTGCCTACCAGACCTCTCCAATTATAATACAGACAGCCAAAACCAAGAAAAGGAATGGCCTATATCAAAATCAATTTACAGAAAACCTCACAAATGTCAGCCACTTTAAGATCCACATAAATATTTGTTTCCCGGATGACAAAAACAACTCTCACACAAAGTCTAATCAAGTCTTCAAGTATTCTGAGAAGACCTGGACTACGAAAATATTGGTTATTTTAAATCTTGTGATGATATTCAAATACCCTTAATGGAGGAAGGAACTCCTTTATTACTTTGGATCCATTAAAGGCTTCTTGGCTTTTAAACTGATGTACAAAGACAGATCCAGCATGATAATAGAAACTGCAGACGAAGACGACATAAAGCCCACCTCCCACAAAGATGACACTGACTTAGAATGTGCTAGAGAAGGGGGGGGGAAGGAACCTCTCAGCAGCTGAGTAAACAGGACAGGTAAAGAACTAAGAGCAAACACTGTAAAGCAGCAACAGAACAACAGACACTAAAGACTCAAGAAAGCCTCATATGGGTCCATCACACAGTCAGAGCTGCACTGAAGTGACCTTACTCAGTACCAGGTAGGGAGAACACTATGCTGAGTACATGCATTCTCCATTACCAGGCACTCCAGCTCTAACCCACCTAATGACTAATAACACATTCAAATGTAGTTATTTATCCACATATATCGGTGTGTAAGTGGTGTTCTGTTCTAGAGACAGTATGAGCCATTTTAAGTATTTACAAAACAAAAAGCAAATGAATATACTTCCAAAATATTTTGTACAGTTTCTTATATTATTTCTCACTAGGATCAGCCAAGGTAAGCCACCAAATTTTTATCTTATTAAAACCACGTGCATTTGTTTGTTTGCTGCCTGTGTTCCCATGCACATTCATCTACTTACATTTCACAGCAACAAGAGAAAATAAAGGAATAATTGAAAATCAAATCTCGGTTAAAACAAGAGACAAAGGATAAGCATATCTGTATAACTGCTGCAAGTAGAAAAGAGAAGCTAAGTAAACAAGAACTTTTACCCTGGGAAACTATCAGTGCTATTAAACAAAACCAGGAAAATCATTGATTTTTAGCTTTATGGACTGTTGACTCTGGAAGTCATCCAGTGGGTGACAAAGGAAAGTAATATGCTTCTTAAAACATTAAAAACTCAATAACCTCACACTAGAGTTTGTATCTCCATTTTATATGGGCAGTTTCAAATACACAGAATAGCAGGTAACTATGTACACAAGACCCTGACACAACAGGCACATTAACAATGGCTAGTAATAAATATTTTATCATGATGCTCAAATCCATTCCGAGGGGAAAAAAAGTACAAGCTGCAAACTGAAGAAAAAGAATAATCTTATGCTCTGAATTTGTTTGTAAAAGCTACCAAGCTACCTTCTTCCTTCAGGAAAAGAAATCAGTTAGCTGTAAATTATTCAGCTCTAATAAATACACATAGTATAAAATTGCTATTTAAATGCTTTCTAGCCTCTCTTGTTACATGGTAGAATGGTAACATCTGAAATTTAAAACAGTGTCTTGAGGCTACAAACTAGCATTTGTTTTGTAAACAACAACTGATACAATTCATTCCCCTTCCCCAATAAGACCACAAAAAAGAGTGTTCATATAAATAGAATCACTTGATCACAAAAAAAAAAGAATAAAAATTCCAGCCACAATTGTAAATTGCAGGATCCATGAGGGAAACAGTAATTAGATGATATAAGATAGACAGTGGCTACACAGGCTTAACAGACCTGTTACAAATCCATGGCTATTAGGATCCCTCTGACACCATCATTCACCTACCTTAAACACCACAAATATTTTCCTTTAACAGTTACAATTTGTTAGGGTTTGTGTTTTCTCTTTGATTTGTTTTGGCTTGTTGTCAGACTTACAAAAGTCAGCATATTTGAACAATGTGTATTTTTCTATACTCTGCCAAAGGCTCACTGTCCCTCATGCACAGAAATGGAAGTAAAGCCAGTTTTGCATTGTCTTTGGTAAAGCTGTCTTCTAAAACAGGCTGGTATTACATTCTGTACTCTCCAAGCCTACAATCACCTTGTTTTTAATAGTTATTTGTCCAGAGCGCGAACAGAAATCAAAGTAAACATACAGAAATTCACCAATGTATTTCTGATGCAGAATCCTTATCACTACCAGAAGAAGTGGGGTTAATAACTAAAATGTACTTTTTTCTTCATAGCCAAGGCAGCTGATTGCATAACAAGCCGGGGGATTTAAATACAGGCACCTATCATACATAGAGATTTTGTGGGTGCCAACATGAATTGCCAAACTGCACCAGCCACTTACAGACTCTCTCTAGCACACAGAAGAGCTAATAAAACGCTGTGCCTGCTGTGCAGCATATCCCACACACAGCCCTGATCACACTGCAGAACTGCAACGTACCTTTCAGTCTTTTGGAATTCCCGTTCTTTTGCTGCTCATCTTCTTCATCAATGGTGAATAAGCCCGGGGGATTTGGTCTGGCACTTTTCTTCAGTCTCTCTTGTCGGAGGGCAGTAGTTGAACCAGGCATGCTGCTATTGCCTCTTGCTTATTAAAAAAAAGGTAAGAAACTCCAGCCCCCGCTTAGCTACTAGCTGCAACGCTGTCTGTTCATTTCAGCACTTGTAACAGATCCCCTATGGATAAGCAGTATGCAAACAGCTGACGAATACCAACATCCAGTCGGCAGCAAAAGGCTTGCAGTCTTTCCCCACCTTGAAGGAAAGCCCTAATTAAAGGCACATTGGTTTGGATGCTGCTCTTCTCTGTCTTAACTTGTTCAATCAAATCCTAGCCCACCGCTCCAGGTTCTTTGCTGCAGCACCTTCTTCCCTGCAACCAGCATGCTAAAATATTCAGCACGGAACACAAGAGGAGAAAATATGATACGCCGCTGTTAACAGTTGCCCTGACAACACTGACACATCCTAATCAAAGGGGGGGGTCTATGAGTGCTGTCTCCTCAGCTGCAGCAAGCCGGCCTTGGGAACGCTGTCTCCTGCACGCTTGCAGAGAGCTGGAAGCACCTCGGCAGCAGGGGCTGCTCCTTCCTCCTCTCAGGGCGCCGGGAGAATGGAGCTGTGCTTGCACAAGCAGATGAGCACTGAATGAAAAGAAGCCTGGAAGGCTCCAGGCATGAACCTGATTTTTGCTCAGCTGCTCTGTTTATTCATGTTCAGAAATTTTAGCCTAACCTAAAACAATGAGGATGAGTCTTCTTCCATATACGCATATTGGGTGTCATGTGTGCCACCGCCCCCCCTTAATCACTTGCCTATGCAGTACATACCTTTTGCATTAGGAATGCATACACCCACAATTACAGGTAGGTGTTGGAACATTCTTTTTCATGTGTGAAAACTCCAAAATCAGAATTTCTAGCTTATATGGACAACACAGGACAACAAAATCTCTTTTGGAATGAATATTCTGTACCACACCATTAGTTTGACAGCACTGACCATTAACATATACTTTGCAAAATGAGCAAAGTCCAAACAGCCTGGGTGGTTTTATTTAACTGATTTCCCTCAGATGCTAGCATTCTGGATTTTCTTTAGCCACTTGCGACAGAGCACTTTCTCACAAGTTTTGCAATCTGCATGTTCCATCCTTCACAGCTCCAAATGCCACTACACAACATGCTGGATGTTTCACCTGCGAGACACCTTAATCTTCATCCACTTCCACCTCTCTAATTCAATGTGTGCTCACCATTTCAAAATGCTACCAAAGAAAAACTGCAAGCTAGAATCACTCTATAATGTTAAAATTGCATGCTTTTTCCTCACTTCAGGGTTTTGTTTTTAAGAGAATATTGATGTAACCTAATCAGCCACCACAAGATGGCACAGACATTAGTCGACAAATCTGTCAGCGGCTCATTGAAAACGTGAGGTGATACAGATGCATTGATCACCTCAACAACACAGGTAACAATTCTGAAGAAGGGTCAGAGTTTATGACGTCAATATGGTATGTATCACAGTGGCCTGGGATGCTCTTCACGGAGGAGTCCTGGATCATGCTCAGCTGGCAGGACAGCTCTGTTTTCACACATCTCAGGCTCATAAGCCAGGAACACAGTGGATGGAGAAGAACACAGCACCACCTGAAGGCTCAGCTGCACTATTCTTCCTTCTTCTCCAGCACAGGCACTAAACACCCTAAACTAAACACACTAAACCAAACCAAAAGTCTTTTGCAGGAGGACACTATTTCTGAACCGAGCCCAGAGCCCAGAGCCATAGTATGTATTTCCTCCCAGTTACATCCTGCCCCTTGGCTACACCTTGGACTCTCTGGACATACACGGAAGCTGTATACAATGACATTTGTCTACAGTTAGAGAAGCTTTGTACTAAAGGGTGTGGCCAAAAAAAAAAAAAAAAGGCTAAGGAAAAAAGCTCTAACACAAGCTGTTCTTTAGCTCAGCAATTAGCCTTCAGGCATTTATACAGGCTAGCACTTTATCCCATAAAGAGAAACAGCTTCATTCCTCAAACCCCATCCACCTAATGCCTCCAACAAATACTACATAACAGTACACATACAGCCACAAAAAGAGGACAGTAGTTAGTCCCACCAATACTTTTCATACATGCCAAGTCTGTTGCCAATAGAACTAAAATAACAGAAAACATTACTTCTATGATAGCTTAGTTAAATATTGCTCCACCCTGTTTCACTGTTTTAAATCATTATGAAAGGATTACTACCTTTTTAAATATTATGTTTAATTACCTTTAATTGCTAATTAAACAGGCATTTTAAAGCATATAAGTATGTGACACACAAAATTACACCTGACTGGAGGGGCTTCCCAGCTTACAGGTATGATGACTGTTTCAGCATCTCCATTTCCCTATTATCAACAGAGTCATGCAGAACAGCTACAAGACTGAGAATGACTTTCTTGGTCCTTGCAGGATCCCCTGCACCCATACGAGTGACTTGCTCTGAGTATAAAATGTAGTAACGACCAAAGTTCAATGCTTCAGAGACTGGTGAAGATGGATTTGGGCAATGACACACAGGCAATTGAGGTACATATTTCTTCCTGTTGACTTACTAATGCAGATGTGACAGAGAAAAACTATCAACAGGACATTCAGCTTATGCAGCAAGATTTTATTTCAAGGCCCCCGTGGCTAAAAACTATGCCAGTCCACAACATGTTTCCAAATGCCTAATAAAATGCAACCTATCACAAATAAAAGACATCTATTATAATACAAGATACCGTATAACTTTAGGTACTCAGGGTCTTTATTTTTGTGTGTGTGAAAAACATTCCTAGTAACACTATTAAAACATGCATTAAAGGTACCAACACTGCATAAAAAGAGATTGTGCACACCACCCCTCCCCAAAATCCACTGGTTTAGGGCAGGAAAAGAAATTCCCAAGTATTCCTAGGAGGAAAGATTTGCTTATTTCAGACTTGTCTCAGCTGCTTGGCAGCTTCTATATGAAAACTCGGATGAAAGCAACGTTCCCTTGAGGGAACAAGGAGGCGCATAATTTAGTAACGAGGCTGTTAAATTCTTTAAAAAAAGAAAACCCCAAAAACAACAATTTGCTTACATAACCCCTATTATAGTTTTTTCCCCCTCTAACCATTTAGTCATACTGTGTACAATCACAGCTGAGCTCTTACCGATGTGGTGAGACTCCCTCAAGAGATGGAATGAGAGCAACTGCTTATCTTGAGTGCACTGGATAATTTTCATGTTTTCCTTTTTACCACACCTACAAACTCAGGTTTGCAGATAAACCACTACACTTAAACACATTCGCTTTCATCCACTGGATTTTATAAATAAAATTACCTGCAAAAAATATCATCTGATATGCAACAGTCTTAAACAGCAGTTTGAACAAGGACTATTAGGACAATTATATCATGATGTGGGAAATGTAAATATTTATAACAACACGTTGAGTGGTGTTTCTGCTTTACCATCAGATATTAACACTGGATATCTCTATTTATGAAATGAAAAGCATGTTGAAGTCAGTCACCATGATACCTACATGCTGTCTACTATGGTTAATCTGATAATTTGCAAGGGTTGAACTCTAGATTTGCAATCTTCTTTCATTGATAAGACTGTTTTAGTCCCTGTAAACAATCCAAACAGCACATGAAAGGAAAGACTGGATGTGGTATTTAGTGCCATGGTCGTGTTTGGTCATAGGTTGGACTTGATCTCAGAGGTCTTTTCCAACCCAACTGATTCTGTGATTTTGTGATTCACAGGGAGGAAGGAGGACAAAAGGCAGTATTCAATGCAAGTCAGCTAGTTAACAGAAAAGAAAAACCTTGTGAAACCAAGAAAATTTGTACCTTTTGCAAGAGCTGGCAGGCTGTGGTGACCAGGACTATATATTTTGAAGGGAAAAAAAACCCACCTGTTGTAATTGAAAGTCATCTTGTATCATTGGGTATGTCAGGATACATGATAGAAAATCAAGCTAATTCAATATAGGATCATATACTGTTGCAGAAGGGGCAAAAGAAACATAGAGAAATTGCCTCCGAAAAGCCTACAAACAGAAACACTCAAGACATTGCTCAATCATAATATACAGATTTTTCCTCTCACTCCATGGAACACCCACTGTATGATCCTCAAGCTATATTTTATAGGAGTCTCATGTCTTTCTCCTCAAGCTATATTTTATAGGAGTCTCATGTCTTTCTCCTGCTATTTTCTTAGCATAAGAACAGTTAAAATACTGTCTTAAAAGAATACCACACCAAACCAGCAAGCAATCAAGAAGTCAGGGTTTGACAGAAGACCATCCGTGCCCATCTCACACACCCCAGACCACCTCTAATCAAAAAAAAAAAAAAGCCAACATTAAAATAAAAAATAAAAAACAAAACAAAACAAACACCAAATGAACCACCAAACAAACAAAAAAAACAAACAAATAAACCAACATACCCAACTCTTCAGTACCTCCAGGTCTAATAAGCTCTCAGTCTTAACACACAAGAAAACTACTGTCTGTCACTATTTAAAAACCCAGTTATTCATTGAATAGACCACTAGTTAATCTCCAGCCTTCAAGCTCTCCTTTTTCCCTACTGTCAGGCAGAAAGGTTAAAAAAAGCTTTGAGGCACAGATGCACCAAGCTAGTTTCAGAAGCCAGGGCAGCCTGCTCACCACTGCTCTTCTTTCTGACACTTAAGCTTTCCAAAGCCTGAGGTAAGTTACAAGTGCTAGCCCTGGTTTCTCCAGTTATAAAATGGAATAAAAGCTTCGGAAGAATTCTTCTGAAAGAACTCAGTGATTCTTACAAAATAATTTTCCCTTTTAAGATACTTTGTATGACTTGACTTTATAAGAGCTACTGAGGAACCATTAAACTATTGAAACAATAAAGAAAAGACAAATTTAGACTATGAAAACAAAACACTGAAAAAAGAAGTCACACATGTGCTTTAGTGCTTTTAGAACATCATCCTGTTTTTCAGTTTTATCCAAAAGTGCCAACAGCTGAAGAACATTCTCTTGCAGGGTACCAAAAAATCCCAAACCAACCAACAAAAAAACCAAAGCCCCAACAACCACAAATTCAAGACATATTTCTAAAGCAAATTAAACATTCACAGAATCACAGAATCTGCTGAGTTGGAAGGGACCCACAAGGATCATCGAGTCCAACCCTTAGCCCTGCACAAGACAGCCCCAGGAGTTACACCATGTGCCTGAGAGTATCATCCAAATGCTTCTTGAACTCTGTCAGGCTTGGTGCTGTGACCACTTCCCTGGGGAGCCTGTTCCAGTGCCCAACCACCCTCTGGATGAAGAACATTTTTCTAATATCCAGCCTAAACCTCCCCTGACACAACTTCAGGCCATTCCCTCAGGGTCCTGTCACTGGTTACCACAGAGAAGAGATCAGTGCCTGCCCCTCTTCTTCCCCTCACAAGGAAGTTGTAGACTGCAATGAGGTCCCCCCTCAGTCTCCTCCAGGCTGAACAGACCAAGTGACCTCAGTCACTCCTCCTACAGCTTCCCCTCAAGGCTCTTCACCATCTTCGTTGCCCTCCTTTGGACACCCTCTAAGAGTTGAATATCTTTCTTAATTGAGGTGCCCAAAACTGCACACAATATTCAAGGTGAGGCCACACCAATGCAGAGCAGAGTAGGACAATCACCTCCCTCGACCAGCTGGCGATGCTTTGCCTGATGCCCCCCAGGACACGATTGGCCCTCCTGGCTGTCAGGGCACTGCTGACTCATATTCAACTTGCCATCAGCCAGGACCCCCAGGTCCCTTTCCGTGGCACTGCTTTCTAGCACCTCATTCTCCAGTCTGTACATACATCCAGGGTTGCCCTGTCCCAGGTGCAGAATTCAGCATTTTCCCTTGTTGAACTTCATATGGTTGGTGATTGCCCAGTCCTTTGATTTGTTGAGGTCTCTCTGCAGGGCGTCCCCGCCTTTGAGGAAGTCAACAGCTCCTTCTAGTTTTGTATCATCTGCAAACTTGCTCTGTATCCCTTCCAGTCCTGCATCCGAGTCATTTATGAAAATGTTGAAGAGCACTTCTCTTGGACGCTGATTCAATGCCTTCTAACGTAAAAGAAAAGCTTCCCCTCAAATGTATTTTATAACATGAAACAGATGAAGTAAATATTCTAGCATACATTCCTTTACAGATTGCCAATATTTCACTGTTATTTCTCATTTTCTTAGAACTGAGAGGTTCAGGGCAGGGTAAGCATTTATCTTATATATTTATGTCAAGAAAGAACATGGCATTTTGCTTTTATAATCATGTTTTCCCAGCATGAAACAATAAGGTTCCATTGGGAACCAGGTTCCAAATGTTTCTGTCTTGGTAAAAAAGTATCAGGAAAGTTAAGGTGCATTTAAAATTTCCCATTCTGTTCTGCAAAAACATTACAACAAAAAAATTTCAATGTACCTACTCATCAAAACACAAAATCGTACTTTGTATGGGTATTTTCAATATTAATTGTCTATGTCAAAAGCTTTTTGTATGAACTCATTTAAAAATACGTAATATAAACAATGCTAAATCATAGAATATCTTGAATTGGAAGGAATCCATAAAGATCATGAACTCCAACTCCCTGTTTCTTGCAGGACAATGTTGGAATACACAGATGCTAACTAGACTTCAAACCCACTATCTCCCTAGAATCCTTCAGGAGTCCCATCTCTGTTTATTTTCTATTTCACTAGGTCTTAAATCAGGAAGTCAGGCCAAAAAAAATGGAGAAAGTAAGGCTTTTTTTTTTTTTTCTCCTCCTCATGTGAGAAAACAACTATTTACTCAGTATCAAAGGACTGGAAACCTTCTTTTCAATGGCATGTAAATCTAGGACAAAACAAACTAGCCCTAAAAAGACAGGCAGGATTCCCCCCTATACTCCCCTCCCACCTAGTTTTCATTTTTTTTTAACAGTTAACTTGGAAATAGCAAAAATAGCCACTGTATCAGAAAAAACATTTGCTTCAGTTAAAGTCAACCACTGTCTCAAACATCATACACACCTAATTATTTCCTCTGCTGCTCTTCTATTTTCAAAAAAGTACCTTATCTTTACAGAGGTTTCTAAGTTTCTCTTAAAAAATATCTCTAAGGGCTCACTTTTATATACAAGATAATAAAGGACTGGCAGATCATTTTTACAGCAGTATGTTACTTTTTTAAAACAACTTCAGTATTTAGTATATAAATATCTGATATAATAATTGATTTCTGCTTTTCACCTTCTTGGAAGAAAAAAAGGCCCCTTGCATTAATCAGTTAGACAGAATATAAAATCCTAGAGAATAACATGGGAAACCTTCTTCTGTTTGACTAATGAGAATCCTGCTGTCAAGAGTACAGAGGCACTCTGAATAGCTTTAAATAAGAAATTAATCAACTCACTTCTAAAAATCGAGCCATAAAACCACAGTAGTTGCATGAACTTATTCTTCATTGATCCACTGAATTAGGTGCTTCAAGAAAGTGCAGAGAACTCAAGAAAGTCCAGAACTGTACAGCTTTTCTAAACAAATGTCCACTTAAATATGTTCTGGGGAAATTGGGGAACAGCAATGGATTATTAAGATTCTTCAGAAAGTAAACTTAAGAATGACAGGTTCAGCTCTTTGCATCTTTATCTTCTGGAGTTTATTGAACAAACGTATCTTTATTCTGGTTTTATATCTCAGTATCTCCCTTTTCAATAAATTGAATTCAGATGTATTATCTGTATCTGCCTAAAAGGCAGTGGATTTTAAGTAAGCTAGGTCTAGAAACAAAAAGCAGTCACCTATTATTTTCCTATTAACTGTCCTGACTACTTTGGCTCCTTTAGCTTATCCACTGCTTATGCATCCCCTTGCACATGCTGGAAAGACCGCGTACGTTCTAGATATCACTTTAATCAACACAGTAGGATGACATATTCCTCAGCCGCAGAGGAGGTGTAGGTGTTCTTAGAGCAGCCACGACAATCCCCTCAGTGTGATGGAGAAGACTTGTTTATCCAGTCCCTCCCTCCGGTCCCTACTCACCACAGTTCTGGTGAATCACAAGCAGGCAGCTGTGTCAGCAGTCTCTGCCTACAGGAGCCTAGAGCAGGAGGAAACTCCACCAAGAAACACGCATGTGCTCAGATACAGAAAGCTTCTCTTGGAGGTTATCTCTTCCCAGTTTGCTGCCACACACTGGGCCAATGAGCTCCTCAGAAGTATCCAGACAGAAGTTAAGTGTTAACTGTTTTCCCTTCAGTCAAAGAAAACTAAACCCGTGTGCATTTCCATGCAGAGGAAAAATATGGGAGAAGGCTAGAAGCCCGGCCCTGTTCTGATTCAAACTCATTCATCAGCACAAAGGAGATGTGAACATGAAGGTAAGAACCTCATCAATCAAAAACACATTAAACACATACACACCAATAAGACAATCAAATACAAGATGTATATTAACAAGTCTTATTATATTTTTTAATTAATTGGCATAATATGACTAATTATAAACATTGCACAAGGCATACCATGATGAATAAAAAACATATTAGATCATTCTTAGCCAACATCCTTTATATATAACAGAATGATACTGGATCAGACCCTACAGTAGAACATATCACGTAACTTCAGCCAATTGTCATTTAAATGACGAAAGGAAGGAATCAGAACTTCACAGGACAGTAGGAAGCAGGAATTCAGTAGAAGACAGAAGTCATCAATGCCAATTGTCCTACAACTAATAGCCAGGGCAGTGTTGCCACTGCTTCTATCTGTAAAAACAAACAAAACAAAACCAAAACAACACTTATTTTTTAAAATACCTGTTTTTCATACATGTCAAGAGAACCAAGCATTTGTAGAGCACTTAGGTATATTTTAAGTTTCTTGTTGGAAATGTGAACATACTTCAAAGAACAGGCTCTTTTCAGCTCTTTTCATAGAAATGTGAATATGAAAGAAAAGGTGATATGCCAAAACCAAATTCAAATCTTCTCCATTGCATTACCAACAGTATCTGATGGATGGAATCCTGTGAACTACTTTGTGGTGTGTTAATTACCAATGCTTTTCTGACATCTTAGTTCCCAACGTGTTTCTTAGAAGGGGACCAAGACATCTGGACTTTTGGATAAGGGAGAACACATTAGAGTTTCAGACAGAGACTGATATTTGGAGAAATATTTGGAGACATCAGTACTTTATTTCTCCCTTCGATAATCTAGTCTCACAATGACTCTCAGCCTGGAGCATAAACCATTCTATCACATCTCTGAAGAATCTCATTGTCACCAAGAGCCAGGTTTTCAACTCCATTCATTTGAAGAGTGAGGCAGCCTAGTCCCATTATGTCATATTGGCAGACAACTTATGGTGTTCCTTGAACTCTGACAGGTGTCCTAGGATACATATTATCAAGACTGTTCCGCAAAGCCACAAAGGGTATAAATATATCTTCTACTTGTTTTAATGAACAAATATGGCATGACTCCACTCATGGAATCAACACCTAAAGAAAACTGCAGAGCTAAAGCTGAACCAGCTTAACAAATGCACCACTTCTCACACATTCTTAAGGTGAAAAAGACTATAACACACACATGGCCTGTTCTGCCACAATACTAACACGCCACTGCAGTTTTCTAACAGAGGTCACATACCAAGGATTTCCTTCCTGAAGAAAAGTGCAAAGACAGTTACCACAACAACATTAGCAGCACACTGTGGCTTGTATTGTGGATCTAGACTTACATAGGGTTTTTTCAAGTGGAAAAGAAAATAGGCTGTTGCAAGATTACACAGTATTTACATAATTGAGGCAATTATTGCTCTGATAATTTAATTGCCTTTAGCACCACAAATAATTTTCAGCTGTAAAGTATTAAACTTGTTTATATGTGATAGCAACAAATCAGTCATCATACAAGTAAAATGGTTGCCATCTCAGCTTACCGTAAATTTACAATTTTTACAGTTTGAATTAGCACACACAGAAGTACCTCCATTTTCAAAATAAAGCCCCAGTAAAATGACAATGTATATTACTTTAGTTAGATTAGTAGAGGTTCTCTTCCTGTACTGGAAGTACCACTTAAACCAGCTGCTCCTCCAACATTCATCAGGCCTGATATTTGATTAACTCAGACCTTTTTTTTTTTTCTGGTAGTGTTTGGCTTTGGAGTTTTTTTGTGTTGGGGTTTTTGTGTGCTCTTTTGGGTGTGATTTTTTTTCTTTCAGTTTGCTTTTGGTTTGCTTTTTTGGGGGCGACTGTTGGGTTTTCACTGAGTTTGTGTTTGTTGTGGTTTGTTTCATCTCCTCCGTCCCCCCCTTTTTCTTTTTTTTTTTACATTAGAAGCGCTGGGTGTAGGTGGGTGGAGAAAGACAGCCTGACTCACATTACATAATATGCATATAAAAAGGCTTGTTCAAACTTTTCCAGTGTGTGTAGACATTACCTGACCAATGAGAGATATCAAGAGACAGTACTTTGGCGGCTTTCTAAAGTTGAGGGATGGCTTCTATAAGGATTTTAACCCTCTCATCCACATTAATAAATTTTATTCAGTTGTATCATTGTCATCCTACAAGCTACTGATGAGTCTGAGTCTCTGTGAATTCAGTACTGACTCAAAAGCTATTAATGTAGGACCAAATAAGTAATCGTAAGGTCTGATACACAATGTCAAAATTTGAATAGGTTTTAATCAGAGAGGGGTGACAATAGAAGGATTACAGATCCGCAACTTAAATAATATATTAAAAGACAGAAAATACTCTCAGTGTACTAACATTTAGATACTTATGGATGGAAATTAAAGCACGCTAACAACACACAAACCTTCAGCACTTTCAGCATTTGTAAGCAAATACCCTCACGGCAACGTAACATTTGGCTGGAGATCCCCGTTATCCTGATGACACCTGGCGCTCTGACAGCCGCTGTTTACAGTACGAGTGAGAGCACAGAGCCGTGGCCGGCGCGGGGGTGACCCTCGGGCGGCACCGCAGCCTGTGGTGGAGCGCTGGGACGTGTCCGCGGTGCCCGCAGTCGGGCACGGGCACAACCCACCGCCCCCTGCCCTTCTCGGGCCACAGTGACGCGGCAACACCGGCGCCCTGCACCCGGCAGCTCCCCTTGGAAGGAACAGGAACTGTCTCAGCCGCCAGAGAGATGAAACCTGTGTGTCACGATACCGTTGCATAAATCCTCCCCAGCAAAACACGTTTCCCGTCGGGAAAGAACCACGGGGAGCTGGCGCAAGTCTTCAGCTCCCACACACTGTATGGTTCTGTACCTTTGCGTTTTCCCTAATAATTTATCTAGAAAAAAGATAACACAGTAAGAGGAAACTTAATTTATTCTCAAATGGAGAAAACACCAGGATAAGCAAGCAATAACGTCCCACCAGCAGTTAGAGAGCAAACATCCCAAGTGTTCAGCTTTTGCAAGCCAGCTATCACTGACATCATTTAAAGTGCAGACTTGTTTTGTTGCAAAAAAAAAAAAGGAACAATGATAAACTTACTTAGAAGAGAGCACTAACAGTACACAAAATCATGGCATTAAAGCTTCTTTGCAACGATCCAAAACCACTTTGCTCTCTCTGGTCTCCCAGTACCTAAGCAAATTGTTATTCATGCACAGAGCTGGTCAAGGCAGCCCAGAGCAGGCGCGGGGAAACTCCCACAGGCAGAGGCATGACTACGCTGATGGTAGGCAGCCACAAAATGAGGTGCCTTAGAAGCTTCTCCATGTGTTATTCCTCATGAGAGGGCCTTTCTCATCTCAGGAATCACTGAAAAGCCTGTTAGCACTATAAAATGCTTGAGTAATTATAATTTAAAAATTCTAACTGGTATAAGCTACCATACTCCCTGAGCACTATACTCATTTTGCCATCTACACACTTATGAATGGCAGAGGAAAAAAACCCTTCACCCTGGTAATTAAGCCATTTACCTGAAGAAAGCTAGTTAAGTGCAGCAGACCATCTGCCCAGCAATAAAGGGAGCCACTTGTAACATCTCCCTGCAAAGCCTTTGTGGTGCCGTTAAAGACTTCCCCAGGCCAGTCCTGAAAGACCCTGTGGACAGTCACAGGAGAGGGGGAAAACCAAACACACACCACAACACACAGAGCTATTTAGCTGGTTTGTTTTGTTTTGTAAACAGAGGCAATAAGTCAACCAGTAGGTAATTTTCCCAAACAACGATGGGATGTTGACCTTCATAAGGAGCCGGATCCAGACGCAAGGGTTCTGCCTGCGGAGCAGACTGCAGCCGAAGCCATCTGCATGGCCCTCCCTGGGCACACACATCTGCTCACTCACAGACAGACCAAACAGCCGCCGAGCAGCTCCCTGAGATGCTACGAGGTTGTTCCTGTTTGTAAACGCCGGGAAAGCGGCCGGCGATAACTCAGAGACCTGAAACAATCTCAACACACAATAAGCAACTTCACAGAAGTTTAACTTGGACCTTTCACACACGAGGAAGTTTTGAATGAACTTTGACAGCACAAAGCAATTTAAATTCAAAAAAACAACTCATGCAAGTAGATCCACCTCCTGTCTACAACTACGGCCCAATGAGTAAAAGTTCAACACAGTAGCATGCAACGAAACTATAAAGCAAACTCGGAATAAATCTAAGCACATAAATCCTTTTAAAACTGTACATATATAATATATATGTAACCTGTTGGTTTGTCCCCAGTTTTGGTAAGGAACTAGAAAGAGACTGATAATACAGTTGAAAAAAATGACATTAGCAACGTAAGGTAAAGAACTTGAAAAGAATTTGTTAGACCTGGCTTTAAAAATACACTGACAGTCAGTTCTTTCCATGGAAAGTGAAGTTAATGCAATTACAAACTCTGAAATACATAGGAAAACAGATGCACACCCTTTCTGAAGCTGAACATTAGAGTGATGCCCAGGCGTGACTTGTAAGAAGGACTCCTGAGCAAAACACTACAATTTTCAAGTTTACTAACGAGAGCATTTGGATGGGTCTGCCCACAGTCGTTGCTTGTGACTGCATGCCTGCGTTACATAAAGTTCGTATTAAAAATATTACACTGTGGAAACACAATCAATTAAGCAACAGCCATATGGCCTATTCATATGCTGTTTTGATGAAAAAGCTTGGATTCAGAGATAAACTTGGACACAGATTAGAGAAGGACTAGCAAAAGGTGAGTGGAATTGTACTGTGGAAGGAGATAAAAAAGGAAGAAAAGGAGAGGACTAAAAGTTGGAGTCAGCTTTCACAGTCCACCAAGCAGCACTCCCAGTGAACGTGCCAGAAAGGCAACCCCTCCACTGCCCACAAAAGCAAACAGCATCCGCGCCTACGACAGTGATACAGCGGTCGATCCGCTTGCGTAAGCCAAAATCTCCTCCCTGCACCCTCCTCGCCCTTAAGGCCAAAATAAAAGCGCGTTAAAACGCTCTCGCAGCGTACATTCCTCTTTAGAGGAGATGCAAGGACATCTCCCTGCCTTCCCTGTAGGAAATAAGGGCTTGCAGCAGCCCGTCGCTCGCACGCGTTTGAGGCGCAGCCAAACCCGCAGGCCCTGCGGCGGGGCTCGCTCGGGAGGCGCCGCCAGGTACCTTGACCCTGCTGAGCCATCCCTCCTCTCCCGCCGGGGCTCACCCCATTCCCGCTAGCAGGTGTTGCGGGTATTCACCCTTCCTGCAGAAGCTCGCCACTACCTCCAGCCCCGCTCAGAGCCCGCTGCCCCCCACTCCTGCGCCGCAGCCCGGCGGCCCCCCGCGGGCAGCTCGGCACCCCGCGCTATCCCCGCCCGACGCGGACGCGCCGCAGCACCCCGATCCTTTAAAGAAGCTTTCGAAGCAACCAGCCAAGCTCTGGAAACGACGGCGCGGCCCCCGCCGATGCCCCTCCGCGGGGGCCGGGGAAGGAAGGCGGGGGGTCTCGCCGCTCCGGCGGGCACGGTCCGGAGCCGCCCCACCGGCGCGCGCTCTGCCCTCCCGGCTGCCCCCGGGCCGGGTCGCGGTGGGGCCCGCGGGAAGGGAGCGAAGCCCCCGCGCAGCCCGGCGGGCGCGGGCGGCCAAGGAGCGCCCCCGCACCTGTTGCGGACGAGGGCCGCCGCCGGGCCCCGCAGCGCTCCGTCCGCGCGGCCGCCCGCAGCCGCCGGTCGACCCGCGCGCGCCTCCCTCCTCCCTCCCTCCTCCTCCCTCCCTCCCTCCGCCGCCCGGCGGCAGCGCCTCACCTGCGGGGCGCCGGCGCCCGCCGCTCCTGCCCGCGGCCTCCGCCATGTCTCCTCCTGCTCGGCGAGCGCGGCTGCTCCGCCCCGCGGCTCCGCGGTCCTGGGGCAGGTGAGGAGCGCCACGTCCCCCGCCCCCGCCGGCGGGCTCTGCTGGCAGCAGGTGAGGGCGGGCCCGGCGGCCCGCGGCCCGGGAGCGGCCGCGCTTCACGGGCAGGAGGCGCTTGTGCGGCGCGGTGCGGGGCGCTTGCCCGCACTCCCGGCCCCCGCGGCGGACCCGGGCAGCCGACGTGCCGGTGTTCACCCAGGTGTGCTGGTATTTTTCCTCAGAGCGGCTCCCGTCGCATTGGCACAGCTCGTTCGGTACCAGCGCGGGGAGAAACAACAGGTTTGGGGATGCTCGCCATCTCGACGGTAGGTGGGAGGAGTGGCGGCCGCCTCACAAGCCCAGGCGATGCGCCGCATCGTGTGGGGAAGAGCTGCACTGCTGCAGACTCGCTGCTGCGGCACGTGCTTTGGAACAGTCAGGTTTGGAGTTGCCCGCAACACATCGCTTCCAAAAAAATGGCTCTGTGAAGAGCTGTCGACGTATCAGTCCTTTCTGTAAAGAAACTCATGGCATACGGGTAAGCAGGTGGAGACACACAGCTCCCTTAGTCTCGTGTGCTTGGACAAAGCCAACTTCAGCCACCGTGCAGCACTTTCAAGTTCAGGGCATGAGGTCTTCTAGGGGAAGGGATTGTTGCACCAGGAGCCATTTGTGTTCTAAAACAGAAGCAGCTTGGGGCTTGAGTGATAAACGTGCCCTGTGGTTTATGTGCAGGAGGGCGTTTGGGCATTTGGGCTTTACACTGGAAGGCACAAAACACAGCAAGATCAGCACTGTCTTGATCGAGTTTTCACTTCTATGATCTCTTAATTGAGGGGCAAAGGTGTCTCTTGGTCCATCTCAGCCCTGGCTTACAACAGCATGGATCAAGGACCAAGAGGTTATCCAAGCTGAAACCCCACGGTATGCCCTATAGTCAAAATGTCGCCCTAGGCAAAATCTTGCACTGAAACATTATGTGTCCTTACAATGTAATCTCAATTCCCTCACTTGTGGTCCACGTATCCACTAGCATATTCAAGGAGCCAGGCTGAAAAGTCCGGGATGTCTGATGCACTCTGTCCCAGAATGTTTTTCACATTCTTTTCAGGGATATAAAAAGTACTGTGGCTAGCACAATCTATATGAAGTAGCCTGAAGTGGGGATATTACATAAGCTTTTGTGCACAGATCTAGTACCTATATGGATAAGCTGTGCTGTTCAAGGAACCACTTCAGACCAGATCACAATTGCTCAAGTAGCCCAAGCGTAGTACATGGCCCAGCCTAGGCATGGATCAGACCCAATATAGTCTTACAGTGGAGAATACAGAACTGATTGCTGAGCAACTCTGCAGAAGCCACCTTGGGTCTGGTGAAGCCAGCAATGAACTATAGGAGTTAATTCCCAGCTGGAGCCAGGCTCGGTCTCATGGAGACATTCAACTGAAACCTCGATCACGCTCCCTTCTGTTATACATAGCTGGCATTTCTGAGCGCTCGGAGTCATAGAGAACAGGCTGCATTGCTTTCAAAGTAAACAGAGCAATGCAATTACATTCTGGTCTATTGATGCTGTGTGAAATCAGGTTTCCCAACTGCAATCATGGACCGATACAGGATTGTGCTTCACACAAAAAATCAAATTAGGGATGTTCATTGTCCTAAGGGTCACTTTTCAATGGGTAGTGGTGTTTTTCAGTTGCTTTGGGTTTTACAAATCAACCTCCACCACTGGTCTTTCCAGTGTTTAAAACTACCTTGAATGTGTACTGTTTCCTGCTGTAATAGCAGTAGAAATTGGTAAACTGTAGCTATATTTCTCATGAAATGTAGTTAAGTTTTTGGAATGAGTTGAATCCACCTATGTCCAAAAATCAGTGGAACTGTCTTCAGAGTAAAAAAAATCTGACTAAAATTATTTAATCTACTGTTCTTTGTTTAGCCTTTTTAAATGCATAATTGCTGCATTTTAGTCAGTGGAAATTACTATATACATGTTAGGACAGCATGTTTATGTTTAAAATAAAATACTTAGTTTTCTTTGAAAATGCTTGCTAGACCTGAAAAATTGAGAACATAAGCCTTTCACTGACTACCAAGGCTTCTGAAGAAAGAAGTACCTTCTTGTCCAGGCAAGTCTTACTCACATTGGAATTTTTTGCAGCTGCCCTAGAAGAATCTGTTGATACCCAGTGCTACAATGGTGGAGTGACAGTGACAGTGGATGGACAGGGAACATCCACAATCATTTTTCATTACATGTGAGAAAAGACACATTGCATTAACAGAAGCAGAAAAAGAAACAACAGGGCACAATGACTCTTCAGTGCATGGAAGCAGGACTTTTCATTTCTCAAGTCAAGTAGAGCACATGGAGAAAAATTTTGTTTGGCCTTGGCTTGTTAGTACAGGAATTAGAGTGAATAGGAAAACCAAGAAAATATTCAATGCTGTGATAATCCAACTCAAATCACAGTAAGTTTAACATGTGTCAGAAAGGTTCCCTTGATACTCAATTTGATTTTTTTCTTTTTTTTTATTCCAATATTTTCCAGTTCTACACCTTTATTATTTTAAAAGTCCAAAAATATAGGAAAAAGTAAGTCTTAGGTTATTTTTATTTCCAACTGTGTATGTCAGAGATAGCTTTAGAACAAGCTAACATTACTGTGGTTCAGGTGTATACAACTGGTACAGTTCAGTAGTACATAAACAACTCTAAAACAAATGCACCATAGAACTTAAATTACCAAAAAATAAACAATAATAAACTATGTAGGGCAGTAGGTAAAACAATTACCTTTAGAACTTACACACTAAAAGAAAAATATCTAATTATGATTGAAATTATGAAGCTCTACTACAGATAATATTGAGATATATTACAAAGAAACTTGAAAAGTTGTCGTCACATTTTGGTTTTGTTCCAGTGATGTACAGTCACATGAAATCTTACATCAGTTTTTCATGAAATTAACATCTGCTTACTTTATTACAATGTTTCATGAGTTTATAACTGTGTGTGTATGTGTATGGGGTTAAATTTTTGAAAAACTTGCATGTAAAAACATTTGAAGTAAAATAATGTTGCAGATTGTTTATAGATTCCTTATGGATTATAGAAATAAAAGCAGTCAGGAAGCTGCAGTGTTTTTAACATTGGTAAACAAATACTGGATTAAAGTGCAACAGTCCCTCTGACAGCACACCTGCTCTGTGCTGAAAGGAAATCTTTTCATCTCTGCAGAGAAGCAAAGAAAAATTTCAATGTCAGGTGTGTTTCTCTCGAAAGTCGGTGATAGCCTTCCAGAGCGTGCATAGCATTCCTCCTCTGAAAAGAAAAAGCATAAAGACACTCAGGTACAAAGATACCCTCTAGCCTCAAAGCATTCCAATTTAGGTGCTTTCTGATTTTCTTGCCCTGGTTTTGATCAATGAAATTCAGTGGGAAGGCTGATCAAAGGTGAAATTCAACATGCAATACTCAAATAGAGAACAGAGTCCTTTCCTGATTATGGTACAGGGCAATCGTTCCACTTGGCAGATGCCTGCTGTCTGGAATTCAGACTTCTGGTCCAAAGGACTTGCATAACCCACATCTGACTTCCAACACGATGAAAGTGTCGATTACGTAAAAATCTTAACACTTGTCTTTTAATGTAATTTTTTAGTTACTTTTTTTTTAAACTGACTGGGCACGCACATAGTGTCTGATAATTTCCATTGTTTCTACTTAAACTTGGTACTGCAGTGATCCACACATCTGGCATGATAAGGTGAAATCTAGTGTTACTTGCAGTCCATAAGTAAGATTTCTGAAGTTTGATGATGATGATAAACTACTGAAAGTTTTGCTATCTCTACCTTTTAAAATAAAAGCAAGGCTCTAATGGGATATTCAGTGTCTCCAGGTGCAGGGTAAATGCTTACCCTAATATTTTGCCTTTAATAGAGATACCTTATTTTAAAATTTAAACAGTATCCAGCTGTTTAGCAGGACGGTGTCAGCATACAAAGACAAACTGGAAAATGTTACTTATTTTAAGTTAATACTGCACAGTACAATAAATTAGTATCAGTTATTTTCTCTTGAAACACAGCACAACTCCTGCTCAGCACAGATCATTTAAACGTGAAGCATTACCTCAGTCTCAAACTTTTCAGATCATCTCGTGTAACATAGCAGAGAACATCCGTTAAGGTATAGTCTTCACCCAAGAACTGCAAAAAGAAGTTTAAATTAACATTTTGTTAGAAATATCATTTAGCTTCCTAAGCTCATGTTCCTAGGATTATCTGCCCTTAAAAATAGAAGGTTATACCTGGAAGAAACCTAAAATTGAGCTAAAACGTGGTACATGTAACAGATTAATGCACATTTGTTTTAAAAATACAACGGAGCTACTTAAATTTTACACTGTATATTCTGCATTGGCATACCAAGCACAACTTGAAAGGTGTAATGCTTTTACAGCTACTCAAAACCTTTCTCAACTGGCATTTCTATTGTTACCACTGATATCTCAGAATCACAGACTTCAGTGAACACAAATCAGAGCATAATTAATACCACATTTAACCCACAAGGAAATTAAAAACAACAGTTAAGGCCTACCTTTTCAAGAATGGCATCTAAATTTATGTAATTGGATTTGGATGAACCTTTGATCTGATATGTAGGAGTGATAACTACATGCAGGTGTTCCTAAGTCAGCTGATATTCTGAGGTGCTCAACACCTCTAAAATTATATAATTTGCTGCAGAGCATACTGATCCACTTCAGCATATTTTGCTTCAGCATAGTTAGCTAAGCGCGAACAGGTACACTGTATTCAGCATATCATCAGCAGGGACTGCTGCAATGTGTAAAGACACTGAAAAAGCAAGAGTGTCTATTTACCAGGACATTTTATTCCCTTATTCCTAATCAGATTTAGGAATTATTAACAGTACTGTATTTTTAAGAAGGCCTTTATATTCATGGCTTTTTCTTATCTCAGAACAAATCAATCTCTCAAAATGTGCTGAAGTAATTAAAAAGGTTTGATATCTTCTTGCACTGAGACACAAAACAGTACTGCAATTTGTACTAGAAAGTGAACAGAATCATTGCTACCTTGTTTATCGTGGCCTCATCAGCTCCATGAACTCTCAGCCAGTTTATGAGATCCGGGTCTTCGGTCCCTGTGCCAGTGGAATGACGATGACAGACAGACAATCCAGGAATATCTGAAACAAGCATTTCTAAGATAAGGTTTTATGTTACCAAAGCAACCTCTTGTTATTTTTGACTCCTGAAGCACTTTCTTCTGTGAGCTTTCCATTCAAGCACAGAATACCAGTATCCCCATAAATAAAGATAAATGTCAATTCCCAAAAACCACACTTAATTACAATTTATAGACATTAATTATTCCACTTGGTTAGGGGTACAGATCAAATAGTGTGAACGCTGATAGAGATTTTCTTCCCTCTTCATAAAATGACTTTACAAGTACAAGGCACATCGATTTCACTGTCACTGTTTCTACACGAATTGTTGCATCTGTTAACTGAACTGTTCACTGCAACTCATACAATCGGTGCACAAGCAATGCCTTGGATTGAGGATCAGTTGCTTTTGGGAAGCAACACTTCTCTGAAGCATATTACACAGAAACATCAAACTGCACTAGCACTTCCACCTTCTTCAGGGCAGATACACAGCAAAGTCGACTTCCCTCAGAAACCTTTAAGTTGTATTTACATTTCACCAATTAGATCCTCTTGAACTTTCGGTGGAACAATTGGAACAGGCTGTAATTCAAGGAACATATACCTAACATACTAGATTATCCTCTTTAGAAATAATATTCTGTAGAATATGAGCCTCGTACTCTTCCATATAATCACAAACAAAAATATTTAAATTGTACCATTCCTTGTACTTTGATTAACAAATTCAGTAATTTGTTTCCACAATGTACATTCTTACTTCAGAGCAAACCCTACCAGAAGCAGCATAATAAAGCATCTTTGCTGAAGAATGGCTCAATAAAATGAACAGATGTTTAGCTGGCACCATTTCATCTGCAGCTAGTATAAAACTTTTCCTTGAAAATTTTTCTCACCTATTGGCTGTGACCTGAGCCGTAGGTTTCTGATCTCTTGATCTTTTTCTTCTATAGCTTGATGTAAGAGGACTTGAAATTCTCTCTCCTTTTGAACCAACTCCTCCAATAACCTGTGAAGTAACCAGAAGAAAGCACACATTTCCTTAATTAGCTTCAATTTGCAGGAAAGCAAAGATCTTACTATACTTAAACTGGAAACATTCCTGACAAAGACAAGGACAGACTTCTTCGGCTTTCACAGGAATATTCTTTCACCATAGATTTATTATGACCTATACCAAGATATAAACATTCATTGGTTCCTAAAGCTATAACCCTAAAAAAAAAAAGCCCCAAACACATACACATTCACTCACTAAACAAGTGATAAAGTGTCAGTGAAATTTCTACAGCCGGCATTCTGCTTGAAACAAAACCATGTAACTGAGAACAATATCAAAGTGTTTCATAAACCAAGGGCTAAACTTTGTGACATAATCCTTTGTAAGGAAAAATGTCAGTTCACATCTCTCCAGCAGACATTTTCAAGGGTATGGCAAGGGTGGAGCTGTGATGAAAATGTGGTGAAAACGTATGGTTGCATTTCTTAAATGTGGAAAACACATTCTTAACCACAGAAGAAGGGCTGTCCCTTCTTCACATAGGAGGCACTTTGTGCCTGCCCTCCTAGACTACGTTAAGAGTGAGAAAAGAGGAGGCAAAATACTTGCATCCTCCCCAAGCAAGTACATTTGAGAATGTCAAGCAGAAGTAAATTGGAACCCACATTTGACCTCCATCATAACACAAACCCAGAGAGAAACCCAGAGAGATTCAGTAGCCAGCACCTTTCAAACTGATCAAAAGAAAATAGTCAGAATATAATGGAAAATTATTATGGGAAACTGCTGCAGAATCACTTTCAGAAAAGTGATTTAGTAAAAGAGGGGATTTGTGAACAGTGTCTTTTCAGGAACTTGATATGAGAAACTGGACATGGAGAACACACTTAGAAACCTGTTACTGACTTCTGAGTCTTAGGAAGTTCTGCCTTGAAAGAACTGCAGCACCTTCATCCATTTCCTGAAATCTTTGTCAGCCTGAAAACTACAAAATAACTGTTCCATTTTGGCATGTTTCCTTTTATTATTTTTTTTTACACCAGTTGGCATTGCACCTTTTTTTCTGGGACAATGAAAGATAGGAATTCAGTTAGAAAATGTGCCACAAAAGCACCTTGCCTGTATTTGCACAGAATTAAACTGCATCCCATATGATTGCTTTATAAAAACATCTAGTCCTACTCTTAGCTTGCATGCAGGCCTACCAGCAGCATAGTTGCATTTGAATGCTTCTGCACCCAAGCTAATAATTCTTAATGGGTCCACTCTCCTTGGGAACAGAGCTGCTTTGTGCATCTCTGCACCCCCACAGCTTGGTCATTCTCAGTGCAGATTGATATTCTGTACAGACAAGTCACCTTCCAGTTAACTTATTCATATTCTATCTATTCTGGTTGAAAAAGGCCTTCAGGGCCAAATAATGAATTATTTTCTCCCGATAACTGCTTGATGCTTATGCCAATGAAGCTTTCATTAAGATTTAAACAACTGTCCACATTATGTACCTCAAAATTTCTGCGTGAATGACTGGATGTGATTATTTGGCCAAAGGCTTTGCAGCTGAGAAATTTACAGAAGCAAAGTGCTAGCAAAAAAGTACCTCTACAAATTGATCACTTTTGAGGCTATTCCCCACCATAAACTTGTGAATTAAAGTGAGCCAATCTAAAATAGTTACGTATTTATTTAAGTATATCAGTAAGGCAATCCAAATTTTCTCAGTGGTCACAAGCAAGAAAATTAATTGAAACATAAGAACCCAAAGATACTGTTACTTTATTAAAAACAGTACAGTCTAATGAATTCCTCTAATTATGGCAATCTTCTTGGACACATTTAAAAGTAAAGTGCAATTTAACATTTTAACTTCAATTGGAACTGTAGCTCCAAAGAATGTCCTATTGGCATAACCACTGTCTTATTGAAGACATGTTCTCTTTCTATCAAGACCACATTCAAAATTTTACTGAGGTCAGCAGGGAATCCCATGTCATAAATCCAATGCTGCAAAAGCTAAATATCTACTTTAAACTGACTGGTATATTTTAATGAAAAGAAAACAAAATATATAGAAGGTCATTTGAATAAAAGAACAGAAACAGATTTTTCTCTGACATTTCTTAAACAAACAAAAAACCCCAAAGAACCACTTTTCATGTTTAAAGTGTAATGCATGTATTTCTGAAAAAAAATCCAATATCCAAATCTCTGGCTCATTTCTTCTTTTAAACAAAACACCTATTTTTCACATCTTTCTCTGATGAATAAATCTTCTTTAATAAAAAGATAATGGCTGCTGGTAAGCACAGATCCTGCTTGCAGTGAATTCTGTGCACAAAACAAGTCAGAAGTATCTTCCTTGCAGAGTTCATATGTGGCTGTCAGTCAGCTTGACTTCACTCCCCAAGAATAACTACAGAAAAGAACAGCAAGTTCTGCCTTCGTGGAAACAAAGCATAACACCATTCATCAGCCACACAGAGCATACGAAGGAGAGAAAAAGCAGAAGCTTGGCAGCAAGTCAGTTTTTTCCAGACCTTCCTTGAAAGGGCACCTGAAATCAAGATCGACCTTAACTTGCATCCCTGCTGTTTTGAAATCATTAAAACTAATATAAGTGATCAGTCACAGCTAAACATTTTGTCATTTAAATGAACACCTTGCAGTGCTATGGAATTTTGGCAATCACTACTCTTCTAGCACATGTATTTTAAAAGCTAAACAATATGTACGGTCCCAAGTAGGCTAGTGTCTCTGCCTCCTGATGTCCAGACTCACCTGTTTGTCTCTAATTTTAGCCTGC
The DNA here is from genome assembly GCF_001715985.3 of Manacus vitellinus. NCBI lineage: Eukaryota > Metazoa > Chordata > Aves > Passeriformes > Pipridae > Manacus > Manacus vitellinus. Next base: position 10,119,880 of record NW_021940604.1, on the reverse strand, counting down.
CCAGCTGGACACTCAGTGATCTGTGAGCAGCCTGGGAGTCATGGGATACCGTAGAGCTGAGTGTGCTTACACCTGAGGTAGCTACTGCATCTTCCATGACAATGCAAGGCTGCTGGATGGCTTGATTCTGGGGCTGTTCATCTCGATCTTCAACTTCTATATCATCTTGATCTGCTGTATCACTTTCAGATGCAAGACTAAAATGTGGCCTCAATTCTATTAAAATATAAGCAAAAGAAAAAACCAGTAAAGATGTTAAACATTAGTTAAACATTAAAACAAAAGCAGACCTAAGTGACTATTTGCAGATCATCCTATAGCTTGGGGTAAACCAGATCTGAAATTTCTGTAACAAGAGAACAGATGATATTTTCTAGAGTTTTAAGACCACTTAAAATGTAACAGCATCTAATTTTTGCAGATTATTATTCAGCCTATTGAATGTTAAAAAGCTCTAAAAACCAAACATCTGGATAAATATGATTCCAGATTTGGCTAGCATTTTATTTCAAATTGTGCTGAAGTATTGTGTGCAGCAGAAGTTCTTTTGCTTAATTCCATTCTCAATAATTTGTATTTTCTATGTGTCTGACCTGAAATCTTTTTCAAACAAACTGTTATTTCTTTTAAATCCAGCTATTACTGCTATTGCTATTCTGTCATATTTGTCATTATCTCATTAGAACAACACCATGTTTACCAAAAAATTTTATCCAAAGATATAGAGAGGAAATGACAAAAAGACCCCTCTCCCAAGAATTAAAAGCAGCACACTTCCCTTCTGCTTATTAGAGGGAACACTGCCTAGTTTGTAATGATGCACATCCATGAAACTGTGAACACAAAGCTGTATGTGTACTCTGGTTTGTTATGCCCTGTTTAAACCACCTACCGGAGTTTACCAGGTATGCAAGATACGGACACAAGATCTGATACTCCTACAGAACCTATTATTGCAACAACATCTGTTTGTTAACTCTAACCATTTAATATAAATCTTTCTTCCTTCCTTCAATTGTGGCTCCTTACTGTTAAGAACTGCCTCTAGTCTCCTCACTGAAAAGTATTTTTTTCCCAAATCACACTTGGGTTTTGCCCTTTCTGCTGAATAACTAATAAATATGTTTCTCTTCTTTACAAAAGAAACATCTGTTCCTTGATCTATTTCATCTCTTCATTTCAATGCTACATACCTTTTTCAAGGCTGAACATACTAAGATCAACAGAGCTGTGCTTCCTCTATATTAAAGAAAGCAAATTTATTATAAAGCAGTTACCCAAATATTGACAGGCAAATATGCCAGAATTTGCTTCGAACTTCTGTTCTTATTAGTGTGATGGAGAATTTATTTGCCATTTTTCACCACCAGGAAGTATAACTGTATAAAATCTGCTTTGCAACACTCCTTAAACATCCCATTACTTTTAGAAGCGTTAGGGCCAGAGATAAATCTTCGCATCATTCTTAGGAGGGGAAGAAAAAAGGTACCAAAAAAAAAAAAAGAAAAGAAAAAAAAAAGTAGTCAGATGAAGGCAAGGGAAAGCAAACAGAAGTAGGGTAAGGCCATTAGGGAAGTTGCAGATGATCAGTGCCCAAACACTCTATTAGGGCAGAGAGGCTTTTGTTTAAGCTTGAACTCGTACAATTAATGCTGATACTAAGCTGTATGGGAAAGAACAGTCTATTAAGGAGGATTCCAGAGAACTCTTATTATACAGGAGTAAAGTACATGGCTATTAAAGTTGTTCAGCACTCTAATCAGAAGTCAGATTGTCTTTATGACTTCAAAGTAACACACAAACCCTACTTATACCTTGATGGTTGTGTTAGGGATATGGAAAATACCAAGGAGAACAGGAACGGCTGTAACTTTTGTAGGAATTTTCAGATTCCCTTATTGATAATATAAGACTTAACCTACTGCAGAAAATGGGAACCTAAGTGTTCTGACTTCAGACTTAAAGCATTAAATCATATATTTAAAAATATCACCATTAATTCCACTGTTAAAAGTTTAAGAAGCAGCAGAGAAATTAACTCTGGAAATAGATAGAGAAATAACAGAATGGGCTACACTTTCTTCCAAACAGACTCCTTCCCTCGGTGAAGCCAGGCATTCTACTTTCACAGCATTCAAAATCTAATATTCAAAGTGCAGGCACTGCAGACTGGTTTGGTTTTTGTGGGTTTCAGAGGTTTAGGGTTGTTTGTTGATTTTTGTCCTGGTTTTTTTTTTTTAGACAGCTTCTGACCATAAGCAAGAGAAACTTCCACGAGCTCCAAAAAGCACATAATTAACCTACACTTTGTAAAATACCTTCCAAAATCTGCATGTGCTGGTAATAGGCCTGTCCTCTGGATTTCAAGGGGCAACATTGTGCATATCAAAAAATTAGATCCATGAGCACATTAACCTACTACTCCTTGTGTTGCAGAATAGTTTAGATTATGCATCATGGAAAGGTGCTTTCCAAAATAGCTTGGACACCTCACTGATTAGCTTTTGAATTGCAAAACAGACAGTGAACAGGAAAAAGGTCACTGCTGGTTTCAAAGTCTTAAGTGAAGCATCATAATCACATCTCTAAAACATGTTTTAAGAAATCAGCTGATAAATATTTCCTGAGTATTAAGAAATTACTCACCTGGGACCAGAATTGTAATAGCAGTCTGCACAGCTTTTCTGATTATGCTGTCCAGTGCAAACATCCAATGTGGCTTGATGTTATGATTTCGGAGAACTTTATTGACCTAGTAACAGAAAATTCAGTTCAGATATTACATACCCCACAAATTAAAACTATAATATATGTGACCATTATATAAAGTGTTTAAACTTATAGATGCTGTATCCAAGCAGGTGATTAAAACTATTTCTTGATAGCAACATTTTTGTCAACTTCCTCCATTTTTTTTATGTCATACAATATTTTGTATTTTTTTATCTCGTATTAGTTCCTGTGTTAGGTGATTTTTGATGACTGTGATACTTAACCTTCATGGCTGTGGAGAGAAACTTAAGAAGAATGCCAGCAAGACAAATAACAAAGACCATGTTATGAAAGGCTTGTAACTGAAGCTAATTAATCTTGTTACTTTTTTGGCATCATTTTCACTGCTTGCTCTAAGCAATACTTGCTATTTTAAAGTACAACTGTAGGAAATATCAAAAGACTAATGTAATGCCACTCCTACTTAACTAAAAAAATAGTTAATTAACGTTTGTTTAAACAGTCAGGGGACTTTGTTTGCGTGCTGTACCATTTTCTCTTTCCTTTTACTTTTTACTTTATGCAAGCACATCATTTTCTACTCTGGGTTGCTCCTAATTGCTTACAAGCCTGCTTTCAAACTGCTTTTAGCCATATTCCCAGGGGCCTCTTATGGATGCTCCATGCCACTTGCAAGAACATCTCTACTTCAGGGGAATTGTTTTCCCCCTCCCAAATGACAGGGAAGAAGCAGGTGAGGTGACAGTGCTATAACGAAATGCCTAAACAACATTAAGTAGCAATCGCACAAAACAGACTATTAATCATATTATTTTCACTGCCCAAAGCAATCATATTCGGTATAGGTACCTGTACTGGGTTTGGCTGGGATGGAGTTAAATTTTTTTACAGCAGCCCACATGGTTCGGTGTTTCAGACTGGTGACTAAAAGAGCCTTGATAACACACCCATGCTTCACCTATTGCTGAGCAAAGCTTACATAATGTCAAGGCTTTCTCTGTTTCTTGTGCTGCCCCACAGCGAGTAGGCTGCAGGTGGACTAAAAGCTGGAAGGGGACACAGCCAGCACATCTGACTCAAATCGACTTAAGAAATATTCCCTTCCATATAACACCATGCTCAGCAATAAAACTATAGGCTGGTTTTTCCAAAGGAGACATTGCTCAGGGATAGGCTGGGCATTATTCTGCTAATGGTGAATGATTGCTTTTGCATCACTTGAGAAGTTTTTTCCCCCTTCACTCTTTATTTTGACCCACAAGTTTTCTTACTTTTGGTCCTTCCAATTCTGTTCCTCATCCTGCTGGGAGGGAGGGAGGGAGGGAGTGACTGGGTAGGGGCTTTCCTCTACCTGCCAGCCCAGGTCAACCCACCACAGCTGTACCTATGTCTCCTCAATTCTATTGCCAGTGGCCACAAGATGGCACTTGGACACTGTGTTTGGAGTTGGAGAGCTATCAGCAGTGCCAGGAGCCCCTGCCCTGTGCCTGACACCTGGAGAGCAGCTGCTCAAGGGCCCCAAAGGTCTGCTCACTGCCCTCCAAGGCAGCATGGCTCCCCTTTGCCAGCACTTAGCACCTTCCTATACTGACTGCTACCAAGACATTGACATGTTTAGGTAAGTGCAGCTTATTTGGGAAATGAAGAAACGCGATGTAACTTTATCAAGAACACAGCAATCTACAGTAATGGGATTTAGCTATTTACATTTCATCACAAAACTACTTTTGCTTGGTTGGTTCCACGAAGATGTTGTGATATTAAACCTTGTTACCTAAGATTACCTTATTAAGTCCCAAGAACAAGCGAAGTACTTTCCCCCTCACTTTCAGCAGTATGTAAGTCTCTGCAGTATTTGAGGCCTTGATACTGTTTCGGATTTCAGTGTACTACTTTAGAAATCTACAGTGTGTCCAAAAGAACTAAGACTGGGCACATATAAAGCAAAGTTTTTCTTTGAACTTTCTGTGGGTTTAATTAAATAATAAAGAGCTGGTAATGGAAGAGACATTTTTCAGTTACAAACCAGCAACTTGTAATGATGAAGTTAACAGAAGGTGGTCAATTTTTTATTTATAAGAATACAACTCAGGCAATTACCACCAAACAACTGATGCCCAGCATCATCTCTATCAGAACACCAACCCAGGTTTTTGTACTATTCCCCCCTCCATTTTTTTTACTCTTGTATGCTTGGTTTTTTTCTTGAAAGTGTCAAAAGAATATTATTATGAGGCTAAGGAGAATGGATAGCTGAGAGTGTACTCAAAAAAATCAAAGTGAAAACTTTGATTTGTAGAAACATCTATTTTACAGATTAATTTCAAACTTTGTGGTTTTTTTTGCAAATAGCATTTAATTCTTATTAGTGTAGTCTCTGTAACAGTTTACATGCTATGCCATCCTTCCTGACAGATCTTTTACTTGGCAGTGCCCCAGGTTTAAATGCTAACAGAATCATCCACCTCAAATGCCTACTTGGATTGCCATTTCAGTTGAACTATGTGACTTCAGTCTGGGCAAGTGATACTCAGCACAGCTGCACCCTCCCCTGTTCATTATTCATCTTAATAATTAAGCCTAACTGCTTGTGATTAAATACATAGCTTAAGAAGAAAAAACGTTGCTTTTTGTAAACTAGCTATTTAAAGGCTATCCAAGCATGTTTCATTGCTCAATGTAGGAAATAATAATTTTTGCATTAATTATTGATACAAAAGTAAGCTTTTAAAATTCCTCCTTATCCTGCTTATTATAAATTGAAATGAAGATAACTTATTTGGCAGAAATCTGCTGCTAACCAGAAATACTAGAATAAGAACTCACTACAATATTACAAGGTAGACAGACTACTAATGGGGGTATAGAGTGGTTTAATGCATTCATTTGTAGGAGGAGTCAAGTTCAAGAAATTTACATTTATGTAGGATAAACCTGACATTCACTGTTGGTCTTATTTACCAGAAAACCCTCCAAAAGGAAATTTTTTTTAAAAAGGTTTTCCTGCTTTAATATTATGCTACAATATTCACACAGCTATGGTGAGCCTTCTAGATCTTTAATCAGAAGATCTGAAAAAATCTCAGTTGGGTTCAGGATCTGTGTCCTGCCAAAGGATCACATAGCATCCAAATCAAGTCATGGCTGTTGCCTGGATTTTTGTTATTACAGGTACAAAACCTTCAAATATTATTGTTTCAGTAACTCTGGGTAGAAGTTAATCAAGTTCTGTTTGCTTCTGGCTTTTTTGGGGGGGCAGGAGCAGTTTTGATGTACGAATTTCTTAGTAAAAATGACAACTTACGGCATCTTGAAAACCAAACAGCACAAGCTGCACTTGACTGATACCATGGCTGTCAAAGTCTAACTCCAGCTTCAGTTTTGAAAGAGTGGTTGCAATGATTTTGCGATCAGTGGACCGTACAAACTCTCTGAGGCTTGAAACGAGTGTTGTGATATGTTCCCATTTTAGCTTGGGTTCTTCGGCTCCCTGGTAGAAAAGAGAGAAAAAGAAATAGTTTTGATAGCCATCTTTTGAAACATACATCCAAAGGGACTTAAGCCAATAACACCAGTTGGCAACAAAAATTTTCAGAAACTCTGCTGCTATGGTTAAGGGAAAGGTGCAGCTGCAGGTCAGGTAATGGTACCAGTGTAACTGCAGCAGTACAAAGCTCTATCGCTCAGCTCCCTGGTAATGCAAGTAATCTGATGAAAAAGTAGCTGACTTTGGTTTAAATCAGTTGCTGAAGAGTATGTGCACACTGTAGTCTGTATGGCTTTTTGTACAGGAGGGAAAAGATATGAATAAATATACTGTGCACTGAATACTACAAATTACTCTTAATTGCAAACAAACACGTACTTTGCAGTGCTTCCAATTTCTGTGTGCCCCTCAGAGACAACATGCAAAATCCTCCAGCAGCTTTTAAAAGAAGAGATTAGTCAAAGCAATGCAGGAGGCTCTGGAAGGGACTAGTTCTTTCTTACATAACTTCCTAATTTCTCTTAATACAGAACTTCTCTTATAGCAGGTCTACAAAGGCCTTACCTTTCTAGTATAAATATTCATATGCCTATTTTTAAAAGCTTTTGTGTTTTTGCAAGAGCTATCAAAGTAGCAAAAAGCTCAAAAGCATTAATCAGAATAACCAGTATAGGTAACTAGGAAGCAGAGGACTGTATTTGCTCTCATAAGTAAAATTATGCCAACTGAATGCAAATTTCAATTCCAAATCGTAAAATGAAGCCAGAGGTGTTGTTCAACATAAAGTATTAGATGCCTATTCTAAAGAAAGTTAAGTACATATTCATATAGACTAAAGATATCTAACACTGATTTCCATAACAGAAGGACATATGGTGTTTGGTTCTGTTGCATTTGCTAGCTTTATGCTGTGAATGTTACAGCTGGCCAGACACCAAGAACTCTTGTTTGCCAAAAACACTGAGCTTTTAACTACAGTAAGTTAATTCTGATCTGGATGAAACTAACGTATATTGATTACTTGAGAGAGAAACTAATATTAAAAAAAAAGTTTTAAAAAGTGCAAAAGTTCTAGAGCAGTCAAAGCACTGACTAAAGCATCCATCTGAGATAAAAGATCCTATCCTCTGATCTTGATCCACATTGGAGAATTCACTTGATTTGCTGTACTGAAGTGGATCCCTCACTGTCCTGCAGTAGCATATCTCCTTTTTGTGTAAATAATTAAAAAGACACTAGGGCAGATAGGTAAATGCACATTGTAGCCCTGGACTAGAGATCCAAGTCCATCAGGGCACTATGGGGACAGGACAGCCAGTATTGACTCCCTAATTAGAAACACTCACCTATTTTGTGAGGGCCATTCTCCTCCCCTAGCCCCCATACCCAATGACTTTGTTGAAACCTTTCTTGTGAAAAATTTTTGTGAAGAGAAAAATGCTATCAAATCCTAAATGAGACCTAACAAGCAAGTAACTTCTTGCATTTAAGCAGGACATATCAAGAAGCCAACTCAAATTCCCCTTAACTGCAGTTACTACAACTTTCTGGTGGTTTGAGTAAGTTTCCTACTCTCTGAACAGGGTCCCTCTCCCAAGGGAGAAAACAGTTTTTGGGAGTCTGAGTTCTACATCCTCTTGAAGGGCAACCAGTGCCATGAATATGTACTTTGAACTCATAGGCTGTACAACTCTGCATCTCTCTGTGTCTCTCTGCTTCTCTCTCGGGCTGTTCCAGCCCCCGCTGAGAAAGGCATTAAGCAACAAGCAAACTCTCTCAGTTTTGAGATTGAGTTTCAGCCTCTCACGATCACCGATTATTATTTTCATACACATATTAACAACTGTGTCTGTTATAGCAACACTCTAGCAAAGCACAGATCACAGCCAACTCTCTCATTGACTCCTACTTAAACACTTTCTAAGGGTACTAGGACAACTGTGGAGTTTATACACACAGCCCCCCAAGAGTTAGAAACAATTTTTATTGGCATGGCAGCAATTTTCAAGTATATTAACTGTAGCATAAGAATCATATTGGTTTGCATCAGTTTCTAAACAGAACTATCTTTAGAACATGAATCGTCATGTTTTATAAGAATAAGTTTTAGACCAGCAATACTTTGCCTTGAGAATGAAGTGAGTCAATTAACTACTAAGACGCACACACAAACAAGAACAAAAAAATCTCATCATCCTGTTACGGTGTTGCAACATTTAGCAGTGTGGTCATGACCTGTTATTTATTCAGTGTCATCCTGAACTGATACATCATCATAATGAATCATCCCCATAAAGGAGTGCCAAAAGGCCATTCTGCAATTATTTTGTTGTTTGCTGTAACCCCCAGTGTTACTACACCTTTCCTCCATATGTGCTCCCAAAGATCATTGAGGAATAGCTGTGATTTATTTTCTCCCTAGCCCCCTCTTTCCCCTTTTATGGTTGTTGGCTAGAAGGCAATGGTGTACCAGTCAGCCCCATTTTTTCTACACAATAACCTAAGGCTAGACAGGCATAAACCTCCCTCTGTCGAACCAGTCAGCCAGAAGGTAGAACTTTTAAAGGGAGCCAAGATAATCCCCTCCTGGAGATGATCTACCTATGAGTTGACTTGACAGCCTCAGCTAGTCCAATTTGGAGATCACTGGCAAAATAGAGTACCGTGAAAGCATGTTTTTCTGTTATCTAGCCAGTACAAATACCCAAGCATACATATTGTAATTACAAACAACACAAAAGGCATATGTAATGAAGCATAAACAATTTCAAAGTCTATTTTTAATAGCCCAAATAAAACAATAATTGTGAAAGCTTACACAGTGTATGCTTTCTAGTTTAATCAAACTTTATTTTTTAATTGCTTTACTATGTCTAATTTCAAGAGTTGCAGGTAACTGCAGAGAAGTCTTCAAATTCCATAGAATTCGTGCTGCCTTCTGAAATTACCTTACCTGAGTCAAAGCTTCCATCAAGTTCCTCACCACGTGCTCTTGGTCCTCAGTTAATATCCTGTGAAGGGTGGCTCTCCTTTCACTATCCTTCTTCAGCATGAAAAACCCAGAATCTTTTTCTTCAGGTGAAGGAGGTGCACTGTGATCCTCAAAGTGTTCATCTGGGATGCTGAATGAAAGACACTCAGTGAAAAGAAACTTTATTAAAATCATCCCAATGCACACATTCCTAATCTACTGTGTAACATAAATGCCAGATAGCTCTTTACCTCAGAAAAAGGGACCGGATTCCCTTCCCATCTTTTTCTCCACAGGATTTGGCTCTTGTTTTGAAAGAGAATGGATCAATTTTTAACTCTGTATCAGGTGAGACAGAACCATATTCACTGCTGCTACTTGTATCTTCCACCAGGACAGGGACAGGTAAGGATATGCTCCGAAGATACTCTATTCATATAAGGATATTCAGAAATTAGAATTTAATAATGTCATCATAGTGCTAAAGTGAAAAGATTACTCTTTCAGAGGAAACAGAAAGACTCCAGTCTTCCCACACACCAATAAAAAATATTAAAACAAAATTGACAAAAAAACCCCTCTGCTTATTCTTCTGGAATAGAGTTACCTTTCAGTTATGTTTTTATTCAAAAGCTTCTTGCGAGATGGAAATGCTGGGCTGTTTGCAAGTTCACTTACAGAACTTCAACAACGAAGTGAACATGCATCTCATATCATAACTTCCAGCAGTAGCAAAATGCTTCTCTAGGGTAAATCATTCAAGCACCTTCCAAGATCTTAATTTTATGAGTGTATATAAATATGTATTTATTTATATATAATATATATACTATAGCAGGTATGTTTTTAATCAGATTATTTTGTACAAGTTTAATTAGTTTTTCATTAATAATAAACACACAGTTAAGTCAGAACTTTGAGTTTTAAATTCAAAGCACACATTACTGCTGCAGGAAACTACTCATACCTATTTCAAACGTGCACATCTCAAAATGTACTTTGATACCAACTCAGCATGAAGGTAACTATGTGTGTGTTCAGTTCCCTCCCACACTCTCCCCAGTTCATTTCCTGAAAGGGATCAGTATCCTGCACCCAGGCAGTACTGCTTTCTCAGTTTTAGAATTTAGTCTAACAAAAATCTATGTTATCTTTCTCCACAAACCTTGGCTCTGTTGCTACTATAAAACAGCCACTGGTCCCCATAAACAACAACACAGCTCTTCAAACCTGTATCACCCACCTGCCTAGACAATTAAGCCATAGTCTGGTAGGATTAAAAATAGTAATTTAAATATGCACAATGGATTAGACATTCTTAACAGAGAGAGAGAGGTCACTTATTTTCATAATTGTGCCTGCTTCTCTTTCCAACATTTCAGTGTGACAAATCCTACCAGAATAATGATAACCACAGTATCTACACAGGTATGTTTTGATAGAGAAGTATGTTAAAACTCACCATTTGTGTTAGCTGAAAGAACTGTGGTAGAAAAGCAAAGAAAAAAAGGAAAGTTAAATATGCCAAAATTGACTGAGAAAATAAGCACAGTCTAAAGGGTATGTTGCCATTTTTATGGACTATCTCAACTCTCCTGTCTGCAGTCTCCAAAAGTGTGATTTATTGAAATTTAAAGTTAATTTTAATTTGAGAGGGTGGAAACCATGTTAAAAGTGATCATCTAATGCCGTCTCCTTTCTCTGATATTTTTATTTGTCATGCTAAAAATATACAGAAGATATTTTCATAAGTATATATGCACACACAATAGAATATGTTATTCATGCTCTCAAAACTGCTTTGTTACTTTGTATAGTTTAGATCACTACAGGAAATTAATATGTGAAACAAAAATAATGCATTGCACACACATTTGCAATGGGACAAAGATTATTTTACTCATGTAGAAAACTCCCCTGAGGTTCAATAGCATATTCAAACTTACAGAAAATATGATCTATGTAAACATTCTTTTGACAAAATCATATGCAAATTAAAAAAAGAAACACAAAACCCAATGATCATAAAAGCTGCACAAAACCATAACCAGACTTTTATAAACCCTCTTAGAAATATTTATATAAATCACTTCTGTGACAACATGATAACAGAATTCTGCTAGAATTCTGCAGTGTTTCTGCAGCAAGCTGCTGGTAAAGAAGGTTACAACTGAACATTCATCTGGGATGGAGATCTGATGTGTTCATTTTAAAGACTACATGATTAGTTTTAGGAAACAATACCATTGGCAAGAGAAAAATTTCAGATTTTTAGCAATGCTTACCTGAGAGCTTTGATGGGGACTTTCTTTTCTTGCTTGAAACCTTCAAGAATTCATCTATAAGTAGCTCATGAGCAAAAGCTCGTTTATCAGGATCTGGTTCAAAGCAACGCAATATGAAAGCCTTGGCTTCTGCAGACATGGATTCAGGAATTTCTGGGTGTATTTTAAACATTCCCACCTGAGATAAATAAAGGGAGAAACAATAGCCTACACTGTTCTTTTCCCAACCACTACACAACATCAAAAAACTGTTTAGACAGTAAAAATGGTATATCATTCTCAAGTTTTGATATTAACTTTCTATAACTAGTTTATTAATTCAAAGAAAAAAATCCTATTACAAACTGTATAATCAATTACATTTTTTTAAAAAATCAACAGATGTAACTAGAGGTTCTCACAAAGCAGAAAACTGCTCTTTTTTTTTTCAGTTTGGCTCTGTTTTTTATTTAAACACCCAGGCTGCTGAATAGCTGCTATATTACTCTATTCAAAAGTAGACAGCACTCCCTCTCAGTTGAATCACATTATTCTTCTTAACATCCTCAAAAACCAAGCATTTCCTTTATCTTCTTGTCCTGCAACCTCTAATTCCAGCTTCTCCAAAACAGTCACAAGATTTCCTGTGTTTACAAATACCTCTCTGAGCTGTACAAGGAATATGTCTGACCTTAAACATTGCTGCTTGTGGTTCTCCCAGTTCATAAAAAGGGGGCTTCCCTGTAGCCATCTCAATGATTGTGCATCCCAAAGACCAGATGTCTGCAGCCTTGCCATAGCCACGTGGCCCTTTGTCTATAATTTCTGGTGCCATATACTGAAGGGTACCTGTTTAAAACATATTCTTTTTTTACTTAGGGCACTAATGCTGCAAACAGATAGCTAAAGGACAAGAGGAACAAAAACACTGAGAAGTGAGAAATATTGGGAGAGTTAAAAAAAACCCTTTTTATTATTCAAAATTCAAGAATTCCCATATGCATTCCATATAAACTCAAAATACTACTCAAAATATTACTTGTGCTAAAAGCATTTGGTATTATCTACTGATGTGGATATCGGTTTTCAAAGTCAATGACAACTATTAAAGATTTCGATGAGCTTAGGATCAGACATAGTTCTCATTTACTGTATCAGAGCTTAAGATTAAAATATGGGAGATCACTCTGAATGGCACCCAGAAAGGAAAAGGAAGGGACAACTGAAATCTAAACCTAAAAGAGTTGGTATATGAATTCTGAAATAAGGGAATCAATCTAACACATCATTCGGCATTCTGTTCCACTTAGAGCAGCAATGGAAGAGCAGAGGATGGAATTAAAATAAGAGTCCCTTCTCATTTTGCATAATTATTTAATGCAGTGCCACTGCATGATTTAACATCCAAATCATATTATCAAGCAGAAAGAGGAACAAGTTAATGACAGGTTCTGTAGATAAGCGATTTTGGAGATGAAGCCAGGATGTCCAAGCCAATCAAGGGAGAAAAAAATGTTCAGCACGATGAAAAAGCCAAGCACAGAGGAGACAGACTGAAATACAATATAGGATAGACACAGCTCTTCCGTTGTACAGACTTCGATGTCACAAGTGGAACATCCAAAACAGCGTTCTCTTTGAACAGTGTGTCTTAGTTCGAAATTGCCCCCCCAGGAGCCGGGGGCCTAGAGGTGATTGGGTCCCAGGGCAGTTTCCCCTGAAGGACCAGTCACCGCTCGCTTTGTTCGCTCCTGTGACAAACCAGATATACACAGCAGAGACTGGCACGGAACCAAGAGAGCACAGACTCAAACTTGTTTCCTTGGACTTCGTAAGGAAGAAGAGACTTCAGTAAACAGCTGGAGGTTGGTGGGGGGAGTGAATCAAAGGAAACCCTTTTCCCTGAACACTCCCATGAGAGAAAGACTGCTTACCTATCAGCCAAAGGGCTCCTCCTGGGCTGAATTAAGGGAGGGGCTTAGAAGGAAGATAGAAGTGTGTAATATTGTATATATATAGTTGTTTTTAGCTTGTACAGTATTTAATTTGTATAGAATAAATGTATATACTTTCCCTTCCCCCTATAGAGGTGTCTGCCTGAAAGTTTCTCTTCGGTGTTGAGGTAAAATTGTGGGAAGGGGTGAGAGAAGCCTGGAAATTGGATTTTGAATTTTTGTGGTGGTTCAAACCACCACACAGTGCATACAAGAACAGTGTATAGCTTAAAATTATATATCAGAAAGTTATTCTTGCAGTAGCCTTTTATACTGATTTGAAGTCAACGAAAGTTCAGCATCTGTGGATTCTGACCCTACATACACAGTTTGAGTGAGGATAAAGGAGTCTCCTCTGGGAACATACCAGTGAAAGTTTCAGTACAAGGATTGATTCCTGCAAGTCTCTTTGAAGTTCCAAAGTCCGAAATCTTTAACACTCCACTGTACGTGTTGATAAGCACGTTATCACCCTGAGGAACAGAACATTCAGAGTAATTATTTTTCTCTGCAGACTCTTCATCTAAGACTTCTTGCATAGCCTGTTCCTACAGTGCACTCTTTACTAGGTAAAAATTACCTCTTAAGCCTTTTAAGAGAGGAGATAAAAGAGAAATCAATAGTGTTTCTGGTTTATGTAATCCCATTAACAGAAACTTCATCTCAAAGTGAACTTCCCCTACTACCAGAAGGCTGTAGGAATTCAGTTAAAGAATATTAAAAGAGGGAAAACGGCTTTTTAAAAACAAAAACTCCCACTTTTTTGTCTGCAATCTCCTTGGAAAAAAAGTTGCTAAGTATTGCATCCACAATCTTCACTTCTAATCAGATTTTATAGAAGTTCAATCATGTCACTGAAAACAGAAATAAAAGTATCTACTTTATCACATCAGAAGTTGCTATATTTCAATTTTTCTAAAATAAAAAAAACCCAACCCAAATATATTTTGTTGGTTCAAATTGAAATCAACAATGGTTCACCTACCTAACCCACAGTTCAGAATAGCAGAGACCTTTCAGAAAAACAGTTTTTAAATTACAGGGAAAATAAAAAAGCTATGCAGTTATGTAACACTGTGAGACTTAATTCTCTGCAAATTCTTACCTTTATGTCTCGATGCACTATTTGATTATCATGGAGATATTTTAATCCTTCAAGAATCTGCTTGGTGTAAAAGCCAATTGTCTGCTCGTTATTTTTTAATGGTCCCCATTTTGATCGTAGAAGAGCAGAAAGGCTGCCTATAATTTTGGACAGCAAAAAGTGAGAGTAAAAATCCAATTAAATTCTGCTTTCTCCCCAAAGCAAAAAAGGAACAACAAATATCAATCCCAGTGGAAATGTAGGCACCTCTTCTATAACCAGAGTCCTCTCCAGGCAAATGCTTAGTTGCATCATCACTGGCCTGAGTGATTAAAGAGAGTCTCGGTATCTCCACTGGCCTCAGATGCAGCAGAGAAGTGTATGCTTCCTCAAGCATGCAAATCAGAACCCATTTAACCAATATGCTCACCTCCCTCCTATACCAGGAGACAAGTTAAGCCCGGGAATGTTGTAAAAGAGTGAAAAAGTGTGGATGTGCATATGCATGTGTTTTTACATACACCAACCCCACAGTTACTCAAAAAGCTAAGATCAAGAAGTGGGATTTTTGTTACATCTGGCTGCTGTGAGTTCTTTAGTTGCAAACAGAAGCAACAATCACGAATCCCCTTTCTAGTGTCATGTACCTGAAGAGGGCTGAGCCACCAGAGAGTAGCTACGGTTGATCCAGTAGGATGAGCACAGATCATCTCTACCCTGTGTTGGGTTTGCATGGAAAGTGTTTGGTAGAAGGAGGGCTGCAAGGGGGAATTCTGTGAGAAGCTGCTGGAAGCTTCCCCTGTGTCTAATAGAGCCAATGCCAGATGCCTCCAAGACAGACCTGCCACTGGTGAAGGCCAAGCCCATCAGCAGTAGTGGCAGTGCCTCTGGGATAACAGATTTAAGAAGGGAAAAAAATACGTGCAACAATTGCAGCCAGAGAGAGAAGTGAGAATATGTGAGAAAAACAGCCTTGAAGACACCAAAGTCAGCAAAGGAGGGGGAGGAGGTGCTCCAGGCACCAGAGTGGAGGTTCCCCTGCAGCCCATGGTGAAGACCATGGTGAGGCAGGATGTCTCCCTGAAGCCCATGGAGGTCCCTAAGCTGGAGCAGGTAGATACCCAAAGGAGGCTGGGACCCCGTGGGAAGCACATGCTGGAGCAGGCTTCTGGCAGGACCTGTGGCCCCACAGGGGACCCATGGTGTTCCTGAAGGACTGCACCCTGTGGAAGGGACCCACATTGGAACAGTTCATGAAGAACTGTAGCCCATGGGAAGAACTCACACTGGAGAAGGTCATGGAGGACTGTCTGTCACGGGAGGGACCCCAGCTGGAGAGGGGAAGAGTGTGAGGAGTGCTCCTCTTGAGGAGGAAGGAGCGGCAGAGACAATGTTTGATGAATTGACCACACTCCCCATCTCCCTGTGCCACTGGTGGGAGGAGGGAAAGAAAATTGTGAGTGAAGTCAAACCCAGAAAGAAGGGAGCAGTAGGGGGAAGGTGTTTTTAAGATTTGGCTTTATTTCTCATTATTGTTCTCTGATTTGTCTGGGGAATAAATTAAATTAATATTCCCAAGTTGAGTCCATTTTGCCTGTGATGGTAACTGGTGAGTGATCTCTCCCTGTCCTTATCATGACCCATGAGGCTTATGTTCTATTTTCTCTCCCCTGGCCAGCTGAAGAGGGGAGTGACAGAGCAGCTTTAGTGGGCACCTGGCATCCAACCAGGGTCAACCCACCACAGATCTGAGGTCAAAGGAGCTTGCCTGTTACAGCAATGATCTGAGCTGTATCTGCAGCACACCTATCTACATACTGAAGCAGAGGCCTCAAGTACTTTGAAGACAGTTTCCCCATTAACTTAGGAAAGAGACATTAAAGAATATTACACCTGCATGAAATGTATCTTGTGGCAGTATTACAGGTTTTTATACTTTTAAAATGCTAAAAAAACCCAACCAACCACCAAACCAGTATACCCCAAAACTTACCACCTGGCACCTGTTCCATGAATATCTTAATGAAGCCATTTTCACTAAGAGAACCTAAATACTGAACAATGTTCTTATGTTTGAGATGCTTATGCAAAGCTATTTCTTCATGCAGAGGTTGGGAGTACCTGGAAAGCAAAGAAACAGTTTATTCAAAATTGACCTTTGGGAAGAAAGCCTTGTGTTTACTGTGGTAGCTAAAACTCTGTTTTAGGTCTCATGAAACATATTTACACTGAAAATGACTACTTCATAAATGCATTTAACAACAGTGGTTGTAACCACCATATAAAAAAATTGTGTAATCATATGTAAATATATATAACATATGTAAAATATATGTATTATTCTATATACATACAGAGAAAATATTATAAATGCATGAAAATTGACTAAGGAAAACAAAATTTGTAGAAAATTAACTGCTCTCCAGCCTAACTCAAAGAGAATAAACAGTTGTTCAAGTGGCTGGATTTGTATTAGTGCCAAAGCAAACTAGTAAACTATAAAGTTAGCATATAAATAAAACACCTTAATAATGAAAATGAATAACGATTTAAATTTTAATTAAAGTAGAAGCCTTTTCTGAAAACAAGAGTGTATATCAGAGTAAGAAAACAGAAATAATTTCATGGAGAGATATTTAAAAGAACAGATCAAAACAATATCACCAAATATAATTTAGTCCAAGGTAAAATATTTTTCAGAGATAAGCTTTTCAACAGTCTTTTTGTCAAGAAGGCTTCTGGAGTCAAGATCCTTCTCCATTGTGGAACACCACCGGAGCTCAACAGCTGATGTGCTCCCTGGGCCTGCCCTAACACTCTTCCTAACTTAGGACTGCCCTAATGCTTCCTCTTGGAAGCAGGTCAGCTGCCAGATTCTGTGTATTGTCTGGCAAAGCACTAATATCTGTGGTCAGCCTTCCAGGGCAGCTGAAATAGATGAAGGACACAGAACTACTTCTGTCAGTCGAGATGTGAGAAGCAGCTGCAGCATTTGAGCAAGTAGAAGACATTTTCAGATGTTTTTACTAAGGGAGTACTAACAGCAAACTCCACCTTGCAGCTACTTGCCATCAAAAGGAATAGTTTTACTGCCACCTTCACCAGGTTACTCTCAGCACAGACTTCACATTAACACAGGTATATTCTCATTCATTATAATTCTTCTCCCTGCACTTTTAAACCACACAGTTAACTGAGACTCAAGCAACTATAACAATTTTGAAAATAAAATAAAGCCACAAGAAAATTCTTCACTGGGATGAAGCATTTTTTATTTTAGAACTTAGCCATTAGAAGACTTTAAATGGTACAAACAAAGACAAATTCTAAACCATCATTATGGAATGGTTTGAATTAGAAAGAGACCTTAAAGATTATCTAGTTTCAACCCTCCTGACATGGACAGGGACACCTTTCACTAGACCATATTGCCCAAAGCCCCATCCAGCCCAGCCTTGAACAATTCCAGGGATGGGGCATCCACAACTTCTCTGGGCAACCTGTGCCAGTGTCTCACCAGTCTCTCAGTAAAGAATTTCTTCCAACCTAAACCTACGCTCTTTCAGTTTGAAGCCATTCCCTCCTGTCCTATGTGCCCTTGTAAAGAGCCTCTCTACAGCTTCCTTATAGATCCCCTTTAGGTACTGGAAGGTTGCTATGATGTTTCCCCAGAGCCTTCTCTTCTCCAGGCTAAACAAACCCAACTCTCTCAGCTTGTCTTCATAGGAGAGGTGCTCCAGCCCTATCATTTTTCTCATCATCCTTGTCTGTACCCGCTCCAACAGGTCCACATCATTCTTATGTTGGGGGTCCCAGTGTTGGATGCATCACTTGAGCTGGGGTCTCTTGAAAGCAGAGTAGAGAGTCAGAGTCACCTCCCTCAACCTGCTGGCCACACTGCTTTTGATGCAACCCAGGACATGGTTGGTTTTCTGGGCTGTGAGTGCATATTGTCAGGTCATGTTGAACTTCACCTAACACCCCCAAGTCCTTCTCCTCAGGGCTGCTCTCAATCCATTCTCTGCCAAACCTGTAGGTGTGCCTGGGATTGCCATGACCCACGTGTAGCACCTTGCACTTTGCCTTGTCGAACTTCATGAGGTTCGCACAGGCCCACCTCTCAAACCTCTCAAGGTCCCTCTGGATAGCGTCCCTTCCCTCCAGTGTGTTGACTGCACTACTCAGCTTGGTGTCATTGGCAAACTGTCCATGTTGTTGACAGAGATGTTAAATAACGCTGTCCCAATACCAACCTCTGAGAAATGCCACTCATCACTGACCTGCACCTGACCGTAATTCTTGAGTGAGACCATACAGCCAGTTCCTTATTCACCAAGTGGACTGTCAAATCCATGTGTCTCCAGTTTAGAGACAAGGATGTTGTGGGGGACAGTGTCAAGTGCTTTGCACAAGTCCAGGGAGATCATGTCAGCACTCTTCCCTTATCTGCCACTGCTGTAACCCCTTCATAGTAGCCTGGCAAATGTGTCAGGCATGATTTGCCCTTAGTGTTGCCATGGTGGCTGTCACCAATCACCTCATTATTTTTCATGTGCCTTAACATAGTTTCCAAGAGAATCTGCTCCATGATTGCATTAGACACAGAGGTGAGACTGACTGGCCTGTAATTCCCGGCATCTTTCTTATTCCCCTTTTTAAAAACAGGGGTCTTATTTCTTCTCTTCCAGTCAATAGGAACTTTACTGAACTGCCACAATTCCTCAAATATGATGATAGTGGCTTAGCCATTTCATCTGCCAGTTCCCTCAGGACCTGTGAATGTATGTCATCAGGTCCCAAGGACTTGTGCATGTTCAGGTTCCTCAGATGGTCTCAAACCTGATCATATGAGCAGTAGAAAGATACTTAAAAGTTGTTGCTTTCTATCAGAAGTGGACAATGCTCTCAGGCAGCTCTTGAGCTGCCCTGTGCAGTGCCAGGAGCTGGACTTGATGACCTTGATGGGTCCCTTCCAACTTATCATATTCTATGAATCTATAATCTCCTACAGTGGGTGGTTCTTTATTCTCCCAGTCCCTGCCTTTGCCTCCTGTGACCTGTGACCTGTGGCTGGAGCAGCTGTTGAACACAAAGGCAAAAAAGTCAAGACTTCTCCATGCCCTGGGTAACTAGGTCTCCCGTTTCCTTCCAGAGTGGGACCACATTTTCCCTAGCCTTCCTTTTATCAGCAACGTACTTATAGAAGCTTTTCGTGTTGCACTTAATGTCCCTGGCTAGATTCAATCAGGTACTTTAGCTTTCCTAACCTGATCCCTGGCTGCTCAGACAATTTCTCTGTATTCCTCCCAGACTACCTGTCCTTGGTTCCACCCTTTGAAGGCTCCCGTTTTGCGTCTGAGTTTGTTCAGGAGGTCCTTGTTCTTCAAGCAGGTTTCTTAGGTCTTTTTTCCTGTAGTCTAACATTTCCTGAGAAATAAATTATTCAATAGCTTATATTTAACATACAGCACTATTGAAGACTCACTGCTTTTTGCACAGAAGTAGTTTCATTTCTAGCCCTGCTCTAATTCAGAACTTAAACGGTTTTTACAAATTCAAAAGATGGTAATTTTTGCTTTTAAAATTATACAAACTAATTTCAGAGATTAATCCTTTTCTTTCTATAGACTTCTTTCGAAGTGCAAAAAGATCAGGTTATAATTAATCAGAAGTGAATTATTAATTTTTTCTTATTTTGCCATTAAAAGAATAATACTTGGAAGCCTGTAAATATTTTTGAAAGTTTAGACGAAAGACTAACAGCTTCATAATAATCTCTTCTGTGGTATGCTTTGCACACTGAGTCTGAAACCTCTTCCACTGAAAATTCTTTTAAAATGTGTATTGGAGAAGAAAAATATGTATTTTTTTTCTTTGAGCTAGTTATTGTTCTATTCAGGCTATCTTTCTATTAACTACAGTTGTTATAAAACTGCAAGAGTTATCACAGAGTGTTCTGTCAACATCTAGGCTCCAATACTGCTTAAATAATAATATTTGATGCTGGCTAGGTTGTAGAGAATAATGTTCTTTTTCTACAAATGGTTATTTTACTCCCAGGGACATACATTCTAGCTAAATGTGAGAAGAGTAACAGCCATTGTGGTGGATTAGAATAGCCTCTTTTATTTACCATTTTGAATACCAGTACTCTCCTTAAGATAACTGCTATGTAGGATGGGTAAAAGCAGCTTCCTTGCTGATATTAGTTGTAGACTGAACACTGCACAAACAAGGATACAATTATTTCATCCTACAAAGGAAATGCAGCATGCAAAAATATGGGATCAGTCATAAACCAAAAGAAGACAAATGGGCAAAAGACAATAAACTTGAAATTATAGATTCTATTCCCTCCTGAAATGATGAACAAAAATTCAACAGTTGGCACAGTTGCTATTTTATCTACATTCATTTAGTATCTAATTCCTCCTGCTACCAAGCAGTGTTTTGTCTTTATCAAAAGAGCTTCCTTCATAAAAATTATTTCTTTAACCAGGAAAAGGGGAAAGGAAGGATTTATCTTTCTCTTGCCAACCATGGCAACCATGGACTTTATTTTCTACTTTTCATAGTGTTTCTGAACGTAAGCCTGAGTTATAGTCTTTTATAATATTTTACAGTCTCTCAGTCTTTAAAGATTCAAGCACTCAAGACACCTGTTAAGCAGTTTGTACAACACTTGACTTCAAAAACCAAAGGCTAATGTAGAATTTCAGAATAAGAATAACTTGACAGTTTAATCCAGTCAATTTCAGTAAGAATATATTACTTTCAACCTTATATCACTTTTATTACAATATTTGTGGAAATCTACATATACAAGATGGAATACACTGGAAGTCTTCAGATCCACAGATACTAAGGACATCAAGTGCCTGATCTTTACATGGCAACCTTTATAATTGAAAGAGAGTAACATACATAAAGTGATTGCATTAAAAAAAAAAGAATTAACAAAGAAGTCGTTCCACATGATTAATGTCACAAGGCTTCATAGTAAGTGGTGTAAAAACAAGAATGCAAAATGTCTTTATCAACAATTCAGGCTCAGAATTTTAAAGGACTCCACAGATCATGAATTTCAATATGAAATCGTCCTTTTGTAAGGACACGTCTGAGTATGTCTAAGTAGATAGAGCCAATCACTGGGTGTTTGAATGAGATTCTGCACTTTAGCAGTATTTTTTTTTGAAAGAAGTACTAGTACCAAAGCCAGCAAACATCTAAATTCTCAGTTGTGATCACGTTCTACTCCGTAACTTGGAAATACCTACTTACAAAGAAAGGGAACAGCATTATATACCACAGACAAGTAAATTATTGGCAGCTTTGTAGAAGATGTACTCCTTGATCAACCAACTGACTAATCGCATTAATGAAGAAATTATGTAACGCACAAAATTTGGAATTAGCCACAATGACTATACCTGCTGTCTCTCTCTGGGATTTCTTTAATAGCAATTCTGACTTGATTGCTCAAATCTCGTCCTGCATATACAATGCCATACGTTCCCTTGCCCAGAATGACTCGTTCGCCATTTTCATCATACTCGTAATCATACTGCAAAACAAACAACAACAACATAAAATGAAACAGAAGGATAAGATTTATTCCATCTCACCCTGTGCTCATAACTAAAGCATCTAGGATGCTAGTAGTTTTCTGCAGAATGCAAAGGAGGAAAGAAAAACACTTCAAGAAGACAATTTGGATACCGTGCAGACATGCCTATGCTTCTCCACTGGCTTCTAAGGTAGCCATTTCAGGGAAGTGCACCAAGCTAAACTATGCTGGCCTTTACCTGTTCAGTGTAGTTCGCTTGCATATCTTAGCAGCATCTGAAAATCTGCGGGCAGGTGCTGTAAAAGCAGGAGCCGACGACAGAGGGCACTCTGCGCCAAACGGAGAACACCGGCTCCCACACAGGCACGGAGAGCAAGGCACGATACACCTACTTGTTCCAGGTGCCCTCCTGACCTGACTACAGCTTCCAAAACCAGCACAGCCTCAATTCTACCAGTGCCAGGTCTGTCAGCAGACTGTGCCAATGGAGGTTAGTGAGGACTGCAGTGCATTGAGTGGTTTCAGCTGAGTTTGAATTTCAAAGAGTTTAAGGCAAGTCCAAAAAGGTTTGTTAGACAGATTATCTGATCTGTCCCCTTTTGTGTAACAAAGGAATGTAATTTCACAAGGTCACTCCTGTGCTAAACCCAGTAACTTATGCTTAAATAAAGTATTTTTTATTTTCCATCAAATAAAGATGGCTATTTTTTTTAATAAGAGAGAGAATCCACTTCTTTTAGTACTTTGTTTCACCAATTAATTACTCTTATGGTGAAGTCATGCCTCTTAATTCAAATTTCTTCTGTTACTATTTAATTACATTTTTTTCAAATTATTAAAGAGATCATTAGCACATTGTTATTTTTCCTGTAAAAATATTTGCCCACTGTGATCAAATCACCCACTGCTTTTCTTTTTGCTAAAATAAACAAGCAGGCACCCTAAGGTTCTCATTATAGGCTATTTTTCTATGCCACAAGTTACCTCAGTGGTTTTCCTTTGCCTGATCTCTGATTTCAGATATATTATAAAATGACAACTTGAAAACTGGGACAGAGGGCTGTTTGTATTCATTACACAGCACTGACTCTCTCAGTTAGTTATAGATGTCTCTAGAGCTTCGGGACAGCAGATTTTCATGTGACAGGGCATGGGCTTAGATATTCTATCCTGTTTCCCTGCCACCTCAAAGAAAGCCCTATTACCTTAAGTGCTGCATTGCACCCAATGGCCTGGTACTCACTTTTCAACTAGGTGTATGTTCAGATAAAACTCAGGGTGAGAACAGAGCATGTAACGGTGTACTCAGCCAAGCTATAACTTAGCTAACAGGGGTAGTAACAGAAGTAAGTTTGAGTTTGTGGGCTAAGGGTATAAACAGACTCCCAGCAGCACCAACATCATCATCTGATTTGAGTTAGTTGTTCATTGCCGTGCTACCTACAGACAGTAACTAGCCAGGACAAGCCTTCCCCTACTAGAATTATATCCTTACTTGTTGTGCAGACGATCTGCCAATAATGTAAGTGCACACGATTCCAGTGATGCATGAAACAGACAACAAACAGTCTTTAAAATTTAAACAGATCCTAATGCTGCCTGACTATGAGTACATTCTGATGTAACTGTTACAAGAGTCACTCTGCAATCAGCACCATGGCAGAACTCCAACATTGTGTACCTTCTAAAGTGAGTATGCTAACTGAATTACGAGAGATTTAGCTATGCTGGGTATAAAGACTACATCAACACCCTTAAAAAGAATCATTAATAGATAAACAGTAGAGGATAAGATTTTATAAACAATAAGTTCACTAATTCTCCCAGGAAAGGGGTGAGTAACTTACTTCTGTGAAATACTAGACGAGAAGCCCAAAATTTAGCATGTTGGGGGAAAAAAAGTAAAAATACCTCTAGAGAGTCTCCATCACATTCCCCTTCTTCTGTAGTCTTCCCTATTTCTTCAGTGATACTGTTCACCATGTCAAAAAATCTATACCAAAAAAAATAAAAAAAGAGAAAAGAAAAGCAAATACACACTTAAGACAGTATGAGGACAAAGAAAACACTTCTCTCTAAAGTAATGAATGAAAAAAGAGAGGACGTAAGTACAGTAAGTATTATTTTATATAATTACATATTATATAACAATAATACATAAGTATATATAATTTATACAGTCAGTATAAATTCAGTATAAAACTTTGCCTATCAGTAGAAAAGGAAAATTTTGTTTACATGCAGAATTAACAGTCAAAATCTGCAGTTTTTCTACTTCTTTTACATACTTCTTTTATCATACTCCATGATATCTGAAATTATTAATGAAATTCATATTTCAAAATCTACACTCAGGGTAAAATTCTCATCCTATACCATCATTTCTTTATGTCCAATGAAAACAGTGAAGTATCATGAGAAGTGCCTAGAAGTCCTGCCTACATTTGGAAGAGTTTTTGTAGCGTAGGAATGCCAGTTTCAAGTTTTTGCTTGAATGAAAAGGGTGTCTATTTTGCACCTTTTCATTAAAAAATAGTATTATATACGGCTTCTATCCTTTTGAAAGAATGCAAGTACAAAAATCATGTCACACTTACTTATCTCTTAAGAAGACCTCAGATATGAAGGGGAATGAACATGGTAAAAGGACCTATATGAACTAGAATGGATGAGTAAACAATCTAGAGATTGGGCTGGGAGGTGGCCACAGTCATTAATAGAGAGTATTAATTTTAGGCAAAGTTGCAGCCTTTTTAGCACAAAAAGACATGAAATTTCCTCTGGAAATGCCTCCTGGATCAATTCAAGACCACAGCCCTTAAGCTTATGGAGCAGAAACACAGCCTAGAAAAACTGCAACACCCCTAATTTTGTGCAACAAACCCTTGCCACTTATCCTGTAGGGACACAGAAACAATCTTACTTATGTAAACATATACTAATGTAAAAGAAATTAAGTGTGCTTCCTCATAATAGCAAATAAAACTGTAGTTACAGTTAAAGAAAAATCCTGACTTTCTTGTTACCCCAAATGTTCCCACTTCAGAGAGTCCATTTTAAGTTTATGATGCTTTGTTGAACTGGGGGCAAAGAGACAGTTTTAGTAAGCCTTAATATGATAACTATTACAAAACTAACCCCAGGAAGGTGTGTGTAAAAAAATAATCAAATTTGTAATTACATTTGTTTCTAATGTTTGTCTGAGCTTGTACTTTGACCCTTCATACATCATATCTCCAGGGTACTGTAGTATTAAGTTTTAATAGATGACCACTTATGATGCTCAGATCAACTGTCACCATAGCTCTGAAACAGTCAGTCCCTGTTGTGCATGAAGACACCATCTACCCCATCACAGGCCATGCTTTTTTCTGAAATAACAGTGACAGACCTTTTGCAATGAAGTTCTGTGCAGAAATAGATTTGAAAGTCATCTGAGTTGTGCAGCACGTATAGGAAACAGCATCGTTCTTCAAACTTCGAAATGCTGAAAGAACAGACAAGCAAGTTATTGGAAAGATGCATTTGGACTTCCACCAGCTTTGTCAAACCATACAGATCAACCCATTTAACATGGGAAAGCACCAGATTAAACCTGAGAAGCCATAGTTTTTCCTTATTGTAAAATTACCCTCTTCTATCCTCCGAAGTTCACATTCTGCTGTTTGCTATCATTCAGCCGGCCCCCCTTGTCCATGGATTGCCCAAGAAACAGCGGGAGCAAAGAAATTCATTGGAGTATTTCCATTGACCTGTAACACTTTTATCTTCCATGCATTTAGGTAAGGCCCTTAATTTTCACTCCTGTAGCCAGGATGAAACATCCTTTCAGGATCATATTAGAAAACTGGACTTTGAACTCAAATCAAGAATTCTTCCTTCTTTAGACATCAGCCACAGCTCAATCTTGAACACAAAAATTTCTGATCAGTGCTTTGTTAATTGGTACATTGATAGTACATTAGAAAAATATTTTTAAAATAAGTCAGCATCCAAATATGAGGTGAGTGACTTTACCCCCCTTGCCCACCCACATCTTCCTTCAGTTTTGGTTTTATCTGCTATAACTGGAGAACAAAGGTAACAAGAAGGCAAGAATGCCATTTTCTTATAGATGCACGGATGTCTCAACAGAAAAACAGAAGAGGTGCAAACTCTGGTACAACTATCAGTTTTCCACCCCAAGTAGGCTGCAGCTCTTGTAAAGATTCATGAGAACTGTTTTATATGCATGTCATTACTCTGCTCCTTAAAGAAAATATTAAATTTTATTTGAAATAGCTCTTTCTGTAACTTTGTCACATATTGAGTGCCAGCTGTCAAGCTAATGCAGTATAATTGATTGTTACTATATTCAAAAAGAGGGAAAAAAGATGGCTAGAGGTGTTACAAGGGAATATAATGTAGTATGTGAGAAATCAAGACAAAGTAAGTCTCCTTATTTATATTATTAATATACTGGACCAAATCCACAGTCCTAGTGAAATCAATCTACTTTAGCTGGATCAAGATGCCAACATGTTTTTCCTTAATTTATGGTACAATAAAGTAGAATTATATTCTATGTTGTGCTAAAGGACTGACAATTTGATTAACATAACAGGTTTTCTTTAAGTATGAGGAAACACTTGGAATTTTCAGCCTTTAAAAGGTGTCTAAGGATCCTTGCTTTCCTTTACGATTCTTCTATTCTAGAGCCTGGTAATTTTTGATAAATAAATGGCTCTTTAGACGAGCTAGGGGGTCTGCCTTTCATAAAGCTTCTTATGAGGAGAGCAAACTTCATGATAAAAATATCTGGTTTTGGGTATGGTGACTCATTTATTTTCACATTAGGAAAAATTCCCATAAATTTGGGAAGAGAGTCACTGTCTCCAGTTTATAAACTATTTTTTAATTCAAGTTTTTCAAGCATATAAGTAAACTCCCTAGATATGGAGTAACTGATATTAACAGAATTACTCATTCATTTCAAGTTCCATGCATGTTTCAACATTTTACTGAATAAACTGTCAGCTGAAACCTGACATGCCCAGAAACCACTGACTAACACAGCAGTGAATAAAGGGCTAAGAACGTGGAGTGTACACAGAGGCCATGCAAATTCGTAAACATTTAAGACCTTTAGGTGAGCATTTACATTGCTTATATGTTGCTTCCCTTCCAGAAAAATGTCGTTGAAGTAAAAAACATCCAAGTTCTAAAAAGTGACTCTAAAAAGTGACATTGCTCAGGAAATGCCTCATTTTGACAGTGCCCAAGCAGATGTAGTACTCGCTGACTTCTATAACAGCAGAACTGGGGTTGAATTTGCAAAACTCCAGAAACAAACAGGGAAGCACAGCGTAGCATGGCCTTGTGCCCAGCTCGTGTACATCCACAACTCCCCTTAGTCAATGAGAAACACTGCAAATGCTGTAACTACTGATTACTAGTACTTCCAGATGAAGCAGCAGATGAAACAGTTGAACACTGGCAGCAACCACAGAAAAGCAGTTGTTTGGAACTTTTGTATGTTTGCTAGAAGTGTAGCTGTACAGACACCTCTCACTGTTGTAATTAAGTTGTCTGACGAGATTCAAAGCTCCAAGAACTTGGAACGGAAGACAAATATCCTTGTGTTAAGCTTGTCTAAGTTCTTAAGCTACGAAGGAAACTGCATGCAGATCTGAATCCAACTTTTCCACTGTCTCTAACACAATATTCATCAGGATGACCTCTGAGGCACTCTCTCGCAGAAACAACACAAGTAGCATGTATTTCATAATTCAGGTTTTGTTCTAAACAGTGAGATAAAGCCAACTTGTAGTCTAGCAACTGCAGTCTGCCACTTGATTTTTTGTTTTTCTATTGGAAAAATAAAGCACCTTGTGGTAGCAGCCATGTTCCAAAAGCTCTGATAAAGCCTTTAAGAATAACAGCACTTTCTGGCCTGATTCAATAAGAAACACTTGTACTTAAGAGGTCAAGAAGGCATATGGCAAAAGTAAAGATATTTACATTGGCACACAAACTGCTTATCGATGAGTTTCTCATGCTAAAGCCAGTTGCTATAACTTACTGCATACAGAGTGTGATCTAGCACTGTTCTGCTCAGAGAGTTCTATATACTTACCAAGTTGCTTTGTAGTTCTTGAGAGCTGAACCCCATTACTCATGAAACAAAGCACTGATTACACTGGCTGTTATGCAGCACGCAGAAGAAGTGACCCTCTGTCACTTCTGCCAAGTATTTACCAGAAACATTTCAATGCCAGATGTCTCTTCAGGCCAGCCTGTCTCCTTATGTAATGCCATAAATATTTATGGAGGTCTTTGTTGAAAAAGCCTCCAAGATCATGGACAAAGACCTGCCTTGTACATTAAGGCTGCATTTCTAAAGCTGATTCTTACTAGTCTAGAAAGGCTGAGGATCCTCATAATGCTGGGAACTCCCCCTTCCTAGACCGCTTTTAGTCTAGGAGTTTCAAAGTAGCCAAAAATAGTCTTGATCCAAAAATAGGTTAGAAGCAGGCCTGGTTCTGAAGGTTCTCCCACTACAAAGAATACTTGCCTTCATAAAACTGGGGAAAAAACCCCCTGTAAAACACTGAAAAATGAAATAATCAGAAATTTAATCTATATTTAAAAGAAAAAAAAAAAGCTCATTTCTTTTTATGCTTGCATAAGATAAATATTTCCTCTTGCAGCTACTCATGGAGGCAGCCAGAGAGTTCTCTAAGAATTCACAGTGACTCTTGGCTCACTGTAAAGTCATCTGAGTTGTTTTGGACATCTGTTCAGAAGAACAGTTTTGAAATTAAATTGACAAGTTAAATGATAATTCACAGTTTAAATAATGAATGTAGGAGGGTACACCAGAAACAGTATTGACCATAGAGTGGTTTAATAAGGCGTAGGGGAAGTAAAACCAAAAGGACAATATACAAACAAATTCTTTTCCCCCCCTCTTTTTTTTTTAGAAGCACACAAAAACATACTGTAACCAAAACCCAAACCAAACTGAACTAACCATATCATTGCAATTTTTGCCTAAAATAAGCTGAATCCCACAGGATTGAATCTTTGTGCCTATTGATAGTTTGGTTTTTTAAGTTACTTTTTGGAAGGAAAAAGAACTATCCATCTGTGCAAAAACGTCCTGCAGACATAGCAACAGCTTTATGTGTCAAACAGTTATTATTAGAACAGAGCAATGACTATTTAAAAAATATAAGTTTTCTGGACTTTTTGTAATTACACTAAAAGCAAAGTGGAAAGTTGCAGGATGACAAAGTACAGATAAATCCTAGGGGAAAAAAAGAGACTAAGATGAAGAAGTGATACAAAGAGGTTACGGCAGTCATAGAATATCACTGTCACTCCTAGGTCCACAGTGGCAGCTTAATACAACATTCATTCAGTTACTCTTCTCATTTCAGAACACAAAATGGAAACAACTCACCTTACTCCCCTGATAGAAGCAGCACAGAAGTTCCACTCATGGATACCTTTCTGTAACACAGAGTAGAAAATATATAAATAAATAAAACATTCCTTCCTACAGATGAAGTGCCAGTAGGCATATCTTCTAGACTGAAGCTCATGAGATGGAATGAGAAACACTTAAATTACAACAGTCTTTTACCTGTTAATGGTTATTTTTCAGGGCTTTTTTTTCACCTGAAACCAAAGCAACAGAAGTTCTATCTAGAAGTTTTGGGTTATTTCCTTACTGTTTACTCTGCAAACACAATATACTATTTTAGAAAACATTCAAAACAGCAGATAACAAGAGCTGCCAGTATAGCCTTGTCTGGATACTGAACCTGGGAACACATGCAGCCCTCTGGAAAGTGGGGGGAAAAATATTCCACCTCTGAGAATAACAAGAGCCTGTTCTGCACACTCAGTCCCCTAATATGTGAGAAGACCAGGTGGAGAGAGCTACAAGTAGAAAATCTAATGCAGGAGAGCAAAGTGGCAAATTCTTGAAAAGTAGGGGGAATTGCTCAGGGAAGCAAATCTGAAGACAAAGTGTCCAAAGAAACAGAGCCTATTTCACTAGGAATCCAGAAGAGAGCAGTAAGTAAGTACCAAAATCCCTAAGAGCTGCTGGAGTAATAAACATGGCTGGAAGAAAGAAACCACTCTATGAAAACACAAAGTGCCAGGCCTCACTTTTTTTCAGATCTTTTAAACTTACAGTTGTCACATTCAGCAGAACTGAGTTCTCTCTGTAGACAGTCATATTGCTCTGTGTTTATATTCTAATAAAACTTTACTGTTAGCAAACAGAAGTCTTTTGTATCTTCTAATGAAAACATTCTCCTTTCAGGAAAAGGTACAACTACACCACCTCACGGCCCTGGCAATGTTGTGATCCCATCACAATGAAGAACATATTTGAATTCTGCTTTCTAGAGCTGAATTTCATTTGGCATTTTAGTGATCCGAGCAATTAAAATTCCCAGACCTTTCTTACTCATGCACATGGCTAGGCTTCGCGAACGAAGATTAAGGAAGGTTCTATCCACATTTATTACAGGCACGCTGTACTAAGAGATAAATTTATAGCATAAGGGCATAGTGTCAAACACAAACATAACCAAATATATTCCATAATAAGGCTTTAAAATGTGTAGCTTATAAAATGTTTATTGAATAGTGAAATACACAGAAGTCAGAACAGACACACTGCCAAAACAGTTGCACAATGTGCAGGAAATGACAGTGGAAATTACTGTCCCAGCTATAACAGCTTTCTATAAGGTTTCCTACATCCTATTTTCCCTCCCCTATAATTCTTTCCTTCCTGCTCAAATCACATTAAAGGTTGTGATGCTAATATGAAATGCCTAAGACAATGTACCAAAAATGCAAGCAAATATCTTTCTTGATGCACAAGTTTCACACTATTATAATTGTAAAGTACAAAGAGATACTCCAGTATCCCTTCAATGTTAAATGGAGCAAGGGTTTCTCCAGTGGTTTACAGGAACAGGAGAATAGCTTGATATCACGAAAAGTTGAGTAGAAGTACTAACTGATGCTAGCATGAAGAGTCTGTGAAACTACTATTCGAGTTGCCTGGTTCTCTTGCATGATGAAAGATCACCAACTCAATTCCTCTGCTAATTAGGTGTTTCTGCACTGTCTTTTACTCCTCCCTTCATATACAAAGTCTGTCAGTTTCCAATTTTCAGAGCTCAGCTATTGGTGCTATCCACTATTAGGAATAATCTGAAATGTAAATAAATTAAAATATATGTCCTGGCAGGCAGAAATGCTCAAGAAACATAACAAGAAACATAATCATTGTGGTTTTTACCTGTAATCTATGTGCAACTAATCTCTCACAAACTCATACGTCTTACTACACAAAGTTCTCAAGCAATGACATAATATAAAAGTTATGTTCCTTCATGATCTTGCCATGATCTTTGAATACGCTGGAGTAAATATATCAGGCGTGCTATCCAAATTCAGCATCTGTTCTTCGGTTAGGCAAAAAAACATCAACTACCCAAAACAAAACTCAAAATGGATTCAGAAGCCAATATGAAACAGAGACAGGCTGTTCTATTTCGAACTTAAAAACAGCACTGCTGCATTCCTCTAACCCCATGCGGAAAGGGCTGCTAAAATTAGGGAACTGCAAGGCAAAGGTACTGTGCATTCTACAAAATAAAATGCTGTCTGATTTTTGTAGGCATTTGTTTATCTTAAACTCAGTAGTAATGACATAAATGTTTAGATATGTTTCTAAAAAAAAGCAATAGAAAAGGAAGAGGCCACGTTATTTATCCTGGTATTGACTGTCATTTGTCTATTTAATTTGTGCATGAAAGGAAGTTTATATGCTTTGTAACTCACAAATCTTATTCTTGGAGCACTGACTGAATTCTGGAAAACAAGGACAACCATTAATTTATGCACCAAAATGAACTGAAATCTGAAGCTCTGACAGACCTATAGTTGGTAGATTGAAACTGGACAGATGAAGTTTCCAAACCCAACTGTCTAACATGTCCTTGCAGTAGACACAGGTGGTATTTGCTTGTTATCAGCCTCTAAAATGCCTGGTTTTGGCCTAGTAAGGATCAAAGTACAAGTATTCCTCTTTGTAGTGGGCTGACACAATAAATCATTTTCCTTCACAACATCTTGTAGCAAAGACAAATATTATATTGGTTATATTCAGCTGAAAAGGAAGCTGGTGCCTCCAAATTTTTCTAGTCCCTTTTCTCCCTGTAAGGTTTCTGATTCTAAGGACTTTGACAAATTGCAACAGACTATAATTGTACAGCTGAAAGGGTAACTACCAAATTGCCCATTGCATTCTTTTGATGGGTATGATGGCTCACAGGGCAAGGATGCCTGCACTGAGTATTAATCAGATCCCTGGCTACTCAATAAGGGTATCACAGTAAGGATTCTGGCCAGAGCAAAAGTACTGGGAAATGCATTTAATGTCTAATGCTATTGATTAACACTAGGGCAGCAAAACCAGGAAAACACTAATCCACAGAAAATACAAAGATACACGCCTCATATCAGGAAGGAGGAGGGGAAAAGAGAAAGAGAAGGTATAACATACTACAAAGAAACTTTAAACACAGGATAACAGATTTATAATAATGGAAAATGCTACTAAGCAAAGGTTACAAACCCTGCAAAGCCAAAATACCTATCTTCTGAACACCAAACACATATAGACTGATACATCCAAATCCTTCTCCCAGTTACAGGATAACTGGGCAGTCAAGTGACACAGATTTGAAACAGGTTATTGCTGAAAGTATCAAGCAAAATATCCCAGTACCTAAACGATAAATGAATGCACCATGCAATACTATTTTTGGAATATGAGTGCACATGCTCAAGTAAGGTTAACTCAAACTGGAACATAAGAAGTCATGGCAATGAGGTGCCATGTGCGGCCAGTATACCAAGCCTATTTGTTTTGCCAAAAAAGAAACCTACACAAAAACCCACACTAAGAGATATTAGGATTCTCCTTAAAAATACAGTAAGGTAAAGTTCTCTCAAAGAGAGAAAGGAGCCGCTTAACATAAACACTATGTTAGCAAAAGAACACGTGCGTATGAAATGACAACAAACAAATTCATATTGAAAACGAGAAGACTTAAAGGAATACTCTTCTACTTCACCAGTAGCATTCCACTCTTGTCTCTTCTAGAGGTACAGTGAAATTCTCAAACCACTTTCCAGCATGATCGGTCAACTGTGAAACCTACACTAGTATTCAGACAGAGCTTGATCACTTTATGTGAAACATAATATGGGAAGAGTGTCTGCAATAGAGGCAAACAGGACTCAACAGTCCAGAAAATTCCCTCTAGTCCTATGTTTCTTCTTATGCTACAGTTAAGCAACTTAACAGAATGGAAAGTATCGTCTGTAGATGAACTAAATACACGCACAAAAAGGCACACAAAAGCAAAACCAATATGTAAGTACAAGTAGTTTCTAAATAAGTCAAATTCTGAATATAGAAATACTTTCAGAAGAGGTACTTTAGAAAAGCAAGATTTAGTCTGTAATACTGACAAATAATTCTTTACCGTGGGGTAAATTTTTATTTTGCCCAAGAATTGTATAAATTTATTTTTTAAATTATTCTCAGAGGCTAAGCCTACTTCAAAAAACATCAGAGTAAACAACAAATAAACAGAAATTCATTGGTCTAGGCAAACATTTCAGTTTGTGCTCTGAAGATGCTATTTCAGCTGCCATTTATATTTTCTCATGAACTCATAGCAAAAACTCTAAGCAGTAGAGCCTCACTGTATTTTGAGTTCAAAAATGTTTCTCCGTTTACAGACTACTAGTTAGGAACGCTGAAGATGTTGGACTTGCCAGTGCTAGGTTAACAGCTGGACTTGATGATCTTAAAGGTCTTTCCCAACCTGAACAATTCTACGATTACCTAAAAAACAGGTCTTCACTGTCTAATCCTGCAAGCAAACAAAATGCTGCCACAGAAGAATGAATAGTGCTAGTTCTTACAAATCACACCATCCCCAGTGTTTTGTCTTAAGCTGACTCAGTCTCCTTTTATTCTTCATATACCCCTTCATGTTTCTGTGCTGTCATCCTTCTCCAGGGTTCTACGACATCCTCCCTGTCTTCCCCCTTACCAACATTTTGCTTCCTAAGTATCTCAGAATGTAATAACCATTCCAGGTTTTCCTCTTCCCTTCCATCTCCGGTTTTTCTAAGCACCTTTCCAAATACATCTGGCTATCTCACACCTTGACATAGGACTTCCCAGCTTTTCCAATTTCTAGAGCATCCATCTATCCTTCTGCCACATACTTGTTTGGCTTTTGATTGATTCCGCTCCCATTTTAACATACCAGTCTCTATTACTTTCATATTAGAATATTTATCACAGCTGACAAGTAAAACTGCAAGTAGAGGAAGAAATCTTAAGCAACAGACTTGTTGTATATTATTCACTGGTTTAAAACAATCTGAAAGAAGATGCCAGTTATTTTGAAAAATGATGGGAGACAAAAGATCCATTGAAAATCAGGATAATCTTAAGCACAGCAACATATGTTCACAGCATCTTCCTGTGTGTTACTAGAACACCTTACTACTTTTCAGAATCACCATTAGATGTAACTGATTATATGTTACATGCATTATGTACCATGTATACTTTTCAATTGTGAAAAAAGTTACAATTACAGACAACATCATGGTATACCTTGTCATCAGGCAGCACATGCCAGATGGATACAGTCTTCTCCTCAGCTTCACTGTTGATAGAGAGATATGAGGGCTGATAGATTTTGGTTGGTTCTAATATTAAAACCTAGTAGAAAAAAAATATTTTTAATAGTTAGTGCAAAATCTGTGGAACTTCAAAAAGTATTGAAATCTGTTAGAACTATTTCTGTAGTCATACCATAGTAAGAAAAACAGGGGAAACAATGAAAGGCAAAATTTTAGGTACAGGGCTAGTTTAGTATGGCTGACAGTAATTTAAGATTAAAAAAAAGCGAATTTTACTTTAGTTTTTTTATATAAGGCTACTATGAGTCAATTTTGCAAACTACTTTTTTGAAAACTATCAGGTTTTGAAAATCTTTCTGTCACAACTCCTTCTCTTGCAATGCCACTCTAGAATGTCCATCTCCTGTGTGGAGAAGATTCATGGTACACCTTTACCATCTTTTGGTAGAAGCATATTTGGCTAAATTAGAGAAACACATTAACCTAAACTGAACTGCTTTTGATTTAGACCACCACTGTAGCCACCAGATCAAAAGATTTTCTCAAAAGCAACAAGCACCTCTGCAAATCCCCTAAGACCCAACAGAACAACCGCTTACTGGAAATCGAACTACAGTCACATCTGTCTTTGTGGCTTCAACAAGGAAGTCCATCCAGAAATCGACAAGTTCCTGGGTGGCCGTATGTTGCTCTGGAGTCAGTTTCTTAAAATGCTGATATATCAAAATAGTCTCTACAATAGACTTCAGGTACCTGTGATCATCCAAACATACACAGATAGTAAATTTAATACAGTTTGTAAATAAATACACCAAGGCTGCCAGTAACATTTTGCTTCTCTAGGACTGCTTTTCATAGTAGCAATTCCCAATTAGAACTGGAAACATAGGTGCTAGTCAACTCAAATATAAATAACACTCCTTCCTGCACATATTCCTAATACCACATATTGTCTTCTATCACACTTCATGATATAGCTAAATCCTCTACCTAAGTGAGCCCATGTCCAATTTGTTTCAGTAGCGACCTACCTCAAATAAAAATTCAAATGAAAAGTCCAGTAGTTTAACTTTCTACAATATTCTGTCTTCTATATTGGGTCTGCATTGACAATTATTTTACACAGATTTCTAAAACATGATGCTTCTGGAATTGATTATCCTATAAAGATGACAACAGCTATGCTAAGCAGTTTTTTGGCATTGTTAGGGAAGGACAACAGCAGTGCTGAATGTCTCCCCTAAATGCAGCTCTCTGCTGTTCTGCTTTCTGGTGCTGATTTATGGGGCTCCTTCATAACATTGCTTTTTCTTGGCATTTTAGACAAAAAAAGGTTGTACACATAATGTCATGCAATCTTTATGAATACTATAGCAATGAGATATACATGCTAAAAGAGGATTTATCCCAGTTATCACTTTATCAACATTAGGCTATGCATGGAAGCTTTTGTTTTCAAGCTCATGACAAGAAGATATAATATAAACTCAGAGGGTCTTTTTTGAATACTTCTGTAGCTGTGCAATTTCCAATCATCCTTCTTAGGCCATGAGGATATCCAGCTTAAAGTACTGTATTTACTCCCATTTGTGCCAAGTAAGCCCTGCTATAAAGCAGGCAACAGACTGGGAAAGAATTGCTCACAGGAGAAATTCTTCCTGAAGCACAAATGAGTGTGCTGTATTTTCAGAGTTTAATCCACAGACTTAAAACCCAAAGGCACTGGGGTACATAAAATCCTGACAACCAGGCATTCATAAAGTCCAGAAAATTCTACCAGGAGACTTCCAGAGAGTGCTATCCAGGCTGTCAGTAAAATAGACACATAGCAAAAATGGAAAACCTTGCAAATAAATACACTGTGAATAGCATTTATGAAACATTTTGTTAGAAAATTAGAGTTCCTAATTTTGACAGTTTCCTATGTTATGTCAATGCAGAAGTTGAGCATTTCCATATTTTAGCACATATACATACACTCCCCTCTGATAAGCTTCTGGAGCCTTTATAAATTGACAAGAATACACAGGCTGTGACATATGCATTCTTTCAATCGGCAGCATGACAACTTTTTCAGTCAGAAAGGAGTCTTGGTTCTTCCCAGCTAACAGGATCCCAGTCCTTAATGAGTAGTGACTGGTCCTTAATTGCTGCCTATATCCAAAGTGGAACAGGTGTTGGGAACCTGCTGTCAAAGCACACATCTCTTGGCCTTCGCATAACAGACGTTGAGTCTACAGGGTTGTCTTTAACCCCAGATTTATAACCTTTCTGTTAATTGGACTTTCATCTGAAGTCTTCTCAATTGTAACAAGACACAGCTTACACCATACGGCTCATTTGTATTCAATTCCTAAAACAACTGGTATGTGCCATATCCATCACAGTATTTAAAGGTATAACCAGGCCTCTCTAGCAAAGCTGTCTACATTCTCCAAAGCTTTCAGGTAGTTATGACTGAACTCTCAAGCCACTACAGCTTCTCTTCAGCAATGCAATGCAGCTGCTGATGTATGGTGCCTAGAACCAGCTCCTCCTTTCCCTTTTGCCCTCAGAACAGCTTGAAATCAATGGTGAATCTGCCCTTCTCAGACATCAAATTAAAGACCCATATCAGATCTATCCCTGAATAAGGGCAAAAGAGGAAGAGAGTCCCTTGTCTGGGCAAAAGTACAGTGAAACAATGCACAGACAGCAAAATCTGTTAAAAAAACCCAAAACAAATCTCCTGTCAGCTAAATACAGTGCTGAATGTGAAAGCTGAAGGAATCCATTTAATACATAGCAATGTACATGGCCTTGTTTATCACCTTACCATGCTGGTGCCTTTAGTTTAAACAGCTTTTCTGAAGCCTGGATCACTCTTAAATGATCATTAGCCAACATACTGGCCCCCAAGAAAGATCCCACTTCCCAATAGCTTTGCAGTTTCTCCAAGCTCCCCTTTTTACCAAGCAGGCTGCTGATCTTTACTCCTGTAGTAAAGAGAATAACAGGTCACAAGATTTTGTATTAATGCAGTTTTAAAAGAACCATTTCCCTGATTTGAAATTGCTTAAATTACTATACCCTCTCCATTTTGATAAAGTAAGATGGAAATCATACTTACCGGTTAATGTTATATACCTTCCGAACACCCTAAGCGGTAGCAGACTTTTTTTTTCCCCTCCCCCTCTTCCTAAAGGCTTCTCAAGAAAGTAACTTTAAGACATCACTGTCAGGACAAGGCGACAGTCAGATTACCTATGTTCTTGCATGGACCTCATTACCTATGTTCTTGCATGGACCTCATCTGTAAAGGTAAATTGGGGCCTTAGGCTACACAACATAGCTGCAAAAACTTAACAGATGCTGAATAAGGCACCTATTATGTTTTTTTCTGCTTTGTTTTGACTTACAAGCCCCAAGCCCCAAACTTACCTTTATAGACAAGGTCCCATGCAGAAGGAACAGATGATCCACTGAGCTTCTTCCAGCAGTGATGTTCTTTTAATTGCCGCAAGTCCTACCCCAATGAAAGACATCTATTAATATTCATAAGTCCCTTAGCAACTCAAAGACTATGGAGAGCCTCAGGTTTTATTTTGACTTGCTAAGTTTGCCGAGAACTACAGGCTCCCCTGTGGTCTTCAGGATGATTTTTAGTTCATATGAGCTGCTACATATAGCTAACATGAGACATGCTATACCTTCCCCTGCAAATAAACCAATTTGCAGCTTACAGAACAAGCCTCTTCACCACCATAGTCTTTTATTCACTTTTCCCACACTACTCCACTCTGACAGTTTCCCTCCCACATCACCTTCCACTGGCCTTGATATTCAGGCTGAGTATTCACAAGAAATTTCAATGTTGATCTTGATTTTTTCCTTAACCTTCCTTGAGTAGGTAGCAGACTAAACTTCATGGCAGAAGTAGCAATAAATACTATCAAAATGGGTATCATTACAATATATAATTTCAGTCTAGAAAGTTTATCTTGTTTTATCACATTGTTCACATTTTTATGTTATCAACGTCAAGACAATAAATGGTTTTAAAATGTGAAATTGTATCCAAGTGGCCTATAGCTTATTTCACATCTGTATTTCACACTTTGTGCTCTTTTGCTAACAATAAATTGTCATGCTTGAGTAACATTCAGAACAAAATATTTCTTTAATCATAAAAATATTATTTTTTTGCTCTTGGGAAATAAG
Organism: Manacus vitellinus; assembly: GCF_001715985.3. NCBI lineage: Eukaryota > Metazoa > Chordata > Aves > Passeriformes > Pipridae > Manacus > Manacus vitellinus. Next base: position 10,080,833 of record NW_021940604.1, on the reverse strand, counting down.
TTTTAGTTATTCCTGAAGAGAAAAACAACGCCACAGATGATACCAAATATCTCTGATCTGCCTCAGACACGATGCAACATACATCATCTCCATCAGCTACACAAGGTACAGTGGTGACCATCGCTATGTAGACCAGCTCTGCAAGGCTTTAAGCCAGGGTGCTATATACATTCACACTATCAAAGAGACCACTTGAGAATGTACACCCACACTAGTCAGTGTAGGAGAGGAAGGGGGAATTTGTGTTAAATGTGTTCAACTTCAGTTGGGCTCTAGAAACCAAAATCTGAATGCTATCCACAAAATACAGTAAATGGAAAAAATTAATCTCTCCCAGGATCCTACAGTAACACTTCTCAGCAATACCCTCAAAGGCCCAAGGGCTCTGCTAGAATGTCTATAACATTTGCATGCACATGATAGCAACGCACAAGAACAGACAGACACCTACTAATTTCCGCAGGCTTTGAATGTGAACTCACCACAAGGGAAGTAAGTAGCTAGTATCAGAGGGATATGTGGATCATTTCATATGGATACACCTTTGCTGGAAGGAAGGGGAAAGGGAGGAATTTAGCTGTGCACAGGGCCTTGGCTAAGTACTGCGTGATGGCACACACAGTTGCAGTGACCACTGACAAGCTACCACAAGCTCTCTGCCACAGTGAACAGCAGCACTGCTTTCTGGTTCACAGGCTTACGTGTTATGCTATGTTTCACTGCACCTGCAGGAACCCACCCATCATAACCCTTCAGTGCTCCAGACATGGGAACAGAGCTAAAGCAAGGTACAAACAGTGTGCTTCTGATGAAAAGTACAACTCACATAGGAAGGGACTGGAATTACTTGCGTGGCAGGGAGAAGTGTTTGTTAGGAGGGTAAGACTGGTGACAGCAATGACTTTGAGTCCCGGATCAATACCAGGGAGCTACAGGAAAATAGTGGGAGAAAGGATGGATGTGTAGCAGCAATGATACTTGATGACACCAAGTTTTCAAATCATTACTGTTATGTAGTCTGGATAAACTGGAAGTTTTGCCCCAGTATTCCGTGAAGCAGATCCTATTACCTTAGAGAAAACAACATCACCCTCTCATCAAGCTCTTCTGAGAAAGATGAGGTACTTGGTGCTAAAACTCACACTAGTTTGCTGACCTTCCACTACCAAGCTTATCTACAGTTACTTATCCCTGAAAGGCAAGTTGGAAAAACGCAGTTGCTACGTGACAACATTAGCAATAGGTTCAAAAGACTGTAATTCTAATTTAATAGAGGTGGTGTGGTGGATTATTTTGTTTTCCAGTGGGTTTGGTCTTTTTTTGGGGGGTGGTAGAACAAAAAAACCTTTCTATGGAAACATGCGAAGTGAACTTTCCTGAATTTAATTCTGAGTTCATGGCCTCCTTGTATAATTTATCTTTTATTAGTTTATTTTCATTTCATCACCTTTAAAAGTTTTTGAGAGTATAAGAAAATCCAGGCAGAATCAAGACATTCTTTCTTTCCATTATAAACTTGGGGGGAGAAAAAAAAAGCAGCAGCTGAATTCCAGAACAGTTTATGAAAAATATTTTGGCCTTTAAAATAAATGAGCCAAAACAGAGGAACTATTAATGCCAGAAAAGCCATTGCTTTTATAATGCCAAGAATATACCCACAGTTTGTGACGAAAACAAGATACAGTAAGTAGATACTACCAGTTAAATATTACTGTGAAGGTTTTATAAATAAACTGCTTTCCTTGCTCAAATATTGACAGAACAATTCATATTACAGGATCCTTTGTGTGTGAAAGTTGCATAGCTTGCAGAGACCACTGCAGTTCTGTTCTGGGCTCAAAGTTCTGCAACTTTGTAGGGTTAAGAAAGCAATACTACTAGAAAATAGACAGAGGGTTTTCATTAATAATTCACGTGGTCATTTACTTATGAGCTATTATCCGACAAGTACAGGTAGGAAATTTTAGAAGGCAAATTTTGTGATCTGATGCAGATTGGTAAAAATTCTCTTGGATAATGGATTTATTCTTATTTTTATTGGATTTTTACAACATTGCCAATGTAATCAGATATGCTGCTTCTAATTACAGCCTCATGTTCCCTCTGAAGAGCTGTTAGTGACCATATTCTTCCTTAACCTTTCCCAGCCTATCAATATAATTTCCACATAACCCAGACTGAACTTAGCTGGTTTGTTCTTGCTTCTCTCCAGATCTCCCACAAGAAGACAGACTTCCTCTAATTTCTATATGCTACAGATAATGCTGTGGGTGGACACCTGGCAAATCTAACTACTGCTAACAAACGGTCTTGTACACACAGATTACACAAGAGGTGACATCAAAAGAATTACACGCAGATAAGGGATTCTTGGGACAGGAAAAGAAAATCAAAACATTTTCATATACAACCTCTGTGATGTTGCCTGTTTTTGTTTAAAACATTAACTTTAGCCCAAGACAAAGAAAATACTAAATTTTTTTCAGAATCTAGCACAACTCAAGCCACCTGACAAATCTTGTTGCACAAAGACAAATGTAAGGTTTTGCACCTGGGACAACATAAATAATTCAGGACTGCAGCACAGGCTCGGATCTACCCAACTGGGGAGCAGTTCTGTGAAAAAGGGTCTGGGGGTCCAGAAGAACAACGAGCTCAATATGAGTAAACAGTGTGCTACTTCAGCAAAGAAAGCCAACACAGTGTTGGGATGTATCAACAAGGGCATCGCCAACAGAGATAAGCCATTATCCCACTCTATTCAGTGCTTCTCAGGCCACACCTGGAACAGGCCACTGTATTCAGTTTTGGTCCCTGCTATACAAAAAAGATGTGGACGGGCTGGAGAAAGAAGGGTCACAAAGATGATCAAAGGACTGGGAAGCCTGCCTTATGAGCAAAGGCTGAGAGAGCTGGGTTTGTTCAGCCTTGAGAAGAGAAGGCTTAGGGGAGACCCTATCACCATATTTCAGTGTTTAAAGGGTCGCTACAAAGATGGAGATTCCCTTTTTGCAAGGAGTCCCGTGAAAAAGATGAGGGGTAATGGGTACAAGTTACTCCTGGGGAGATTCCAATTGGACACAAGATGAAAATTTTTAACAACTTGAAGAATCAGCCATTGGAATAATCTCCCCAGGGAAGCAGCGGATTTGCTCACATTGGACACTTCTAAGGTTCTGCTGGATAGGATGCTGGATGATCCTGTCTAGACTGTGCTTTTGCAAAGAAAGTTTGTACCAGATGATCCTTGAGGTATCTTTCAACCTGGCATTTCATGATTCTATAGACAAGAAATAAATGACAAATGACACATACAGGGTCTATACTATAAATGTATTTGAAAGACATGTTTCAAAGTAGCTGAGTCAGTCTGAAGCCTAAAGTATTTTGACATTATTTCCCATAACAAAACAGAAAGATAGACACTACTAAATAACAGCAGGGGTTGCTGTATCAAGGGTTTCCAGGAGACACCAATTAAATGTTTACATAAGACAGGCAAACAAAAAAGAAAACCACCTAAGGAACAGGATATATCTCCACTAAATAATTCATCACCTGTGGCTAAAACCTTATATAATAAAGAACATTAATTTCTGTCATGTTCTCCATACAGACAATAGGGAAAACAACACTGGACAAACGCACAAGAAGATGACACCAAACATTTGATCCCTACAAATAACACCTAGATTTCATCAGTACAATTAATTTGTACAAATCTAGTTGGCTGTAGCCTGTATGCAATTGAGAAATTTCTTTAAAATTGAAGGATTCAAATTAAACCACACAAAAAATATAGCCCGGTTCCATTAAACTATCTCATTTAAAGTTAGGCCAGTTAAGTGAATATTTGCAAATACTATGCAGAATGCAGAACATATATTTTTACCTCCTACCCTGGCACAAGAATTCCAGTTTCAGTGTAGAATATGAAAATATTCTGTGTGAACCAAAAAGCAAAATCTCACCCACTCACAGAATGGCAAACAGTAGCTGGGGCAACTTTGTGCAGCCTAACACATCCAAATTAATACTTTCACTCACACCTGAGAATTTAAATCTCATTTCCATTATTTATGTGAAAGTAATCATCTCACTCTGACCTTCACACTCAAAAAAACTTCTCTATCTGTAAAATTACTTCCAGACATACAATGCACACCTAATTTCTGAACTAGAGTAGTGGCTGATAACAGATACATTCTGTGGAGTAAAGAACATTGTTTCTTTTTCACTTGACAACCTCCTCAGGAGACACAGAGATTAAAAAAAGACTTTACAGTAAATCAAGAGTTATACACATTGACAGAGAAGAAAAATACCAACTGTAGTGCATATTACAACATTCAGTGCTTTCTTCAAAACCTTCCTTGAATGTATTACTGACTAATCTTGACTTTTCACTCTCCTCAAATCCAGAAAATCACAAACAAAATGGACATCTTAATTCTTCCCGCCTAAATAAGAAACTTTTCATGACAAGACATTGAACTAGTTTCCCCGGGGAAGTGAATGCCCCATTGCTGGAAGTGTCCAAGGTGAAGATGAACAACCTGGTCTAGTGAAAGCCATCTCTGCCCACAGCAAGGGGTTGGACTAGATGGTCTTTAAAAAGTCCGCCCCAAAGCAAACCACTGTGATTCTATGATTCTATGTATACAGGCATTCAGAAACCTCCAAGAATGCATCAGAAGAGAAATGTTCTCCCAACAACAAGCTGAAGTCAAATGCATTTTCCTAATTCTTAGGATGGACTTTTTGTCCATGTTCCCTACAGTTCTACAGTGGGGTTTTTTTGTTTGTTTTAAAGAGTGCTAGCTGGAATTGGATTCCTCCTTTGGGTGTTCTTGTTTCACACACACACTATGCCATTACAAAGAAGCTTAGTTTTCACTGAGTTCTGGTAACCAGTTAAGACCTTGAAACTGGATCCAGATCTTTACGACAGCACTCACCTGCAATCAGGTGGGATCAGTAGTGGTGCAAGAGACCAACTTAAATATTCACATGCTCTCTATCAAAGCTTTCATTTACAACTATCAGATTTTTCCCCTAAAACAGCAGCTGGTGGTATACTTTTGCTAGACTGTGATTTCACGGTGAATTTGCAAGTTATAATTACCAACTTTCCGCAGCTCAAAAGAAGTATCAAAGCAATGTCCAGCTGCCAGGAGAAGTACTGCATAATTAATTCCTGATGGTAATGTTGGCTCTGACTCAAATGCCTTCTTGAACCTAGAAAAAACAAATATACAAGTTTACTTTCTAGATAATGCAATCTACTATGGGCATCATTACTGTTTTAGGTACTCTAAGAGCTTATCTTCTGTTTACACAGCAAGAATCCATGGAAGAAAAAATATTTTACTGTTTTCAACACATTCTTTGTGGTTATTTTTAGGATTCTGTTATTTATACATCCTCCTCCCACTTCCTTTCCCCTCACGCAACAAGCACAGACACTGCTCGTTCATCCCAGCAATGTTACATATCTTCCTTTTTTTCTTTACATAAAATAATACTATCAGTTTGTAATAGACCTGTTTCACACTTACATTTATTAATAAGCTCATTAATTTATTCTTAAATATATGAATTTTCATTGACTTGAGATTCTATTGTGGATCTGCTACAGTGACACACAGGCATACCAAAATGCATAAACAGAAAAGCAAGGGATATAAGAATTTACCTCACATTTAGCTACAATTACAGCTACTCCAAATTTTATTCTTTACTGGGTGTCTTATTGACATTGTCCTTATGAATCTATTCACAAAAAAAAGCACTATACCTAACTTCATTCTCCTCAAGAGGAAGTGAGCAATCAAGAAAAATGGCAGTGGTATTCCCCTAGCCTCAGTCTTGCCTTAAAAGAAGTGGAAAGGGCTTCACACAAACAGCACACACTATCCTCGTACTAGCAATGCAAGTAGTTGTGACAACAGCAGATCTACAGTGCTTTAAACTTATTCTTCAGTATAAGAACATCTTTGGTTGCATACATATATATATATATATATATATATACACATTTTCATGCCTCTGTAAGGAGGAGGCAAACAAGTGGAGTTTAAAATTTCTTTCAAAAGGATGGAAAAAAACACAGACAAACAAATGAAATACATAAAAAATTAAGCAGGTTGTGAGATTAATATATAAGGAAGGAAAGAAAAATAATCTATGCAAAACCTAAAGATTTGGCTTATAGACCACAGTTTGACATGTAAGCAAAGCTAAGGCATTTTAATCCTAGTAGGCCAAAAATCTGGCTGATTTTTAATTTGTTTGTTTGTTGTTTTTTCTGCTCAAGTGATTCAGGACTGTGCATCCTTTAACATAAGCTCTGCTTTCAAAAACTGTAAGACAGGCTCCTCTTCAATCTGCTACATATACACACTTTTTATACCTCAGTTGCCCACCTCCAAAGAACTTAATCATTAGACAAGAGTTTAGTCCTCTAAAAAAAACCAAGATGAGCAGAGAGGACTAAATTCTTTCAACATCTGCCATCCTCTTGTACTGTGAGTTACAACAAAATGAGAAAGAAAATAGATAAAAAATATTCTTGCTCACTTAAAAAAGCCCCAACCAACCCACAACAAAAAAGCAAACCCCCTAAAAAAACCCCTGCCAACCTAACAGGACAACACTTGCATGGATTCTAAGTATATACACCTGAGAGATGCCCACTGACTGGCATTACCTGTTTGGAGACATAGTACATAGTGATATTGGGAACTGTACTACCTTTTTTGCCCTAGACATCTTTCATGCTGTAATCATCATACAATGAGGAGAGAGGAAAGATTGACATGAGAAGAAAAAGTCTTGAAAATTAATATTTTTGTTCCAATACAAGAAAGATTGTACTTTCAGAAAAATGTTACAGTTGCTGACATTTGGGAAAATGTTGCAGTGCAGACACTGAATTAGGGAGGTAGCAGTGAAAAGATATGAATAAATTCTTGGTAGCTTTGGTAAATCTGATTCACACTGTCAGTGTCCAACAAGAAAGTGACAGTTAATAATTAATCTTTCATCTATTCTCTCATATTTATATGAAAGATGTCTTTTATTCTGCTTTTTAATTGTCAGAAAAGTACAGTGCTTTTTCTTTTTTTTGTGAATAGACTAAAGTACCTTGACATCGCTAGTTGTTGCAAGACCAGTGCTTTGGTTCTGCTGCCAAATCCTCATTATCTTTGCAATTCATTATAGTTCTCTTACATCCTCATTTCTCTAAGACTGAGATAATAACCTCTATCTCAACATAAAGTAACACTACCATGGAGGCATTGTTCCTACATATACCTTCTCCTGTTGTGGCCTGCTGTAGCACTAGGGTAGGTCTGTTCCTTTCTAAGAGCTTTCCACTGAGCTATGAGTCAACCTTTCAACCATGTCAAGCCTGCTGTATGACTAACAGTAGAAATTTAAATCAACATTCAGCAAAAAGTACAAACCAAGAGCAACTGGACCATCCAGTATAGTTTCCAGCCAAACTCCAACTTGACTCACAGAGATCAACTGTTCTACGGCAGCAGGCACACACAGTGTTCTGCATTGTCTTACTTGCCAGAGACATCAGGGGTTATTTAGGGGCTGGCTGGCCAGCACCCTACCCTGTTGCAGGAGCTGTCAGCCTCTATCCTTTCCTAAACTGGAATGCCTGACTGCAACCACTTCCCACCATCAGATCTATGATTACCACAATGCATCTATTCAAAGTGTGTTAAAACGACAATAAGAAATTACCACTGTTTTACATATAATCATTTTTAGTTCAGTTATGTTTGAAAATCTCAAAGTTTATCTATTCATGAAGCACTATGAACAAGGAAAAAAGCAAGATGTACAATAGCAGAAGTAATTAATATTTCTTTTATTTATCCTTTAATAATGCCTAATATTTATACAAGAACTACAGTTTTCTTTTTATATTTGTTCATCACATTAGCAAAATATAATTTTTAAGAAAGACCCCTGAAAGTTTGTTATGGGCTTTGCCTTAGAGGAAATGAAACTTTTCTTTAACTCAAAATACAAAGGGAGGGATGAGAACAATATGCTGCATTCCTGTTACTTCAATATCTTTTAAAAATCCAGTAAGAATTGCAAAACTGTAAAGCATGACCAGAAATTATAAGCTGTACTTGTATTCTGAGGTCATAAATAATAAACAATTATATCTTATCTTTTACAAGAGACAGTTCTAAGATGAAGTTTACTGAAAACAAGCGATAAATGACAAAGGGAGATGAAAGCTTTCCATTCTAAGCATTTACTTTAACCAGCAGCTGATGAGCACAAGATGAGAGCTAAGATGTGATGTGCAGGATACATTAACACATTGTCTGTATCCTCATGTGAATGGAGAGAAGCAGCTCATCCTGACAGAACTCTAGGATGGCATCCAGTGCCTTCATTTTTTAAGCTCTTCCACATAATAGCATCTTAGTGCATTTCAAAAGGATTAAAAAGCATTATTCTTGTCTCTAAAATGAAAAATTTACCTATTATTGTCTACTCCCCTGTGTGCTTTTTTGACTATGAATGTTATTGTAGTCCACTGCAATATGCACATACTATATGGTGATGATGGGGTCATGTCAGCATGAGTTTGAAACAGTCATATTGCTTGTGAGCATGGGAAAAAGACAGAATGGTACATGCTTAGCATCAGTGCAGAGTTAAACCAAGCCTAGACAGCTAATATCTATCAGATTGCAGATAAGCCAATCGATGCATGACTGATTGACCCTGAGATCAACTCATTTGTAAAACATGGTGCTAATAATGCCAAGGTCAGGGGTTCAATCCCCTGTACGGGCCATTCACTTTAGAGTCAGACTTGATGATCCTTGTGGGTCCCTTCCAACTCAGAATATTCTCGTGTTATTCTGGGTGATTACTGTCTGGCCCAAACTCCTAAGAATAATATAGTAAATAGAAGACTTTGCATTTGGGAAAAAATGAGGAAAATACACTCTGATGAGATACTTGAATTTCCAAGTCTGTGAGGCATTTCAAGAACTTTGCAGAATGAGATCTGTGAACAACATAAATCTCTCATTCTTAACAAATAAGCACAGAAGTTTAGAAGATTCAGTCTATTCCTTAAGGAGCAAATATTTGGAATGAAAACCAGTTTAAATATATTCTTTTTTGAGGAATATTTTCCCCAAGCTAACGAAAGGACATAGACCAGGAAAACAGTACTTACCAGAATGTTCCTTTGTCCCTGCTTTCTATATCTATGAATCCAGATTCCAAAAACATGTCCATGTAAATTCGACCAACTAGACAATACATATCTGAAGCTACTTGGTCTTCCTGTTCTACCAGGGGAATCATAATTTCTAGAGCCTTCTGTCTGTCTCCAGGCAGATTTCGCCTATTAAAAATGAAAATCTTGATTAAGAAACCCAGTAAAGTTAACAAGAAATACTTTTCCATGACAGTATTTGAACACAGATGTATGACTTCATCCATGTAAAATGTGCTTCTAGACACAATGGACTATGTTATATATACATACTTAACTCCCCTTCCTTTTTTTATCCTTTCTTAATATCGTGAGACACCTTTATAAAAGTCCCCAAATACATTTTCTCTCTCTCAGGAAGCATTAGATAGAGCAAAGCACTGAAAACAGCAACAAGAGCCTAAAGAGCAATTCTTAGAAAGATCACGTGTTTTCTTCTAAAACAGAAAGTATGAATGAACTTTACTTTCATATCTAATATTTCTTTTATTGTAATCCATGCTTTAAAGGAAAAAAAGATTCAATCTTGCATTTGTGATATTATTTTTATATACATTTTGGATGTGAAGTAAGAAGTCCAAAAAGCACAAATCAGACTGAATTCCCATGATAGGGAAGGTTAGGAAGTAAAGCCAATAAGGCAATATTAAAAGAAGTACTTCAGGCAAGAAAACCACATAATTGCAAGCATTAGACATTTCCTAGTGAGTCATAGTTTTGATAAATCATTCAGTATCAAAAGTTTAGAATTTTAATATATTTGTGTTCTGAACAAGCAAATTACTCCCTTCTCAGCAAAAACAATGCTTCAGGGGTTTGGAGAGAGCATTATATGCTTTTGGTGAAATTGCCTGTTTTATTTTAGTAGCTACAATTTGCATTGGGAGGAATATGTAAAAGTGGGTTTATATCTGTTTTGCTAGCTTTGGACTGAAGAAGCTTACAAGAGAGGGCTAACTCAGAAAGAAAAGAGGAAAAAAAACACATCAAAAGCCTTCCTAGAGGAGATCCTACTTTATCTGAGGTTCAGTAATTGATTTTTTTCTTTCCCCTCTACAGGAACTTATGCAAGTTATAATGCACTTGCAACAGCAGTGTCAATATCAAACCTGACAGATCAGAGCATGTGTACTCTAAGTGATACCTGAGCTCATGATACCTGAGCTCATGTATGTAGCTCTAGAAAGGAGTGACATGGAAGAAAAGGTTTAAATCAAGCAGAATGGCTAACAGAGGACAAATAAGTACTTTTCCTTCTGTTTGCTTTTCCATCATCAGTGCTCTCACACTTTCTTAATTTAGGTCAGACTAATCCTGACTAATTAAGCCGTTCCATCCTTCCGTACTAGTGACCTGGATTAGAAGTAAGAGACACAGCTTCTTTCACAGCAAAGATTCAGAAGTGCAGACTATTCCAGGCCTGCCTTAGCTCACAAAACATCCTCTATATTCTCAGTAAGGAGAAAGTTACAATTAGCCCAAGTAATTCCTTCTTGGCACACCAAAGCATGAACATTTTCATAACTGTCATGGATTCCAGTTTAACATTCAACGTGGAGAAGAGAGGAAGAGGAAAATCTCATCTGACCTTCTCCAGAGGTACTTAAGTATCAACTTGAAAGTAAGAAGTAAAGCGTTTTTGATAATATAGGTAATGAATTGTCCTTTTGATTTTGATTCAAATTGCTGGGAAAAGTGTTTCACTCAGATAACAAAGGTACTTCAGTTATCCATGCAGAAATGTATGTGTAGACCTTTTGTCAGATAACCTCAAAGGCTACATCTTAGAGTCACACCTATAAAACCAAACTTTTCAGTCTGAAAGAAATCCCAACAGAATCAGTGAAGTATTAGGATCTGCCTGAAAAGATTATACTGCAGTTTTGAAGTTTTTTTAATGCCTCAGTGAACTAGTCAAGTTGTCTTTTCAGAGGTGACTTTGTTTCAGAAAATTGTGAACTTGAGGTCTAAATAATTTGTTAAAATCCCAAGGAACACCTAGTGACCTTTGTGAAGGCTTTGTAGAAGTGGCAAATACGTGCTGGATTATTTAATCTGCAAAATGTCACATATTTATGGCAAAGCAGAAACAAAGAAGGTGCAATATTTATACCTTCATATAACTGGTATAAAGGCACAAGAAAGGATCTGGACATTTTATTCAGAAAAAACAATGCCAAACAACTGCTTTTAATTTTTTTGCAGGGGTTGTTTGTTTTTTTTTCTTTCAAAACTAGATTTAGTTTTTCAGCTAATTAGTTGTGACTAGTTTTGACATCACTTTGGCATGATATGCAGTTCCTCGGTGAACCTGAATTACAAAATTCAAACCTGTGAAAAGCAGAATTATCTGTAGACATTTTCTGTATTTGAGAATTTCAATGCCTACTGACACCTGGTCTACTCCTTTAAAAGTCAACAGCAAAATGTTCATTGTGATAACAGCAAGGAAGCAGAGAACATCTGTAATTTCCTTTGAAAAAAAACTCCCCTTTTAGTCCCTCACCTAAATGCCATTACCCTAGAAAGAAAATCTAAGCTTGGCTTTCATTTAATCCAAGGAAGTAGTGTGTGTTCCTCCACGTATCACATTTAGTCTACGTTATCAGAGAACACAAAAATTAGTTCATTATTATAATACAATAAGATCTTCTGATGGACATTTGATGAACGGTCTGCTCCTGTGTCCCGACATTACCAGACCTCAGACTTGAACAAGATGATGTCTTTGCTAGCACAAATGCTGCAACACTCATACTGCAATGTTAAAAGTGTATTTTACAGAGGGGAAAATACTGCTAGGCATTATTTGCTCCAATTCAGGTACTGAAACAAAAAATAATGCAAACCTATGGAAAGACAAGACAAACCAAACATGCTAAAGAAAAAATGAATGAAATTTGACAGTAGGAGAGAAAAAGCAACTTTGATTTATCACAAAGGTCAAAGTCCCCAAAATTGCTTCAGTCAAAACTGTAGGACTGCATACAAAGATTCCAGTAGGGAACTTCACACAGGATTACCCACCCCTTATGATGTTTGCAGTTCTGATTTACTGCTCAACAGCAGAAGGAAGGGTACTTCTTACCTGTTTAGCGCAAATGCATAATGCAACCTCACATGGTGGTGGGAAGCCAAGTCAAAAGTAGGCAGTTTTTCTAAAGTTTTCACCAGTTTCACAATAGAATCGTAATCCTTCCAAAAGAAGGGAAAAATTAAGTTTTAAGTGGCTGTACTGAGGTATGCCTATATAAACTCTTTGACCTAAGCAGCTATTATTTCATACTAAGAAGTATATTCAGTTCATTGTAAGTTTTATGGATTTCAGTTTCTTCAGTCTAAAACTGGTAACAGCCTAGCACTCAGCAGAGTGTCAGTAATCACAGTATTGAGCAGGGAAACACAATTTGGTCTCCTGTGCTGCTGCAGCATGGACCTGTGGGAATTGCCATACATCTGTTTCATGACAAAAGTTAGTTTCAGGAGCTGAACACATATTAGCATTCGTATTGTGTGTACATTACAAAGCTAACTGCATCCAAATTAAGGCATCCCAAAATTCAGAAGTAGGCATGACCCACAAAAACAAAAGACTCTTTGAATACCACAGTTTTTACCGTAGCTTACTCACTGACATAGTTAAAAAACAAAGAAAACCAAAAATCAAACCCAAAACCAAACCACTTCAAAATGTTTAAGGAAAAACAGTTGAAATTATGTATAACAAAATAAAAAATTACTAGCCTCAGTCCAAAAGTTGAAATGCATATGGAACAATTTAGGTTTCCATAAGAAATGTCACAAGCATGGTGACAAAGAATACATTTACCTATCAATTGCAGAATGCTACCATGGCCTTTAACTAGGACACGCTACAGGCCATTCATCACAGTAACGCTGAGATGGAGAAGTTATTTTATGTCATTTACTTTTTAGGTACACTGTTATAAAACAACACTTTTCTGCTAGGTAAAGGCAAAGAACAGTGAAACTACACAGAAAAAGAGTAAAAAACATCAGTGAAGATATTGTAAAAGATTTTTACAAGTGTGCTTTATTCATAGAGTTTGTTAACAATTCTGTGCAAAATACACTAACAATTTCAGTGAGAACATAATTTAATTTACTACTCTTTTAGATTATCTTAGTGCACAGAACTCGTACCTGGATGTCTCTGTAGGACAGCAGCAAGTTTATTACAATGTCAGCAGACAAGACTTCAACATTATCCACTCGCTGTCGAATCCTTGCCAGCTCTGCTGCAAGCTCTTTGCCTGTGTAAAGTGTACGGGCCTTCCTGATGTCGTTTAGAATGGATTCCCGGAAATACTGGCTGGAGAGAAATAACTTCACATCAGCAATTTTGGACAGGTCCCTTGCACTTGTTTTTTCTGGCCCCATGGCTCTCCCACAAGATGAATGCAGAACATGTATTGATAGAACGGTGTCAATGGAGAGATTTGGTCAAGCTAAACTATTAATTGTCAGTTTGTCTGAATAGAAGGCAAAATATTGCATCACCACAGCAACAGCCTAACATTTATTTTGCCAGCAGGAATATATGAATTTTACACAGATGTACAAAAAAGGCAACTCACCTTGAACTGGCCTGTGCCACCTTCAAGAGCTGAATAAATCGATCCGCCAGAGGTAAGCATATAGGCCCAAGCAGCGACTCAAAACCAGGTTGCATCAGTTCTGTTAGTCCCTTCATGAAACTACTATCACAGCAGTACACCTTGTTGTGTGGAGTTATCATATAAGGAACAAATATGTAGTTCCCAGTGCACATCTGTAGGGAAACAAGGTGCAATATTTAGGGCAGTTATGGTTTCACACGCCAAACTACGAAACAACTGCATATACTACCTGCGAAATTTCACCTGTTAAAGTCAAAGACCTTACTTCAGTAAAACCAAGTTTTTAGCCATGAAGCCTAGGATTCCATACATTCAGTTTTCACCTCAGTACAATATACATCTGAAATGTGTTGTTTCAGATTTCTGAACTGCTTCCTGTAAAATCAGTATTTTTAGAAGTATCAAGGTGACCTTAAAATAGTCATTGGCTCAATAGTGAAACAATTCTGAGGGCACACCCTAGTCACCCCAAAAAGGCTGGTGGACTCGAGTGAAGCTGATGTACACACTTTTCAAGATGACAGATGTTCAGAGGAGAACAGTACAGTTCGGCTTACAGGTGCTGAAAACAATAACACAAGCTAGTTGCCTCACAAGAGGAAAAACAGAGAGAAAACTAATCCTCATAGGAACTGCAAAATTACTCAAATAGCTTAGCATAAAATAACCAAATTAAATTGCCTGTAATATAGCAAATCTTTCTGGCCAGTGGGACTTAGAACCATACATATTTCAGAATAATCCCTTTCAGAAGATCTTAGCATTACTAAACTGTATTGATTTCTATATATCAATGTATGAGAGATACTTTGCAAAAAAAAAAAAAAATTATCTTCCAAGGAAGAGGAAGACAAGATGTCTGGTGCCTGTAGTATGTGTTTGAGTACACATTCATGCAGAGAAAAAGTTGCTTAATATTTGTGGTTTAAAGAGTCTTAACTATGAGACAGAATACCATCAAAATCAAGAGGAGGGAGGAGTTCCTCCATTTGGCTCTCAAAGCTCAGACTCTACTACTGAAGTGGCCAGCAGCCCAACAACAAAAGCCTTAAGAAAGCAATTCTTGAGACCTATCATTTTGGTACTCCTAAATTACTTCCAAGGTTAATGACTTCCTGGTCAGCTGCTTCTGTTCTCCCAGAAGTCAACATAGCAACGGGGACATCAGTTTAGAGACTCCCCGCCTAGCTGACCTCCATCCATTCAGAGGGCAGTGACTGAATAGATGTCAAATGCCACAATACCAGATGTGTGCGCTTAAAATATGCATTTTAACATGCATTATTAGATTTTTAAAACATGGAAAGATTGAGATACTCAAGTCTGTAAAAATGTATGCATACAGATATGTCAGTAAACACATGTTCGTGTACAAATCAGAGAATGGCTATGAAAAGTGCAGGAATTATTTTTTAATTACACCTCTAATACTGTAAAACTGTAAGACCTCACTATAAAGGCAACCCCACTACGACTTTTGAGAGATATAGACAAACTCTGTAAACTTTAAAAGTAATCAATGCAGGCATTTACACAAGATCCATTGAGCTCAACTAACCCAGAACTTGGTTGGAGATTATTGCATACACAGCCTTGCACAATGGTTAATTTAGTCTTCTTCCCCCAACAATCGAAAACTATTACAGCTGAATAACTAGGAAAAATTATTCTGTGTGTGAGTTCAGCAATTTAAAAGGAAACTTGAGAACTGGGAAGTATATGACAAAATTTTTAACAAGTAACTAAGGAGTGTGATGCCAGAACCCAAACTGCTTGTCTTTACAATGGAGAACTGAATGGATATTTCTATTCAAGAATATGCTCATGTAAGGCAATCAGATGCTTTCAAGAGTGAATGGATGAACTTTTGACCCTGCTAAAACCTAATAAGCCCCACAGTCAAAGGCAGACGGAAAATTATGAATTTGCTGGAGCTGGTTTCAGCAACTACAGGACATGGATATGTAGTGACTAATGGCACAAGAGCCACTATTACACATAGGCAGACTATTCTCCCCTTTTTTTAAATAAAGAACAAAAAATTTGGCAAGTCAGAGTCAAGAGAAAGGGTAAAGTAGCTACAGATACCTGGGGGCAAGCATTTTACTTCCTAATGTTTATTCAGTGCATTAAAACTACATTCAAGACTGCTTGAAGGAAGGCCTTCTCAGACCTCTGGCACACTGTTTCCAGTGCTCAAGTCTTAAATAAAAATCAACTCTGAAAAAGGATGTTTCTATCTTTTAAAATCCACAGAACCCAAAGTTTATCCTGGCATACTGGTCAGGCCACCTAGAGAGACAATACAGGAGTCTTCATTTTAAAATCTACAAGTGGGAAAACTACTCTTCCTGCTGAGTCCATTACTAAGCATGAGCTCTTTGAAATTAATCCTGAGTGCACCTTCTGTAGGAAGTAGGTATCTATTTCAGTGGAACAAGAGAGCCAGCAAAAGCTAGTTTATATGCATTTTTTTGCTGTTACCTGAGGGGGAAGAAAAAAAGCTTATAGAGCCCAGTACAGAAGACTTGCAGACCCAATAGTCTTTGGAAGCAGTGGACAAGGAAGAATTTAACAGTAAAAGATAGGAGAAACCACTATGTGGGAAGAAAACAGAAGAAAATAAATCAATTTACAATTGTTCAGAGGGCCCTGAGGGGTCTCATAGAATTGTCTCAAGGTAGAATCTCACCTTGATATTCAGTGGCAAGTAGTGTAGGAACAGTGGCCTTTTTCTCAGATAGGGCATTATTTGGTCCTTAAATTAATCTAGACGGTTATCTTTTTTGGGAACTCTGTATCTCTGATACCTCTCAAATTTGGCTGAAAGTCATCAGACAGACAAACAGGCAGATACAGAACAAACGTGAAGGATAAAAAAAAAGTAAAAGCTCTTAAGTTTCATTTCCTTAGGAAATACACTTTAAAAAAAAAGAGCACATATGCAGTAAAGCTAAGAAACACAAGAAATAATTAACTCAATTTCCCTTCCCTAGCTCAAGAGCACATTAGATATCTAACAGCTAAACCTGACAAAGGCAGATATGCAGTAGGTCCGGTGTCAAAAGAAAAAAAAAGAATCAGAAGTTATATATTATTTACTAAAGGTGGTGGTGGTGGACAAAAGATTAACAGTGACGGCAAGACTGCTCTAGTATAACAAAGTCTATAGTCTCCTACTGTGAAGAAATGTATTTTGTCACCATCACAAATTCTAAATGCAAAGAGTCCAACTCTAACTGCATTTGGGCAATGATTGGAATGGCAGCCCGAGGACCAAGCTGTGGGGGCAGCAGCTGAGGTGTTGCTCCAAATGTCAGTCAGCTCTAAACCTGTTACCCCAAAGCAGCGTGTGTGACTCGCTTCTTTCCTCATTCCCAGGCGAGGCAACTTGTCTCAGCCACTTTTACTTCTTTCTCATCTTTCTTTGTCAAAATATAAGCTACACTGCCTAAAGTCAGAAAGGATCAGGTGGTCTTTCTGACACACACTTCCCATCTGCTCACATATTGCTTTACATTTTGACTTAGTGCACATTACTCCACTTTAAAGTTAAAATATATTCCATTTATTCTATTAAAATCTGCCCTGTAACACTGCATCCCAACTTTGATCTCACAAACTCTGGTATTCTTTCCTAACCCTAATTAACTTCACTGTATATTCTAAGTTTGCTGAGCACACAAGACAAAACTGTTGTTTTCCTTTGATCCATTCTTGTAACTTGTCATATCATGTATAATGCAAGTAATAGAATCAAATCATTCAATAAAAATAGGATTTTTTGAAAGAGTAGCACCTTAAATCCAATTGTAATATTCTCAGTTACATCAACACCCTTTAAAACACACGTGTAGCATACGGGGTCTTCAAAAGTGGGTGTGAATAGATGCCCCAATCAAGAACAAATGCTACAAGTTTCATTTTCCAACTCCCTTCCTTTATTAATCCCTCATTATTTAAGATTCAAAAGCTCAAATTACAGTAATAGAAGTTGCAAAGGGATTGCAGGGCCCCTGAGTTGCAAGTTGAAGGGCATTACCGAAAACATCCGGGACTGGGACAGGCCACGCATGTACACACACACAGATAGTTACTATGGTTCAGCCTGATCCACATTAGATAGGTAATCTTGGCCTGAGCTCTCAAATCAGCTGAACTACTTATATCTAGGAGATACAAACACACATATCTTTGAAGGCTTTGGGCCAGCACACTCAATACCTGGCAGTATCAGATCACTTTCTGAAAGCCTATCCATGTCAGCCCATTTCATCAAATCAGTCAGACTAATCCGAAGGCAAGAGGTGCTGGCTGGAGCCAGCTACACACATAAATGCTTAACTAAGAGACAAAATCTGTAATTCATTTTTGAAAATGTTTCAACTGTTCTATATTTTTCTAATGTTTCTTCCTTACTTACTGTGCAAAATCTAACAATTCCAAACTGTTAGTAATTTCAGTTAATTACAGATGTAAGATCATCTTAATAGCTCTACATTTACAAAATTTAAGACACTGTTGCTTCTAGCTAGACCTAGTGGTCACTGGAACATTAAGCACCACCTTCTTGTTCAATATCCTTTCTCAGCTTCTGAAAAGAAATTAATATAGCACCTCTCCGTATTTAAGAGATAATACAAATGAATAGCACATAATAACATTTTAATGAACACAATAAAAATATAAAACAGCCCTTCTTTCAATATCCCCCTCTCCTACAGAACTGCTACTTGTGAAAAGCACAGCCTTTTGGGACTTGAATTTGGAGACCTTGTCTTCTTAGAAAGAACATCATGCAAGAAGATAAGCACTATTCTCTCCCCACAAATAAGTCTGATGTAATAAAAAGATTTTTCTCTGAAAGTTGCATAAATTAAAAAGACATGGTGCTAGGAAAATGAGCAATTGAATCCTGGCCAGTTAATCCTCAAATCTTGAATTTTACTTCAAAAGGAGGGAGAAAATATGAAAAATCCCAGAGAATCAATGATGTACAGTCCTTTCAGTTCCCTAAGGCTCTTTACTAACATTGCTCTGTTGGAATAATTTGACAGTCAAATATCCACAAACAGAAGAAAACTGCCTTCATAGACAAGAAGTGTCAAAGAAAACAAAAATCCCTCAAACCAAAACTATGATACTTTACTCACGGATGGGAGAACCTAGCAAAATCCCATCTACTTGTCAAAGCTTCAGGTCAGCACCCAATATAACTTAAAAAAAAAAAGAAATCAGCTGAGGTAATGAAAATAGCCAGTATCTCTCACAGTAGGAAATGTTCCTCCTGCTGACGCTCCTCTAATTAAGAGAGCTTTTTTCTATTTATCTCACTAGTCCTTTTGAAAAATATTGGCTTTTATTTCAACTCTTCAGATTAAATTTTTAAGGTAATTGTCTGACTGCACATGGCATTACATGTAGCAGATGGTAAAACCATAAACCAAGATTAAATCTATTCCCTCCATCCCCCAAACACGCAATATATCAACATGTGCTGATGTTTTAATGAATACAGACTCAGTTTGTGTTAACTTCAAATCCGTTTGTGTTAACTTCAAATCCCACTCACATGAATGATAGCCTTACTATTGATTGGAAAAGGAACTTAGGTAAGCCTCATGCCTCAAATGAACTGAAGCACAGAGACTGGATCTACTCTTTCAAATACTTCCCCTCTTCTTTGAGAATATATTCTTTCTTCATATACCCAGCAATAGTATTCTATTGCAGCCATACTACATGCTAAATGCTTGTTAAAAATCAGCCTACACCTCATATGGTCCTTTCATCATATTCACATAGGAAAAAAGTTCTCAGCTTTTTCCAAGGAAAGTATGTGTCAAATATATGTCAAGAATTCAAAAAATGAAAGAACAAGCAAGAGATAGTGATGTATCATAAATAATACCACAGTTATCATTATCAATGAAATATTTACTGAAGCATTTTGACATACCTGGATAACAAAAATCAAACCACCTCTAAATCTCTTTTTGGCTGGATGAAGAGTATTAAAAATATTTCCCCCTATTTTCATGGTGAAAGAGAACAACAACTAAACATACCCTCTATTCAGTCTTGTAGCATACCCTATGCTACAGTCTTCTAGCAATACCTATATGGAGATTCCAGTCTTGCAGATGCCTCTAGAACACCTCATCCAGGGTCACAGAATCACAGAATGGGTCAGGTTGGAAGGGACCACAAAGGGTCATCTGGTCCAACCTCCCTGCTCAAGCAGGGTTATCCTAGAGCACATGGCACGGAACTGAATATCTCCTGTGAGAAAGACTCCAAAACCTCTCTGGACAATGTGTTCCAGTGCCCAGTCATCCACACAGTACAGAAGTTCTTCCTTATGTTCAGATGGAAATTCCTGTGCATCAGTTTCTGCCCATTGCCTTTTGTCCTGTTGCTCGGCACCACCGAGAAGAGCCTGGTTTCCTCTTCTTGGTCACCCTCCCTTCAGATATTTATAGACAGTTGTCTATTCCAAAGGCTGAACAGCCCCAGCTCCTTCAGCCTTTCCCCATAAAAGAGATGCTCCAGTCCCCCAATCATCTTTGTTGCCCTCCACAGTACCTGCTACAGGAACTCCATGTCTCTCTTGTACTGAGGAGCCCAAAACTGGATGAGTTCTCCCACTCACACTGAAGGAGCACTACACCAAACTGTCTCCCAAGCTACACCTTAAACAAGAGGCAGTTAGAAAAGTCTGTGGAAAACCAGTAAAAACTACAATCATAGAATCAGAATCATTTGGGTTCAGAAGGAACCTTAAAGATCATCTAGTTCCAACCCCTGTGTCATGGGCAGGGACATTTTCCTCTGGGCCAGGTTGCTCAAAGCCCCATCCAGCCTGGCCTTGAACACTTCCAGGGTTGGGGCATCCACAGCCTCTCTGGGCAACCTGTTTCAGTGCCTTGCCACCCTCACAACAAATAATTTCTTTCTAATACCTAACCTTAACCTACTCTCTTTCAGTTTGAAGCCATTGCCCTTTGTCCTATCACTACAATCTCTGACCCCTTAGGAAAGGAAACACTAGGAAAGGAAAACACTACCAAGTGTCCCCAGCCATACAACATTAACCCTGTTGCCTAATCACTATTGCCTGCAAGTCAGCTGCCCAGCAGAACAATTCTCTTGGCCTCCAACAGTCCTTCTGATCAGGCCAGTAGCTGTACTGCAGTCTCACACCCCAGGCAGCTCACGGGGCTGTCCATCACTCCAATCTGGTGCAAGCAAGCAGCCTGAACTGAAAGGTGAGCACTGTGTCAAGGTGTTACTGCAACTGTTTGTAAACTACACGTAGAATGCATGCACATTAAACACCCTCAGATTCAGCAAGAAGTCAGTTTTTAAAAAATTGAATAGACGTTTAGAACCAGAGCTGCAACTTTTCTCCAGAGGTGGTAAGATTCAAACCACAGAGAATTAGGATGAATAAAAACTGTTGAGCTAAAACAAGCAAAGCGCAGTCATGAACTGTAACCTTTATACCAACATCTCCTCATGACTGAAACTCTACTAGTAATTTTTAGAATGCCTCTGCTGCTTGACTGACCTCAAAAATCAGATAAAAGCAGAAACTGAACTTCAGCTTTCAACCAGCAAAGTAACTACCTCCTGTCAAGGTATTACTCCCTGAAAAAACGTATGGTTTTGGTATTACTGGAACATTTGGAAAAGGTCCAACTAAATAGCTATAAAACCACATATAACAGGAAATGAACCAATGTTATCTCATGCTGCTCTGCCCAGACAGGCTCCAGGCAGCTTATCCTAGCTATGCAACATTGTATTGACTATTATTAGGAAGCACAAAAACCCAGTCAGAACAAAGAACAAAACAGTTGGTAATAGATTTTTTTTTATTATCCCACATTTTAGGGATACGAGGTTCAGGAAAAGCAAACATAAGGCATTTCAGTTAAGACAGATATATATAGATAAACACACACACTTGTTTTGCAGCCTTTTTAATCCCCTGGTGCCAGGGATGCCATAGTCCTGCTATGGCTGATGTTTGCATGCTATGAAAAAATGTGTTCTAGGACAGCAGGACTGAACTCCTTGTTTATCCATATGTGAATTTAATTTTTTCATATTTGCAACCTCATATGACTATTTTTGGTAAGGGTGGGCATCACAGTCTCAGCTTCCCAAGAACAGAACCTTTGTCAGACCTATTTATCCAGTAGTTCTATGAAGAAACATGACTTTCATGAAGCAGTGATTATATTCAATAGTTAGGCACGCACCAACGTTGTGAAAAGTCTACTTCCAGGTAATTTGGCTGACACCATGCCAAAAAAACGAGGAAATAGGAGGAAAAAAAATCAGTTGCAGAGCTGCTAAACCCATTTCACTGACTTCCCTGTTCTAATCCAAGGGAAAATATCTTCCTCCCAGAAAAGATGTTATGTGGGTGTGCTTGAAAACATCTAAGACTCTCAAGGAACACATTCTTTTTCTGGAATACACTGAAACATTTCTAAAAGTGATAAATGACAGTGTCACAGCCACCTGTCCAAATTTAAATGGAAAACAGAACAATCCTTTCTGGAACAGACAAAGGCCAAGTTATCATACCTGTGTCAGGGACTGTCATTTAAAAACAGGACAACAACATCTCCCCTTTATTCTACTGTACCAGTCATCCCCTGCTGGTTTCCTGCTAACAGAGCTCTTCCCCCTACCCTTCCTGCGACATTACATTAGTCATACATCATTCTCCCTAGGTCCTGGGCCACCAGAACAAAAACAAAGAATGTAATACATTCATTTACAAGAAAGGCCTCACTGTTCTCTTTCATTTTATGAAAAGGCATAACTGATCATTTCTTCCACTTTCATTGAGGAAAGGCGAGAAATTTTTAGTCTAGCACATCTTTCACAGCATTCTTTGAGTCTCTGAAAAGCACTTTTTGGTTAAGAGCTACACAGAAACTCGATACGGAACCCTCTTTCCTTTTTTTTAAATAATCTATAACTTAAAATGCAGCATTAGACCAAAGCTCACACAGGTTTTAAAGCAATCTTTAGAAACTCTTTGCAGAGAAAAGACTGCATCTTTTTCAGAAAATCATATTTCATATTGGCAGAAGTCATAACTGAATCCATGAATTTCACTCTTAAATAAAAAAAGTAAAGCCAGGAATACTGCAGTTTTTATGGCACTGTGAAAAATAAAACCTGACTAATTTCTGAAATTAAAAATTTAATATGCCCCTTAGAAAAGGGGAAATATATGGAACTGTACAGCATACACACAGCACCTCAGGATATCGGCACACCACTGACTAACCTCTATAGAATTACATCTTAGCAAATATGGCTACCAGTAAGTCACGAATTGAAGCCAAGAACAACTCATGATGCCAGATATATATTCTGACATGACTGGCCCTGCTGCTCCAGAACAAAACACATTGAGAAAGCAGTGCTCTCACAGTCACAGCTCTCTGCCTCCCTCAAACTTGGGCATGAAAAAGGGAAAGGGGTTTTGCAAGGCCAACCTCAAAAACCAGAGGGATGCCAAGGTGTAGAAACCTACAATTTAATGACTGACAGTCACAGACAGACTACCAGCATCTGCACTGCACTTGGACTAACAGGCTCCAAGACTCAACTTCTAGAAATAAATACACACACACTATATTTAGAAATACATATATATGTATTTTTTCATAGCTGTAGCCACAGGTTTCCAAAATGAGCATCAGTGAACACTGTACAGAAAAAGGCAACAGAAAAAAAGATAATCAAAATTACAAATGTAAATGGATGTGAAAAAATATGACAGACAAGTAAAGGCAGCAAGGAAAATACCGCTGATAGATAGAGGCAAGGTGAGAAGTGAGTCTGGTACCTAGCAACCAAGTGATATACTCAGATTTGCTGCTAGGATTTCCAGAATTCTGTATCTAACTCTGTAAAACACAGTGGGAGAGTGCTAAATGATTCAAGTGGAAAACAGAAGATAAACAACATTAAATGAAACAGAAGTTTGTAACGCCTAGAATTCAACTGAAACCCATACATCATACTTACATTGTTCTTCTGGCAGATAATTTCCTGGAATAAAAAAGAAGAAAATAACATTGATAATAGCACTGAACAACTACTAGGAAAGATATCTGATCAATATGACTTGCTAAGATTAACGTTTACAGACACATGACACAAAAAGGTTGGTTGATAGATATTTTCTATATCTATCAAATCAATATAAATGAAGTATTGTCTCAGAAGAGACAAAATTACTATTGAACCAAGTAGATACATACACCTTATAGATCCATAAGAGCATACATGATGTGTGCACGTGTATATACATATAGTCACATATATACATGTCCTTCCCTTCATAAATTTTCCTAGAGGGATGCTGTCCAGCAGTTGACTATTAACAAACATCTATTCATATTTGAGAAGTCAAATATAATAAGTAACATTTTGCTGCCAGGAGAAGCAACTAAAACGAAAAGTAAGAGCAGTAATTATATGAGGGTTTAAAATGTTCCAAAACTGCTTGAAATTCACTTGACTCTAATAAGTCTGATGCAAAGAACTTATCTTCACGTTTTTAATGTAAAGTTTCAGAGAACTAGAAGCACACAGAGATGGAAAGAGCTGATTCCTGCACATCAATCTGGGTGGTACAGTACAAGTGTAAACCACTTGTGAACAGTGACTTTGCTTCCAGTAAGATTCGTCAGCAAGTTCTGATCCCAGCAATTGATAACCCTAACAGATTTATCAGACAGCTATGCTTCTGACAGTGGGACTGCTGAGCAGGTTCACCTACACAACGGCATTAAAAACAAACACAGCATCAAATCGAAGTGCCTCGTACTGTCCATGTTGCTTCAGTCCGGCTTCTATAAAGCTGCTCTTCTCCCTGTTGAGAGGGCATGTTTCCCATGTGACTGCTGCCAGCTTTCAAAGTATGGGTCATAAATGGCTAGTCAAATCCCCAGCACGTGCAGGGACATCTTTTACTAGATCAGATTGATCAAAGCCCTGTTCATCCTGGCCCGAATGTTCATACAGAGGAACATTCCACCAGGAAAAGTTTACTTACATTGCTTTGTGCCCCAGTTAAATCACATGCTGCAGTTCTGCATTTCCTTCATTTTCAGTTTTTGAATTCAACTCTTCTATACAAGATTAAAACTGCACACGCTCTCCTGAATTGCTTCTACTCTTATCTGCTGGTTGTAACAAATACAGGAACAAACACTGCCTCAGAAGGTGCCCAGGCATGCCCATAACTGCCTTTTTTTTTTAGGCAGTTACTAAATAATATGGAAAGGGTCTTGCTCTTTTATGACTTTCCTACAGACTATCAAAAGCAGAAACATGGGCCCAGTTCAAAGCTAAAGGAAACTGTCAGGAGTCTTTCAGTGGACAAAGTACTCGTGGCAACTGTGACATCCAAGTCTCCCTGCATACAGTCGGGCTTTCACTGATGGCAGTGGGAACCCAGCACCAGACCCAATTACAAAGTTCAATTTCTAAACTAGTAAAAAGTTCTCCCAAATGCCCAAGAAAGCCTGATGCTTCACCCCAAGTGATTTTTCAGGGGGCATTGGGTATTTGGCTCTTTGCCCAATACAATGAAATTCTGCTCTGCTTATACTGTAGATCATTGTACTTGCATAATTGAATTCTATTCCCAGATACATCTTTTATCATTAGCAGTTTTATTTTTAGGGCTTTTATCTGTATACTCTTTGTGTTGTAAAAAGAAAGGAAATAATTGGATTGTAAGCAGTCCAATTGGCTGAGAAAATTTGGAGGGAAGAGCAGGGGGAAGAAACTGAGTTACTAAGTATGTCCCTCCCAATAGAAGGCCAACCTGAAAAAAATGGGACAGAATCAAAAACAGCCTGCACTTTCCAGAAGCAGTGGAGGCAAATCCTTCATAAGAGGTGGCGGTGCCCAGACTGCCATCTGACTCCCCAAGCCGCTTAATTTAAATGCTTCTTTTCAGCAATGCCTAGAATGGAAGTGCAATAGCACTTTGCTTACCTCCTGAGCAAAGCCAATGTATCTGAGACAGGGGAAGTAATTGAACAGACTGCCATCCATCAGACTATCCTCTCCCATCATGGAAGTTACTAAACCTTTAGAAGGACTGCAGGAGGAAGCAAGTATCAACTCCTTGGCTGACACAATTCACAGCCCAACAGATTACCTTAAAAAACCCTCTTCACTTCAACCAAAGTGTGAACTGAGGCATGAGTTTTGTTTTTACTAACTCCACTACACTGCTGGTAATCTCCAGCACAGCAATCTTGCACATACCTGATGTAAACAGCTGGTAACTCATGCAGAGGCCATCTGGGGGCCCCATACGGTTTGGCAGAAAACTGCTAATCTAGAAAGGAGCTAAAGCTTAAGGATTATTTTGCTGCCTCCACACTACCATTCTCACACGATTGTTATTACTGTAACAGTTTACCCCAAACACCAGTAATTCCCTTGAATGACAAAGCAATGTATTTAATTTCTCATCTCAAATCTGGCAAACTTATGTTGCTGTAAACAGCCATTTAACACCTAGGTATTTAACTGACTGTGATAAAATCATCTAAGTCTTTCTCTTTAGAAATCTAAACTGAGTTTCACAGAATTTCACTGTGGACATCTTCGACAGGCCTCAGAACATTTTTGCTATTCTTTTGTGAACCACAAGTGGTGTCTGTATCTCACACAGAAACAGAGAGCTCATTTCAAGAGTTTGACCAGTTGTGACTTGCTCCCCACCCTTCCCCCGGCTTTTTTGCATTCAGAGCTACCTTCAGAGACTGCAGAGATTCTGCATTCGTGTCGCAGTAGAGGATGATGTTGTTAGCCATGCTGAAGCTCTCCCTGACTCCCAGGTGGTAGAACAGGGAAGGCTGACGAAAAGCATCGCTCATCTCTACGACAGCAATATCTGTAAAAGAAATGAAAAAAGTTATCTCTGACAGCCAAGTATTTCTAGGCCATGCCTCTTCACACAATTTGCATTGATAAGAAGACCTGATTTTAAGTAGTAAATAAGAGATCTAGAGGGATTTTCCCATTTTAGCTACTACGCCTGAATTTTGAATATAGTCAGCAGGATGTGGTTTAGGTTTTTTCTCTTTCAATATTCCTCCTCCTTTTTTTTCTTTAAATGAGACCTTAAAAAGGTAAAAAGGGGTAAAGCCACTAATAAAGAAAAGGCAAAAAGGCAAAAGTTAACTTGGTGGCTTGAAGAATAAAATTAGTTTGGTAAATCTATACATAATGGCCAATGACTTTATGGGGAAAAAGAAAAGAAAAAAACTTACATTTTATGTGCTTTTACCCTCTCTGCACATTTCAATAAAAATTCACAAAATTTCTATACATTACTGCAGAACACACTGTATACATTCTGTACCAGAACTTTGGAAGAAAATAAACTAAAAGACAGGTAAACGTAAAGTTCCATTATAAACTACCACTCAGATCTATTTTGATTCATACAGAAAGATGATAAAGAGAATGAGAAAAGGACAAGGTATAGACAAAGAGAAGGAAAGAGGGAGTGAAAATGTGAAGCCATAGAAACCCCCATGTAAGTAAGAAGTTTATTATGCAGAGAATTCTGTTCATAATAAATTTTACCTGTATGAATAAAATTAAGCACATGCACAAATGCTTACATAACAAAGAATGTAGTCCCAAATTTCTCTTAAACCATGTGTTTCACTTGCCCAAATTCACACCAATGTAAGACTAAAACAAGAGGCCATTAACTATTTCTGTTGATGGTTTGTAATACCTCTGTTGTAACAGGCAGCGTATTTCCACTGAAGAAGTCTTGTGGTATCAAAAGAGCAAAACAAGAAAACTAACTCACCTCTAACTTTTCTGCAAACACCTTTCTATCTTTTCACCCAATGCAGTTTTTTCTTATCTT
Organism: Manacus vitellinus; assembly: GCF_001715985.3. Taxonomy (NCBI): domain Eukaryota; kingdom Metazoa; phylum Chordata; class Aves; order Passeriformes; family Pipridae; genus Manacus; species Manacus vitellinus. Next base: position 10,052,977 of record NW_021940604.1, on the reverse strand, counting down.
TAAGGGAAAAAAAAAATTAAAAAAAAAGAAAAGGAGAGAAAAAAAAGAAAAAAAAAAGAAGAAACCAACAAAAACCCAAACCCAAATCAGGGAAAAATACTTCTGTTAAGAGTAGGACAAAAAAAAGAAAAAAAGCAGCCTGGTTTCCAGTATCTCTCTACGCTTTCCTCTTCCTGTGGATGCTTTGATGACTTAAAAGATAGAAAGACAAGCTCTGTAGGGAAAAAGTTTATGTACCATCAAGTTTCTCTCGTCTAATTAATCTAATAAGAGATTCTACCTCTAACCACAACTTTTCACCTTGCCTACTTATTTAGGTCATCAAAACTGAAATGAAGATATTCAATACAGGCTTAGCTTTGTGGCCATGCTCTCAACTGGGGAGGCAGTAAGTCTCTCTAACTTGTAGAAAAGTAGTATCTTTGAGACATCTACTCTTCAGTCATACTTTCCTGTAACTGGCCTGCAAGCTTGTAAATTATTAAAAAACTGAAGAAAGGATAGATACACAAAGGAGAAAGAACAAGCATTTGTCTATACAACCCTTAGCTTTTCAAGGAACAAGATTAACAGAGAGAAGACTAACATGGTACAAAAAAGAGAATTCCCCCCCCTTAAAAATCTTTTTAAGATTTAAAAAATGTTTTTTAAAAGTTTCATAATTTGTGTTCTAAGAATCTCTCTTTGTCCAATTTTACATAAATATTGGTAGTGTGGATTCCATCCAATTTTATTGAACTAAAAAAGGCAGTGCACTGCTAAGACTATACATATGCTCATTTTCACTAATTCTAGGAAACTGAAACATCACAAAAGCCAAACAAGAATGACAATATCGCTGCTATATTTTGTTTGGGTGAAATTAGCATTTGGTTATTTTCTTCAGAAAGTTGCCTCAAGTTCTATTTTTAACTAGCTGTTTGTTTATTTTCTTCAGAAGGTTGTCATAATGCAAGTCTATTTTTAACTGCTCTTATTTACATAAAAGTCCAATCTTGAGCAACTCTAAAGCTATGGTACATATCTACCGTACTAAACAGGAGGAAAATTTGCGCAACTTGCCATGACTTAATTCTGCAATCTTGCAAGATAACATGCTCTTATTAGAGTTGCAAAACTAAGATGGAAAAGAGAAAGATACTTTAACAATAAAGCAGTAGAACCTGATCAAAGTCATATTACAGAAAATACTTGAGAAATCCTATGGTAAAATGGCAAGTTCAAAAAAAGCATGTGTGTGTGTGTGTGCGTGTACCTATATATATTACTTCAAGATCAGCTGGCCAAATCCATTGAGCAAAAGCTGACTGAGGGCCACAACATAAAAAACATTCTTGGATCCTGTCTCATCCCTATCATGGTAATAATAAAATAAAATAAAAAAACCCCAAACCAAACAAAAACCTTGAGTTACTTAAACAAAGTATGCAAGGACCACAATAATAAATACACATTTGTATGAAAAAATACACTGAGATATCTGTTGTGATACTTGTATTTCTTATGTAACTAAAGAGGATTTCTTTCCTTTGCATGTCAAGACTTCTGTGAAATCCAGGTCTTCTGGATAATCTCATTTGATAAAGCAGTGTCTCCCTTAGAATAGGTTCATCCTCTGTGAAGTTTTCCTGCTCGCTGTAGCAGTTATGTATTTTAAGATGAAGTTGTCGTTCATGACAGAGAGATCATATTTCTAAAGTCCAGTTTAGGCCTCAGGGCTGGTATCACAGTTTCCAAGGGGAGCGACTCAATTCTTACCTGCAATTCCAACAAGCCACAAAAGGTATGTGTACTTTTGGGACCAGATGTCTATCCAGTTAAAAAACATATACCCTAAACCAACTCTTCTGAAAGTCCTATTTCTGACTATCTTCTTTCTCAACATCAGAAGAGAAATTCCTCTGACCAAAGGAGGGATCAGTGTATGGTGCACGAGTCAGAAGTGCAGAAGTCAAACACAATGCAGTAAATGGAAGCTCATTTGAGAAAACGAAAACAAAACCACCAAACAAAGAACAAACAAACAAACACAAAACTCAAAACCAGGAGTGGTAATGATTACTGTAAAGCAACCGAAACGTACCACTGCACTATAAAACACTATACTCAGTTACATAAAATATGATTAGAAGTTTAACAAAGATGGCAAGACTGATGGTTTGCAAGACAAATCTAAGGAAAGTATACATACATCAAAATTCTCACTAGTTCAAAAGAGCCAGGATTTAGCTAAGCCCAAGGGAACTGTCTGGTCATCAACACATAAACTGCCAGAACCTTGTTTATCAGGCTCTCTCATTTCCCCCAGATGAAATTAATCTAATATTTTGATGCAATAAAAGATATGTTTTCCATTCCCTGGAAAATACAGTTTCATAAGTGGCAAAACAGTATTTTAATAAAGGTAGAGGAATTAGCTCTACAGTTACACTGGAATTATCCCCTTATTAAAACATCTGTGGTTTCAGTTACTAGGCAAGCAAAAACTATTCAAGCACGGGAATCAGAGTAGAGCTCTCTCAACACCTAAGCCCTCAAGATGAAACACTCTGAAATCCAGGGACTGACAATTCACTTCAAATGCTCTTGCACATCTTCAAGGTTGCAGCAGAGAAAGTCTGTTGAGGCTCCAGCAGACTAATGAGTAGCATGAGTATTGAAGCACACTGCATAAAACAGAAGGAAAAGACAGAAAAGTAGAAGAACTGCAATTCTTGCAACACCTGCAAGGGTTGCAGGAAAGAATAAATTTTATCCCTTACTTTGGTCACAAGATTAGATTTCGCTTTCTCTATCTCATGAAATTGTACCTGGGTACACATCACCGATACTATACAAAGAAAACAGAGATAGTATAGTCTTTGCATTAGCTAGTCATCTTTGACGTGACAGCTAAAAAGTCTTACAATAAATCTTGCAGTAAATTATTGTATCTTTCTATTTAACGAACAATGAAGTAAGTCTAATCACAATCTTTTCTCCCATCCCCTTAAACAACTGGTATGACTAAATAGGTATGACAAGTGTATCACAAGCATGAGACTAGAGCTTCACTCTGGCCTAGGTAGCAAAAGCAGCATAAATACAGAGCAAGCAGCTCAGTAACCTCTTGGTGTCCATTTCCTAAATCACCCCAAGCTCTACCTGCCTGCTGACAGCTACCCAACTGCCTCTAATAAAGCTGCCTACCTACACATTAGCTGAGTAACCACACACTGAGCTGCAGACAGGCCAACAACCACCAAGCAGTCACCATCTCTGTTATCAGGCTAACTAACATCTATATCAACAATAGCTGGAAACACACCGTCACACACTCAAGAGATCAAAATATCACTATACTGGTAATCGGCTTTGTATTACCCTGGGAAACCAGATTCACGAGATGGAATTGGAGGCAGCCAACTTGACCCTTTTTGCCTGAGAAGCATGAGGAAAGGACACATCTCTGTGATGCTTGGCACATATTAGAGCTGCATTACCAACAATTCTTACCTGGAGTGTAAAGACTGAGAACTTTACATATAAAATCTCTACTAATTAACCTTTCTTGAGAAATGGTAAAAACTTAAGAGTATACACATTAATATAGTCAAAAAAGGGTAAGTGTCCATTAGTGGATATAAAGCCCTTTGCTCTTGGCTATTAGCAATGCCTTTAGTAACCAAGAAAGTGATAAATGAAATGCAGTGGTCAAAGTTCATCACCTACTCATTGTTTTAAATGTAACAGGGCAAAGAAGAATGTTTAAACAAATGCTTCAGATATCACACACGTACACCTTACTTTTTGATACTACCTGCTTACTACAGTGCTGCCAGGAAAAATAATGAATACAAACAGAGCAGCTGTACAACTAATGAATGTTTATGTTTGCTATTATCTTCTGATTAATTGATATTACAGACATGACCATTGCCTTACATTCATTGTCCCACAATTAATCAGGGCAAAAGGAAAGATGGTAATGGCAACTTCTGAGACAGACCAATGTTTTGTGTCCTTTTCCACTTGGCGGTTAAAAGACAGAGTAAGATACTCTTCTGACAGAGGTAAAGGAGAAAAGGGATTAGAACAAAATTTATTTCAGTGGAGGTCTGAACACTAAGAGTATTTCATACTGCAGTAGCAGGTCTCCATACAGCATTAGAACAATGATTTTGACAACCTGTGATGACATTCACTATTGGGCAAACTTTGAGAAACAAGCAAGGAACGTCCTTATCTACTTTAACTTCTGTACGGTTCTCTATGCTTGGCATAGATATCTTCCTGTTTACCCAGAGAGTGCCTGCATGAGGTAGGAAACCTGCTTTGGCAATCCCAACACCGCGTCAGTACAGCTTGGTATTTCTGGTTCAACTGTGCAAACCACAGCATCACTGACTTGTCAACAGTACTGGAACCACACATTTCCTGTCAAGAGTGTCTTGTACGTCTCCAAGAACAGAAACAATTGATGGGAGCCACTAGTGTGAGAATACCTAAACACAGGGGAATGGCTGCCCTCCCAGGAAACCCATCCAGCCAAGCCAGTCTGTTGGGAGAGGCTAACCAAAATAATAACTTTATAAAGGTGTCTGAGGCTTGGATATGGAGAGGGAAAAGCAGGTAATGGCAGTACAGGCAGATTAGTATGCCATATACTGGAGGAAAAGCAGGGTGTTTGTAGAAGCTCTAATTGATGTGCAAAGTAGACTTGAAGACACTAAGAAAGAGACATAGGATGGACATGTGCTAGTTCTTATCTTGCAAAAAGCATTATGAATTAGGAACCTTATCTAATCCTGTCTTGAGCAGTCTCATTTTTATAAATGGAAGCAGAGATTCTGTATCACTGAAGTACAGACCAGATGCTGTCCTGCAATCTACTCAAAGGGGATTTCTGAGCACACATTTCCAGCAGATGCAACACAAACCCAGCTGTCTGGTGGGTGTCTCTTTTCAGATAATGCATAGCACAATGTAGAGACAGAAATAATTAGAGCACTTAATACTTGCCCAAAAAGCAACACGTTGCCTTTAGATATACAACAGTACCATTTTGTCCTCATGCTGGTACTAAAAGGCCACTGTTCCCTAAATAGTTAAACTGAGTTAAACTGCCCTTGAATTCCAAAGTGAAATTCTACACCTAGACTCATAAGCAAAAAGATATGATTTCACTTCAGATAAACTTATCAAACAGCTAGCTGTTACTGTTAGGGGTGGTCCTGACCCTCTTCACGTTTGTTACGTAATTAGTGAGGTCAATACCCAACAAGACAACTGAGTGTTCAGGATCAGTTGACTCCTGGATCAGTTAGATGATCTCACTTTCCACCCACACAATCACTAGGTCCTATACAAAGAAGACACCAGACACCACAATATCTGCAGAGACACAACTTAATACCTCCCTACTTCTGCTTGAGAGTCCTGTATGTTTCCAGTGAATAAGTAAACTTTAATCCTCCATACAGACATGGATGTAGCATCCACTTGGTCAGGAAGCCCACACAGGGGCTCCTCCATCACAGGAGGAAGAGTTTCTTGAGGAACAATACAGAAAATAAATAAACACATGCACATACACCCAATCCACCTCAATACAGATACAAATTAAATGGCATTTATAACCACACTGACAGACTCTGTATGTGACTCAATTTGGATCTCTAGGAATCTGCTCAATAACCAAAGTAAACTAGCTAATCACTTAAAAAACAATCTTTTATCTTTTTAAATCATCAATAGTTGCTGATTTCTTGGTAGATAAGGTAAGAAAGAAGAACTACTTCAGTTAAAGGACGAAAGTGTGCAAATATAAGCTGTTCCTGTACAAATTTAAACCAGAAATCACAAGAAATTTCATAATCTACAAATCACAATGCCCTGGAGCACCTCTCCAAATGTTGAACTGATTGGTGGTGTATGCTTTGCTGTCACATAGGAGCATTGCAAAATTTGCACCCTGTCCCACAATATATTAAGGTGCTCCTTAATAAAACTTCCACAAATTGATTCCTGCCAACTTTTACAGCTAAGTGGCTTAGATCATTCTCACAAAGTACTTCACCAAGCAGAACCATCCACGCAAGGAGGAGAGAAAAACAACTGACTTTTTTTGTTATGACGACAGTATTCTATACTGAGATCCTCCAAGTGAAACCCTGGCCTTTTTGCCTGCATTATGCTTGAAGGACGTGAAGGGAAGAGAACCTCTTGCTTCTGTAATCAAAGGCTGACAGGAGCAAAGCAGAAGGTACTTACCTTAAAATAGCAGAAGCTTACAACTAACTGGTAACACAAAGAAAGTTCATACAGATGTTAGAAAAGGAATGAGACAGGGGAAAATGTAGATAAAAAAACATAAAAGGGGTGTGTAGGAATTAACACAGCAAACTAACCAGCAAAATCTAAATTACTATATCAGTGATTTTAAGACAACCCGAACAATATAGAAAGCCTTTCTGATGAAGAAAAAGAAAAGAAAAAAGAAGAAAGCCTGAGATTCAAAAAATCCTCTCTCTCTAGGCCCAAAACAAAGGACTTTGATGTTATCACATGATTCCAACCCCCAACAATTGAAAAAAACCCACTCTCAGCTTGATGCATGTGGGAGGAACTCAGGATTAGGCAAGAATAAAAGATGACAAGCAAACAAAGAGCCATTTATTTAAAAATAACCTCAATATGTTCAGGCTCATTGTATCTGTATCAATCCTAGGGAAACAGGCTCCCTAGCGCCAACAACACAATATACTAAAGATTACCCTACTTCCAAACTTTGCATCAGCAAAAATACTCGGACATCAAGACGTAACTACCAAAGTTCAGCTGAAGGCTGGAGCACACTACAGGGCTAGTGTTAGTATCTGTACCAAGTGTTATTTAAACAATCTACAAACACAATAGCAGAAGCACTCAGTGAAAACAAGGCACGCCCCAGCAACTCAATACTTCTACAGTTAGAAGTTTTGTTCAGAGGATCTTCATCACTGCAAATTTTTTTTCGAAAAAGACTAAACGCTCCTTTGGCCTGGACAGGATCTTAAGCAGACAAAAACCCCTAAAAAGAAGAATAAATAAATAAGGGATGTGATGGTATCTGTGTGATTATTTTGGTTTATGTTTCCAAGTTAAGTGACTTTGAGATACATGACAAAAAAAGCGATTATTCATTGTCTAGAGAAGTGACTGAGACTACCCAAGGAGAAATCACTTGTGAGACCACAGGTATGCTAAAAGACAAGCTCAGAGAAGAAAGAAGAGTCATAAGAAAAACAAATAGTCAGGTCTCAGAGGTGGTGGAAAGTTTTCCTGAAGACTAAATGAACAGTAGAGGGTTTTCTACATCTCCAAAGTCGCAGAGTTCATTAAAACCAAGGCAGAAAACAACCATCCACCTCAAGGACGGGATGGGCAGGAGGAAAGTTGATCAAAAGTTCTTTTTATTTCTGTTTATTCTGTACTGTTTATTTCTGACTTAGTGACCTGAAATTTTCTCCACCTAAGAAGATAAATGTTCCAGCTTTTACCCTAAAATCTGACTATTTTCACTTATGACACAGTTATATTTTGGTTTCTTAGTGCATCTCACTGTGACAAAAATGTCTAGGCAGATTCACCCCCAAGCTTCAAAAAATGCTTCTGGGTTTCATTCCAGCAGCTGGAAGGATCAGATCAAAATTCTGTTGAGCTCAGTATCTCTTCTCTGCCATAAGCCAGCAATCAGTGTTGCAGACATTCTACAAATGGGGCAAATAAAGACTGAGCTTTCTCAGACAGCAATCCAGACACATTTACTGAAAACTGTTGAGCTACCTAGAAAGCTGTGTATCAATAACTAATTTAGTGCTCAATATTATGTGAACAATTAGAGCTGCTTTTCTTTGCATTCACTACCACTGAAGTTCAACTGTCCTTTACCTGCTCATTTGCCTCGTACCATAAGACTTTCTGCAATTCTTTACTGCCTATTCTTTATAGTTTTGACTAGCCTGAACATCAGCAAACATTGCCATCATGTTATCCACCAGCAGGAGATTTTCAGATCAGCCATGAAACTTCTGAAAAGCCCAATTCAAAAAAGAAAGTACAGAGCAATCCTTTCAACAGCCTATTTTTCTACTGGCAAGCTTCATTGCAAAACTGATCCTTTGATCCTTTCCTTTAAGAATCCACTTATCTGAAAGATGTAAAGATTTCACTTCCAACCATTTTGTCCCTTTAAGAGGCAAAAAGCTTTCAACATACTGTCTTAAATGGATTACCCTTAAGCACGGGCTCACAAGAAGAGTGTGATTTCCTTCTACAAAAAAGCCATGTGAACTTCTCCCTACTGCCAGATTTTATCCATGAATCTATGCAATGTATTCTTTATTTATATTTTTAACCCATTTGCCCTAATGTAATGCCAATATCTCCCTCTCCTATGCTGCCAACATCAACTTAAGTCAGAAGTCATGCACCATAGTTAACAGCTCAGCTTGTTTCAGTCAGGGCTCCTTGAGACCTTTTGAGTCATCATCCCATAGTTCCAATGACTTATTACTGTTCATTTCATCACCTTATTTTAAAAACTCTTCTGGCAATTTAAGTCTGAAGTATTTCCTCAGCCTTACTCCTTTAAAGAAAATCCTTCTTATGATCATAGTAGGAAAGCTGCATCTTTCTCAAGCCCTCCTTTTCCATCTTGACTGCACAGGCCCCCTACCTTGCTCCCTGCTGATGAAGCGTTCAGGGATGCTTTTTTATTTTTCAGTCTTTCTTTAGCAAGTATTGCTCAAACTCTTTTGGAAACTGTCTTGCTAAGGCTTAAATGCTATTTTACATGTTTTTTTCTAACTTGTTTCCTCATCTGGACAAAAGTTCTCCTTTCAAAGGGGGCATCATTCCATTCTTTCATCTTCTTAGCAATGTCACCTTCCGTGGGTTACTTTAAAATTTCTGTTAATAAATAGCATACATTTTCTGGAAGGAATTTTCCTTGAGATGTCTTCATGCTACCTGAAAGCTTTTCCTCTTTCTAGCTACTCCTTTCAATTTCCCGTTAAGAAGTTTGCTCATTTTTATATAGGTTCTAGCAGAAATGTGGTCTGCACCAAGCCAAGCTAAATGTTTAAGACAGACTGAGGCAGAGTGTGTAGATCCTTCTGAAGAAGGCCAGAGCAGTGCTCACTAAGCCACTGAAAAAACTCTGGAATTTCTTCTAATCCAAAGATGTAGAATTATTCCTTACTACATTATTTTAAAGTCACAGGAGTTATCTAGTGATACCAAAAATGGTTCAAACGTAGAAGACTTATGACCAGCAAGCACAGACTGAAAAATAAATACAAGTATTTCAAGAATATGATGAACAGCAGCTGGAATGCCTGTACAAAATGGGAATCTTCCCAGGCTTCTGAAAATTTGGAAGCAGAAGTATTCTAAGAGATCCAAACAAGTGTGTCTGTTAAAAGTCCTTAGTTTGTCATGAAAATACTTCCATTCTAAGAAGAAACTATCTTTCATATATAGAGTATTTGAGAATTTTAGGGCCCAAGTTTTATCATCATCAAAGGTACAAAATACACCTACCACTCCTGGTTCTCACCACCCTCTCCACAAAAGTCTCTACATTGTAGCATTTTCACTGCTCTGTCAAATGTTCTCCCAGGAACAGAAAGGCATTGAGAAAACTATATGCCCAAGGGCTTTGGAGTCTCACACACCATGTTTTCTTATAGAAAACATCTGACTATTTTCACTTATGACACAGTTATATTTTGGTTTTCTTATAAAAAACATCATCATCTCTTAAAAAGTAAACAAATCTTTATCCAGAACAGAGTACATTCTTAGTAGCTTTGCTGGAAGGTAATCACAACAATTCATATTCCATTAAAACACTGATATGGGAAGTCACATCTAAAGTTCCTGGACACAACTACTGAGCTGGCAATATGCTACATTGTTTAAACTTCAAGCTGGATGCAGGACTCAGGAATTTAAATGGCTCATTCCTACTTTTTGCAGTTGGCTTTTGAATATTCTAATATAAACTCCAAGTCCTGTAAAAACCAGTTCTTCCTTATCAGAATAGAGTATTTACCCATGATTCACTGTCAAACTGCAGCTCAATATCACAAGCAACTCTGCAAAGTCATATTTGCATTCCTACTCGTATGTCAATAGAGCTAGAACCTAAGGCACCCACTTGAAAAGCACCCTGAAGGACAGGAGAGAAATTTTTTCTAAAGTGAGACTCACAATGTTCAGAAAACGTATTTATTATGCCCCATGCCTATGGGTGCTGAACAAAAATGTAAAACTGTCTAGACTGCATATAGGAAAGAAGAAAAATACACACATATACATATATTTTGCACTTACTAGCAGGCACAGAACAAATGAGCCAGCACTATAGGCTACTGTAAAAACAACCAACCAACCAACCAACCAAACAACCTCCCCCCATACATTTTGTACTGTGTAAAGAGGAGTTTCATATGCAACACACAAGACATCATTATCCCCTTCTGTGTGCACTCACAAGGCATCAAATTTGAATATTGTGGACAATCTGGGGCACAACTGAAGGAAGAAAGTTAAACTTCTGGCAAAGTACCCAAAAGAACGGAACAAAACATGACAGTGAGAAGAGATTTAAAGGCACCCAATTAAGGAGGAATGACTGAACATATTAGAGTTGTTTCACCTATAATTATTCTTGCATGTGTCATACTGTAACTCCTCACTGCATAAAAAGCTGCTGCCCAGCAGAAAAGCAAATTTCCCTGTGTTTGTGAACAGTAAAAGAACAATAGAACTGAATAAAACTTTATTTTAAATTAAAACACACAATATCATTGTAGAGTTTTTTTAAATATCTATTAGAATACACTGGCTTCCAAAATAAGAGAAATTTAGAACAAATTTTGTGAAAAACAGTCTATCTTTAAAGGCAACTGTGTCCATGCAGGATTTATGGTAGGTTGAAGACTCCTTGCTACAGAAAATTTCCAATAACAGACTGGAATCCTCATGGTGGTGTGCGGGCATCAATACCTGATCCACCCCTGGACTGATGAATCCTGCAGTTCGAGGGGGATTAGTGACTCCATAGATTCCCTGCCAACCCTACATTTTTCCATGATTTGCACTGCCCTTTTTGTATTTGCAAGCCACACTAGTCTCATTTAACAAAAACGATATAGTATTGCTGCTTATGACTTCATGATATTTAGAGAATAACTCTGTCAGTTTTATTCATGTTTAAAATGCATTCATACAATTTGATGATGCTTAAATAAAACAGCAATGCTTTTCTGCCAATATTGGCACTGCATGTATTCCAAACAGCTCGCATACATAGGTCTGATCTAGAACACTTGGATTATATATCAGAAGGGCTTCCATGAAACATAGAAATTAATATATACAATAAAGAAGTAGAGAACAAGCACCTCCAGCAGCCTAAGACCTCATTTTACTACAAGAAAATGCCCTTATCTGGATTAGATGTATAAAAACATGCAGACAATTCCCCCTTCAAATTTCTCTGAAATGAAAAGACAAAATAAAACGTGCTCAGACCATGCTCAATCATACTATGATTGGTTTCAGTATGGAAAGTAAATTGCACAAGAGGAAAACAAGATGTCTCATGAAAAGTGTTCCTTTTACTCCAGGATGTTCCAGATACCTCTGATATACTTTCAGTGTTTTTGCACAAATCAAGGGTTGCATAATATCCCCCCCCACACACATACATCTCAACCAAAACAAGTTCCTAGAGCCACCTTCTACAAAACCTTCCTCACGTGTCTGCAATTACAGGACAGTAACATTCTAGGAGATGTAATGAAGGGTGTTGCCTTCAGAAGCACCCCATATTAGCCAAACTTTCTTTCACTTCAATAAAGGGTAGCTACTGAAGGGCGAAGGCATTAAGTTACTGATAAGAACTCAACTCCTTTCCCACTGGCAAAATCCCCAGGCAAAGTATCCAGAAGTTTATTGCCATTTGACAATGGCCAAACCTGGAATTAAATAGATCAGCCTTGTTCATCGCCATCAGTTGCACCTACTTCTGGAGAATGCAAATTTATTTATCTAGTAAATTAGTTAAAAAATTTATATCATCCATTAAACAACTGTGTCAGTTTGGTCTTAAGGGTAGCAGCATTAAGTCAGATCCACAGAGTGGCTGGAGAGTAGCCAGGCAGAAAGGGACCTGGGAGTTTGGATTGACGGGAAGCTGAATATGAGCCAGCAGTGTGCCCAGGTGGCCAAGAAGGCCAATGGCATCCTGGTCTGTATCAGGAACAGTGTGGTCAGCAGGACCAGGGAAGTGATTCTTCCCCTGTACTCAGCGCTGGTGAGGCCACACCTGGAGTACTGTGTCCAGTTCTGGGCCCCTCAGTTCAGGAAGGATATTGAGGTGCTGGAGCAGGTCCAGAGAAGAGCAACGAGGCTGGTGAAGGGACTTGAGCACAAGTCCTATGAGGAGAGGCTGAGGGAGCTGGAGTTGTTCAGCCTGGAGAAGAGGAGGCTCAGGGGAGACCTCATCACTCTCTACAATTACCTGAAAGGAGGTTGTAGCCAGGTGGGTGTTGGTCTCTTCTCCCAAGCAACTATCAGTAAGACGAGAGGGCATGGTCTTAAGCTCTGCCAGGGGAGGTTTAGGTTGGATATTAGGAAGAAATTCCTTACAGAGAGGGTAATCAGGCATTGAAATGGGCTGCCCAGGGAAGTGGTGGATTCTCCGTCTCTGGAGGTTTTTAAGATGAGACTGGATGTGGTACTTAGTGCCACGGTGTAGCAACCACGGTGGTAGTGGATCAAGGGTTGGACTGATCTCGGAGGTCCTTTCCAACCTCGCTGATTCTACAATTCTATGATCTTATCTCTACCATGGCTAACAGCAGCTATTAGGGAAAAGTAAAGAGAGGGCAACTGCAGAGCCACCTGGTACACCCTAAAGCATTGGGAAATTCAACAGCCCGAAGAGTTTCCAAGTAATTTCATATGTCCACCATGCATAATAGGTCTCAGCAAACCCACCTCTCATGAATTTTAGTACTTTTGAAGACAATTTAACCATGTCCTTGTATGGAAAAGTGCTTCTTTTAGGTTAATCTAAAGCTGCTCAAAGATAAGGTCAAAAATTAAAAATGAGTTACTGCTCCTTCATTAATCTTTCCTTTCCATTCCTGATTTTAAATTACGTCACTTTTCCCTTTATTTTCCTTCTGAAGAGATCGTATTTATTCAGTCTCCATCTGCATGGAAACAATTCCATGAAAGATTCTGATAATCCTTTTTTCCCTTGTCTGTGTCTTCCACCAAGATACAAATTCAATTTTTGAAATGCAATGAGTAGAGATGCATGTAGTAATAAAGATATGACACATCACAAATTTATACAGCAAGTAACTTTTCCAATTTTTCTTTTATTTCTTTCCTTGCAACTCCTGACAAATTTATTTATAACTCCCATGAGGTTTTCACAAATTTATTCACAATAGCTCTAACCTCTGTGAGATATCCTAATGGTTTAGAAAGAAAGTATACTCACCAGCATTTAGTAATTTTGTGTCTCTGTCTATTTATTTCCTTTTAAAATCGGTCTGCACTGACCAATATTTCCCAAAATAAACCCATATACACACTAGTTTATGAATTGCTTCATTGTTCATAGATTTCCAGGTAGCAAAGCATGTTCTTTCCCTATGGGCATGACAATGAATTCACCACTGCTGGCACAAGAATTTGTTATTATTTATTTTCTATGTTCAATGTCCTAAATATTAACTGTTAAAATACAAAAAGTTATGTCTACTTTTCTTATTCATTTGCATCTTACAAAGTCTATTTATGTCCCATTTCAAAGAAATCCTTGAAAAAACAGACATATCAGTATCTGCACCCATACCTCATATACCTTATCCATTTACAGCTCTTCCTTCAAAAAACAAAATTAAACAAACAAAAAACCACGAAGCAAACAGAAACCTCTAAACCAAACCAAAACAAAAACACGACTACCACCACCACTTTCTTTCATCAATAAAAGCAAGCAAGCTGCAGAATTACAGTTAAGTTGCTTTTTCCACTTAACACTAGTACTAAGGCTTTACAAGTCAAACATGATTTCAAAGAAGGTAGGACAATCCTCACAGGGTTTGGTCAGACTGTAATGATCTGTAAGTCCGAAGTACAACATTTGCACGCTGCCCTCCTTGCAATTTAGCAGGGAAAAATCAGAATCCTTTTTACCACATGCAGCATTCAACCATGCAAATTGATTTACTTCAGTCAACACAGGTGAAGTGCAGAGTAAACAGTGCAGACTGAATTAAACTTAATTTAAAAGATCCCCTGGGGTCCACCAAAAACACTGCAAAACAAGTATCTACTTAAGACAAAAAATAAATTCTCAAATTTAAAGACAAGACTATAGTTTGGAGTATTCAGAAATTTAAAAAGCAACCCTCCATCAGAACCCGGATATACATCACTAACACATCACGTGGCACTATAACTTACTTCTATCACAATTCGCAAAAGATCTATCTCGGATCAGTGTCATGCTTCATAAAGCATTCTACAGTGTGGATTTAGGTAATCTTGCGTTAGCCTCAAATACTTTTGTTAGAAGGTAACAAAGATGAGGAGTTTCTCTCAAGCAGAAAGAAGCAAAGTTGCAGTCTTGTATACAGTTGCAGACTTACAAGTTTGGTTACAGTGCAAGTATTATGGGCAGCTACAAGAACGTTGGAACGGCTGTCCTCTTGTAAACACCTCTCACCAGTTCCCAAGGACAAAAGTCTAGGATAAAGTTTCAGACAGACACAGATTTCATCTAGGCTGCTTTATTTAGCTTAAATTCATCTCCATTTTACATAGACCAAGTTCGAAAGTAATTTCACAATTTGAGACACAACACTTTGCTTTATCCCGCTGCAGCACAAGTCCACAGATCACAGAGCTGCCCCTGATATTTCAAGACTCTCAGATTAACAGTGAAAGTATCAGTAAAGGGGACAGGAGGTGATACATGCCTTATTAAGGAGGACAAAACCTTATACACTAGTTTTCTACCCAAATAACTGCATGTATGCACATAAGTAGTTACTAGGTATTTAAGTTACTGGACTATCACACTCAAAAATTCCTGACAAGCAACTAATTATCTGCAAACTCATACAGAAAATACTACTGCTTACGACCGCCTGGCCTCACAGGTAACTGCACTACTGCATCCCACAACAGAAAACGGATATGACTCATCTGAGTTAAATTCTTAACACTTGACATGATTGCTGCTAATTGTTGTAAAATGAGATTAAACAGGTCTGATAACCAGGTCCACATTTGGCTTTGTCAATTGTAACTCCAGGTGGCCTGCAATACCTATGATTTCATTCTCATTCAATTCAGTTTTACAGCAAAAAGAACAGCCTCACTTAATGTTGCTTGTCACTCTCTATACGAATACAAGATGCTCAAACTTTACTTCCAAAGGCAACCCATCTCTGCATGTGATTCAGGTACCAAAAGCTGCTTTTATACAACTACAGCACTAATTTAGAATTACTGCAGTACAATTTAATATCCAAACACTGTGTAAGAGTTTTTACAACTTCTGATTTGATGTTAGTCATCACAAATGTTCTGTCTTCTTAACGTAAATGAGTAATATCTAAATCACCAATGATCACAATAGCAGGGCATTTGATCTAGCTGGCAGCTCACAAACTCAGGAAACCTCAGTTCTCTTCTCACCTTTACCTGCCAAACTTCAGGCAAGTCACTTACTCTCTATCCTTCTAGTTTCACTCTGCTTAAAATGATGAGATTGCTATTTGTTCTCTCTATAAGGTGCTTTAGAATCTATAGATAAAGTTCACAAATAGACACATTACCCAAAAGGAGAATGGTGAGCATCACAGCTGGTAGAAGCAACTTCAGGATAAAGCACCTGGAGCACTATAAATGTTGAAGTATTTAGATAAAGACATTCACCAAGTCAGCACAGTGCTGAACTCCATGTATAGAAAAAAAATACTGTTCCAGTAGCACTTCTGAAGCAGAATTAGCACTACAAATGAGGTTTCAAGTGTCTTGCATAGCATCATATTTTTGAGTAAGAACAAGGAGTACAAAATAGGAACGCATTCAAACACACTACTTGAGAAAATAGACTACAAACTAATCCATCACCTAGATTTCTTAAATCTCAGCAGACAGCAAAACCTCACTCTAGCTAGCCCACAACTGAACCAATGAAATGATACTGGAAGAACCTTACGAATTCATCAATTCCAACTGGCTAAATCAGTGGGGCAAGAGAAAGTTTGGTGACTGGAATAGGTTAGTAGAGCCAAAGTAGCAGGAATTACCATTTGAATATAAAACAGATGATTTACTTAATCTTATATTCATATTCCTTCCATTTTCTATGTACATGAACGTGTAGATAAAAATGTTTTCATCTCAAGTAACTTCCGCAATTCAGTTAGTATTCCAAGTGGTCTAGTACCAAATAACTAAAATAACTCAGTATGCAAGATCTCACTGCAAGATTCAACTGCATTCAACCTGTAGTGATGAAATGGTAAAGATAACAGTAATTTATGCTAAAAACAGAATTCTTTTCTTCCTACAGTGATTATTGATGTGAGAAGGAAAGTTACACTGATGTAAATCTGAATAATTGTCAGCAAAATAGATACTCAGCTTTACGAAAACTAAATAACTCACACAGCTGGTAGGAAACATATCTTACTTTGCATTTGTAAGATATAAGCACTTGAATTCTCATCCTTCAGGTTCTTCAACTTCTATAGAGAAGAAAAAGAATCACTTAGGATGAAGAAACATTTGAAACACTGGAAAAACAAAAGTGACAACAGCCACCACCTACTCACACATTCATTTTTAGCAGAATAGCCACTCTTTCACTGAGGTTTATCCAAAAATACCTGGATATAAAGGCCAGCATATTAAACCACAAAATCTAGGAAACAATTTTGCCAGCATGGATCAAGCAATTTACAATTTCACAAATCCGAATTAAGCTCCTGAAACTTCATTTGTTTCTTTTTGCAGTCAACCTTCTTCAATTTCCACACTGAAGGCTTTTCAGTATAACTGTAGTAATGCAAGGCAGGTATATTTGAGCAGAGATTAATCACTGAAAAATACTATATCTTTTATCAAAAAAAGGAACTGAGAGGTGCTGAGTTATGCATTAGAGTTTGACTAAAAGTCCAAATGTACTAAAATGGAAAATAAAATTTTTATGTCATATTCAATCGTGACATTTTGTACATTACATGCAGATACAAAGGAACTGATGATCCATGCTGGAAAAGATGCACAAATGCTGTACTTGCAATCTATTCTATATGGTGTTTTTCTAAAAGATTATTTTCAACAAAGAGCACATATTAGCAGATTATTTGCTTAATGACTATTGAGGCCTAAGACTTGCAATAGCTACCCACTGCCCTTCATTCAGTTTAGGCCTCCAAGAAAGACTGTGAATTTGGAAGCTAAGATAGCTGCTAGAATTTTGCTTTCACAGATGCAATATCTTAAACCCATCTCCCTGACTGAGTATGGCACTGCAACTCTGCACATCCTCAGCTGTGAACACAAGCTTCTAAGAAGCACACTTGTTACACCTAAACCAGGAAACCAGTAAAGCAATGCTGCCTGATTAAACATGCCCCAGGTCCCACTTCTGCATGAGGACCAAGTGGCCAAGAATGGTTTACAACAGTCTTAAATTCTCCTAGCCTCAAGTTGCTCCCTCCAGACTGGCCACTGGGAATGCTACTGACTCATTGGCCCAGGCCAAAAGCATGCCAGAAGTGATAATAGCCTAACAACATAAACCACTGAACTCTGATATCCACGTGTAGAAGCCTAGAAGATAAGGGGACTAACGTGCATGTCTCAAACACCGATAGGTGGATAGCTGTGCAGCCAACCAAGGATTGTTATGAAAAAGAACAGGATGTGGCTTGGAGAAGGGGGCCATATGGAGGTAAGGCAGCTCTTTCCTGGGCCAAATGTCCTTGTTCTGGCTCCTGGAGATAAGCACAACACAGTACAGTGCAAGCACAGGAATGAGGTCATGAAGCAGCCATGGGCTGTAGGGGAGGCACAAAACCATCAAAGACACCCAAAGCCCTCCAACCCATTTCCAGAAAGGTCTAGAAGAAAGGACTGCACATGATAACTAACTGGCATAAAAAGTGAGAAACTTATCTCCAAGGCAGGGAAAACTTATCTATAAAAAGGTACCCCCAAAAAAACCTGGGTGCCCCAGGACCGTGGACACCCCAACAGCTGGATTGGCACTGGAGCCAGGACTAGTGATCTCACTTTCTCCTGTTCTTTCTCTTCTGCCCTCTTTAACCAATGTCTCTCTTCCTCTCTTCCCTATCGCCCTACCCTTTATTCAAAATCCACTACTTTGTGCTTATACTAGGAGACAGGGACTAACACACCAATTTCCATGCCAAGTGTATAATCTACAAATAAAACTTTGTAAGCTTTAGCACACTCTCTGACTTTTGCTGTTCCTTTTGATTGTGAGCATCTATGAATCTCAGGCATTCTCTTCCCCTTAAGGTGGGACACCACACCATGAATCCTCTCATTTGCTAGCAAACATGTGGTCACAAATTTTGAGTGGTAGAATCTTTGAACTTTCAGCTGATGAGAAGTCCTCAAGTTTTTATTCCGATACAGAGCAAAACTCAGAGTTTTTCAAATCTACCTGTAAACTGAATGTATCTGAAAAACGTCAGGCTGAGAGCACAAACAGCTGGCACAGTCAACATGAAATACATTCCTTAGCCACCCTTACCAGAAGAGGAAAGGATATGAGGCAATCCACATGGAGACAGGATCAAGAATAACATGAAACCACACGTTTAGGCAATCTCAACACAGGTTGCTGCAGTCTTGCTTTTGGTCTCTCCTCTGGAACGTGAGCTCAGCTCAGAGAACTTACTCAACAGAAAGCTAACCAGAAGTAAATAAAGGGGTGAGTTAGCAATCAGGTCAGTTCCCTGACCTACCTCATCATGTAATTCTCTGAACACTGAAAGCAGCACCAGGAAGAAGTGCATTAGTCCAGTTTCTCATCCACTTAAGCTTCCGTGGGACTGCACCTCAAAGGATACAATGCTCAACGCTTCCAGCAGCCCTACTTAATGAGAGTAAGTGCATAGACAAATGGATTTTATGATCTTCTTACTCTACTTAGCACTGCAGCTAGAATGAGGCAGCAGTAAACTCTTAGCAGTAGGATAATTCTCTTTTCTGATATTGATATGCATATTGCAGTAATTGTCACCTTACTTGTATTTATTTATTGGCTTTAAGGATTATTGGAAAATATGCCATGTTAACTTAGGCCTTTTAATGCTAAAAGTCTTAGACAGTTCTACTGCAAAAGTACAGCTTGAAATTACTATGGCAGTATCTCTAAATCATTGAATCACAGAGTGGTATGTGTTGGAAGGGACACTAAAGATCATCTAGTTCCAACCCCACTCCCATGGGCAGGGATGCCACTTGCTAAATCAGGTTGCTCAGGGCCCATCCAACTTGGCCTTGAACACTTCCAGTGAAGGGATATCCACAGTTTTAATTTTTCTGTTTAAAACCATTTTCCCTTTTCTTGTCACTATCTGCCCATATAAAAAGTCCATCTCCCTCCTTTTTATAAGCCCTCTTAGGGTACTGGAAGGCCACAATGAGGTCTCCCTGAAGCCTTCTCCATGCTGAACAACCCCAGCTCTCTCAGCTTGTGAATCAATAGCTTTGATTCATAATGGATAAGGAATATGTAATTTCTTATGAATTGAACTAAATCTTGAAGACAGACATCTGCCACCGGTCTGCAACCAGCCACAGCATAAACTGAAATGCCCTAAGGCTTGATCTGCCTACCAGGAAATTTTTCAACCAAAGCTTCTATTAGAGTACTTGAACAGAGAGGATACAGAGACAAGTATCAGGTTGTCAACACGCTGATTATTCAAAGCAGAGACACTTCTGGAACACTGCAGAAAACAGATCAAAATGCAAGCAGTAAGTAACAAAATGGACTGGAAGTTTTGCAGTTATACACCCATCTGGCAGGGCTTGCTGCAGAAGCTCTTGCTTGAGTTTAGTCCATTTTCCTAGCACTTTTATTGCATTTTGGCCTTTTTGCATCAGCTGGAAAAGGGAGATCATGGGTTCTGGTAACAGAATTACTGGCAAGAATCCTCATTTTCTTGCTTCTTTTGTGGAATGCTTTTAGAACACACACTTTTAAGACTTTCTCCATTTATCTCAGAATTGTGAAATACACTCAAGTGTGTTGAGGTATTTAAACTAAGTTAAAACCACTTCACACTTAATGACCTCCACAAACTTCTGACACTATTAAGCCTCAAAGAAATAAGTACATTTGAGTAAAGCTTCAATACAAGCTCTTTGAGTGGCTGCTAAGTCCTGCCCGAGACACTTCTCATCTGCAAACAGCATTCTGCCATACTTCCAGAGACTGGTCCAGCTAAAAGCTGCTACCACAGCTGGGCTTGGCTGCATCATGCAGTCTCAACTCTGGACAGTGCTGCCCATATAGGCTCCAGCCTAGAAGGCTTGTCCAGAACACAGCATACACCACCACATACATCACCAGTCCCTGGCTCTAGCAGAGGCCAAAGGGCTTCCTTCCTCATGCTGAGAGGCTGAGGAAGTGCTTTCTCTTCAGCTACAGACCTGGACTTTGTATAGCATGTGAAGTTCAGACTTCACCACTGAAGGTGTCCTTCTATGGCTGTAGTAAGTCAGGGTACCCACATGCTGCCCTTGGCCTGTGACACCAAGTAGAAGAGGAAAAACCCACCTCTGTTCACCCTGATGTAGGGGTAGGAAACAACATAATCCCTCAAGAATGTACCAGAGTGGGGCATTGCTGCACAATCCCAGCACTTCTTCAAAGATAACAGCATTGGTTGCATCAGGCTGCTCTCAAGACAAAGGCAGTGTCTTTTCTTCCCTCCTCCCTTTAGAGCCACAGCACTAAGGAAACAGGATCCTTCCCCCCCTTTTACAAGCATCCTTTAAAAAAAATAATAAATCCTGGTTTGTACAGTAATGCTATAACTGTACAGGATATTTTGGAAATGCTACTTTTTTTCTGGCTTGCCCTGCAATCTCTGCCATGCTTCATACGTGCAACACTCACTATACTCAGAGCTGTTACTCCCAGATGACAAATCAGGACAATTCCCCAAATCAATAAAACTCCTGAAAGACATAAATGGAATGTAACACTCAGGGTGAAATAAAAAGAAATTAGAATGACCATGGTTTTGAGTTACACAATCTCAAAATAAAAAAAAAAATAATTAAGAAGTTCTGTTCCTTTTCTAATTAACATAAAATCATAAAAAACAGTTGTGGAAGGTGCAGTCTTCAGAGTCTTGAAGTGTGAATAACATACAAATATCGAATGAATTAATCAGGGAAGTTTACCTCTTGAAATAAGTATCATCATCATAAGCAAAGGAAAATAGTTTCTACACAGCAATTTGCATGATTTGCAAGGTCACTGAAAACCCTCACAGGAGACTACATATTAAAGGATTCCAAGTATCATATGAAGTGTATTTATTTTTATATGAAGTACTAGTTAAGTTCAGCTCCGCAGAAAACAAAAATTGAAACTGATCCCAGGGAAATAGAGAACATAAATACACAAGACTTCAGTTTATTTACACAGGTAACAACCACTTCTTTTCCAGTGAAAGCGATCAGGACAGAGTCACTGAGCCCTCTGCAATTGCACTTGAACCAGGAATGATGGTGATGTTCAGAATTGACAAAACTATGCTCCCAAGGAGACTTGGAAGGTTTCCCGGTTCTTCATACCAATGGCCTGGCAAAAACTTCTCATTTCCAACTGTGATCTGGAAGACGAGCTTACGTTCAGGTGGCAAACTGCTTCTGCCCTTCTCCACAGATGCCACATGTCACTTCCATTGATGGTAAGAGCTGCAGAGAGTGAGTGAAGACAAGATGCA
This sequence comes from Manacus vitellinus, assembly GCF_001715985.3. Classification (NCBI taxonomy): domain Eukaryota; kingdom Metazoa; phylum Chordata; class Aves; order Passeriformes; family Pipridae; genus Manacus; species Manacus vitellinus. Next base: position 10,030,907 of record NW_021940604.1, on the reverse strand, counting down.
CCACACAGCCAAAAACCTGACTTTCACTATCATGCCACATTACTGAAAGCACATGCAAGCTAAACCAGTGGTCAGCACACAAATATTCAGGTTAAAGTCAATCCATTTTCACTTGAATGACCCATGAGGTTACTGGAGGAAAGCTGAGAAACTTTACCTAAGTCAATAATAAGCCAGTAAAACAAAAAATCATGGCATACAGCTAGCACGTTTCCCCACAGAGAGACTCTTCCATAGAGAAAAGATAGTACTATCCATGCTTTTAGAAGTGTGCGTAGCTGCAAAAATCATATTGAAGGTGGAGCAGCGGAAGTAGGAGCTTTTAATCTTATGGGTGTGCCTTTATTGTGGACTTAAATGAAGCACTTTGCTACTGTGTCAAGATAACTGAATAAATTTATTCCAAGCAGGAGGGGCCCCACTTCTGAACCATAAACAAACTCCTACAGTGGTACAAGTGTTCCTTGACTCTTAGTACATCACTGAGTCTTCCTTGTTCACATCCAGGGCTTCCTGTGCTACAGTCAGATGAGTGACTTCGGCACTTGTGCACACTGCAGAACAGCACGGAAGCCCACGGGAAGGTGTTGGAGGACTTCCAACTCTCAATAATTACTTGACGTGCATATTCGCTCTTCACAGACTGCAGGTCTCAGACTATAGTCCCTAGTAAGTCAAACACTACTGGAAGTAGCATTATACACCTGTATCAGACACACCTGTATTGTGTGAAGGGGAAGAAAATCAGATAAAACTCTGTGCAAGAACTGCAGGTGACATCACTGAAAAGCCATCTTCACCACTGAAAGCACCTGCTGCTGGCTCATCCAGAGAGCACTCTCTGCAAGAGCCACCCACGGACACCATCAGCAAGTCCCAGAACAACTCATTTACTTTATTACAGTAAAGGAGAAATGCAGAGCCAAATTTCTACAAGGGTATCTACCTCTTAAATCAAAACATACGTTTCTCGTGGGATTTGAAAGAGAGTTGATTCCCACTGACTTCAAATGATTCAGTCTGTGGGAAATCTTTAAGCCCCATGCTGCATCTAAACTTATCCCAATGGTTATGAATAAAGGCAGACATGATTTGAAAAAGAATTCAACTCTGGTATGCGTTTGTTAGTAGTGATCAGCAGCTCTTCATAACTGAAATATTATATCTGCATCAGTCAAGGCATAAATTTGGTCTCAGAGGAAAAAAGTAATATAAACTAAAAAAGCAGCTTGTGCTTGTGTATCAAGCTCAGCCTGAGGTTCATGTTCTCTTGGAATATAAACAATTACAAACTTCTTACAGAAACCTACCTATCAGTGATTACCAGAAAATTCCCCAATTGTCAAAACAGATTACTCTGTCATCTGTTACACACACATGTTCTGCTGTATAACTTCAATGACTGCTACATATGTTTCTAACAAATGCTGTACTTCTGATTATGTCTGTATCACTGAATATAAGCTTCCAGAGATGCCATACAGAAGAAGCAGTAGGAGATTGCAGTGGATGTTCAGGGAAAATCTAAAGCAGGGAGCCCACAAAGAAAAATGTGAATCCCAGCAATAACTTCCATTTTATTAACCACAAACTTGCAAAATCCCTGTCATTGTAGAGCTGCTGAGGTTTTTCAGTTCCTTTGGGTTTAGCTTACAAAAACAACTTGCAGATTGCCTATGTACGCAAATACAGCAGTTCGAAATGGACACTGACCCAGAGGCACTGGGAAAAAAGAGGAACAAGTTTTAAATTATCAGCACCATACACTACACTCAAAACTCAGTTTTTCTATACTGAGGAAAAAAAAAACCAAAAAACCCCAAAAATCCTGCCATAAAACTGAAACTTTCACTTGCTTAACTTCATTTTTCTGAAGATCATAACAGAGGGGGAAATTTAATGAGGATAATGGTGCTAAATGGTGTACTTAAGGCCTATTCTACTTTTCATTTGAACCTTTGGGCTCTAACGCAATTTTTTCAGCCTGTTGTCCCTTGCTACATTTACAACTTTTTGTACTGTGCTTCTTTACTTTGGAAAGCTACTAAAAAGAGAAGTCAAATTATTATCATGACTGCAGCAGATCCAGAAGCCACTTCTTTATGACACATCCTGTTCAGAGCTACAGAAATGCAAACTGCAGAAAAATCAGTCACAGGCTTTCTTCTGCATTACTCAAAAAGCATTAATTTAGCTCCATTCCGCATTTTCTCCAGTGGGGAATACACTTAGATGATTTCTGCTCATACAGATGCCTCATGAGTTTTATATCTTTACTGTACTTTAAGAGACTCTAATAATTTCATAACCTGCATTTCTCCCACCCCTTCAACTACCATGCAGTATTCAAAACTAGCTCTATCGCCCTGATGCATTTAACAGGGAAAGTAGCATTTAAAAAGTCTGTAACTTCTAATAATCCAACAAAAGCCTGGATGCAAGATTGTCTAGCCAGGTGTCTCACTGATATCACTGAGGGATTTAGTAAATAAACACTGCAAGAGCACACCCTTAATATTATCTGCATTACAGACATGGCTGGAAATTCGCACTAGTACCAGGCTTCTGTGCCCAGGGCACCCATGCTAGATACTATGTAAGCATCTCAGCTGTGGGAGAGGCCCAAGGGAGCTTTTAATGTACAGCAGAGTTACAAACTGCTATGACAGGCTGGTGACAAAGTCTGAAAGAGAACCCAGGTCTCTCAGCCCACATACATGGAGGTCATGTATAGAATGGGTGCATTTGCTATGTTCCTCCTACTTCAGAGAGAAACTGATGGAATACTAGTTTTCCAGTCAACTACTGACAGGTAGCCCGATGGAAGTTATGCAACACAGTGCCAATACTGGAATCTGGTTAGAAATATTTACAGCTGGTCCAGCAATGGAGTATTTGTAAATACATTGTTTCGAATCTCATGATTTCTTCATAAATTCAGTAGTTCTCCACTAGCACTATAAACACACAAAAGAAACTTCACATCAGGACTACATATTTTTTTCCAGAATTCTCATCATTTTTGTTGTAGAGGTAGATCACATTCAGATGCTTCAGAATTAAACACTGTTTTGTGTTGAAGATGTGCCATGCATTTGGTTTAGGTTTCTAATGTTGCTTTCTAAGAGTCTGGAATCAATATCAGGAGTCAAAAGGAGCTTTATAACCCACCCCATTTAAACATTACAATATGTGCTATGCATTCAGACACAAAGAGTCTGTATTCATAATACTTTGCATGCCTGACATGATAATAGTCATACTCTTAAGACAGACATCAACTCTATTCCGCATACCATTGTTAAATTACTGGGCATTTCTTGCTCCAACTCATCACTTGCATCATAGTGCTGCTGAAATACAAGATATTTCAACATGAGTTCCATGGACGGTGGGACTAAACTTCTTATTTTTTTACTAGTTGCCCTTGACTCTGAAATCAGACAAGAATAATGCATCAGGACAGTTTCTCCTGCTATGTTAATGAGAACTATAATTTGGAACAGGGAGTCTCCAGTACAATGCTATAGAAACAGTAGGATAGATACAGCAGCACCTGGGGAATGGGGAGGTATCAAAAAAAGTAAAATAAGCGATGAATGTAAGTGCTGCATAATCACAGAAAGCATGTGCAGTATTTCAAGTGACTGACAAAATTCTGTCAGTGAAATTAAAAAATAATAGTCAGGAAGCACAGAGAAAAAAGTAGTGAAAAAACACAGAATCGTTCTGAGACAATGTGCAATAGAACAAAGCTTTGATTACTCTCTCTCTGATGGTGATTTTTTGCTCCTACAAACCGCTAATATGCATGCTGCTTTTTACCAAGGAAACATTTAAGTCAACTTCTAGAATGAAGAATGTAGCATATTTAGAGGAAAAACAGAAAGAAGCTGCAAGACTGTAGCTGAGCCCTGGTACTGCTTTACATTTCTGCGTGCCTGTAAATGCTTATGAATGCGTAATCCACAAATGTTCTGTAGAATCTGCAGAAACAATTTACGTGTAGAACATATTCGAAGCAAAGTTCACTTTCAGACAAGTGACTGTATTGATTCTCTGAACTCTTTGTCATTTTGTACACCAAGAGTCTCCCCAAGCACGTTGCACAATATGATTCTAAACCCAAGAAGCCAACACTGACAATTTCTAGCCCAAGCTGGCATGAATTCTAAAAGCAATGATGCTGAATTCTAGGAGCAAAGACAAGATACTAAACCTATTTTATTATCTCATATTTGATGAATTCTATTTTAAACAATCATTGCTGTTCTAGGGAATTATCTCAACAGCCCCACGCGACAGTGTTAGGAGAAAATACTATCAAAAGGGCCATTGATTCGTGAAACTTGAGCATATGCCTATGAAGCTTATGAAAAGGAAATTTCCCATTATAAGACAACACTAAAGTTACCAGGACAGTTTTGTATGTCAAGTTGTTTAGCTTGAAAACCAACCTAAAACAAGCGACTGCATAGATTAGAAAACCCATATCCTCCTCTGTCACTGTGTGAACTTTATCTTCCACCAGTCCCTCTGAGATTGCATAGAAATTGTCAGAATGCCCAATTCTGTGCTTCTAACCAATTCCCATACAAAACCCTGCCTAATTCTAAACACATGTGTAAAGAAATTACCTTGACTTAGAGCACCTCCCTACCACGAAGAACTGACCCAGATTATTGACTCGTGACTTTTTTTCCTGTTATGGTACTTTGGCCTATTTTGTTTTTCCTCAAACACTCTGTTCAGCCAGTCCTTGATGCATTTGTGTAATACAAAGTGATGTATTACATGTAAAGATCTGTGCAGAAAGACAGTATTCTTATTTCAATTGCCTAAAAAAGATAAGGACAACCCCCTCCCCCCCCAAAAAAGAATGCTTACCTAAGCCAAACAAACGCCTTAGTACTCTATGCTTACTCATGGCTGTTTACAAAAGGAACTGAACAATTAAAGTAAAATCAACAGGATATGAAGATGTGGTCACTGTGATGTAGAGAAATTACCATTTAATTACAAATATCAATGGTTACAGTAACTTTTAAAACAGCACGATTATCTACTGCACTGTAGAATGGTGTCTCTGCTACATTTTGGCATGGCTCTAATTGCCCAACTCTTAAAATATTCCAGAAGTGTTTAGAAACTAAGTTGAATTTAAGAAATACCTGCAATTCACCTGCAGCACCACAAAATAATTGAATAGAAAAAAAAAAGAAAAAAGAAAAACTCTTTTCCTTTACAAAGGAAAAGAACCCTTAAGACAGCTGATCAAACCCAGATACATCAAGTTTTACAAGATATCAAACTACCTTTTCCTATTCTCACCTTAGTTTCTCTTTAAGTGGAGGAAAAAGCTATAAATGTTGAAATCTGTTTTTGTCAGACCCTTCTCCAGCAGTTTCCAGGGCTTATTTGACACTTGCTTCTCAAAATATTTTTTAATTTTTTGCTGAAATCAACTGGTGATCAATATTTTAATATTTGGTGGTTGAATGGTTCAATTATACATAGCTGACACCTACTCACTAATATGGACTGCTAATTATGCCTCAGCATTTAAGGGCCACAGTTGAATGAGGCTGGCAAAAGAAGATTATTAGCGGGCTAATCTACATTTAGAGCAGATGATATTTTCATCTAAGATATTATACTTAATACTCCTTGAGGTTCTCTTTGAAGCAGTGAAAGGCATGAAGCAAACCTACAACAGAAATGACAAAGAGTTCCGACTATGTTATACAAAGCAAAAATAAGACAATAAAAAGGGAAGCCTTAATGATGGACAGGTATGCTACAGTGTAGCTTTGCCCCCCCATCACAGGTGATTTACATGCATTATAAGAGTTAAGAGGTTTAATGTTTTATTTCATTCAAATACAGTTAATAAGCTTGATTTTCCAAAACTTCACAAAATCACATCATTTCTTACTCTTGTAGCTTAGTTGGCCTTTACAATGAGTCCAGGAAGACTTGATACCTTGAATATATATGATCACTTAACTATCACTTAATTTGAAAGCACTTTCACTGCTAAATTCTTATTTGACATGCAGTCATACTGCATACTATTTTCATACCCTATTTTTTTAAAATAATGTAGTGTGCAGACATTCTCTATGATATAACTAATGTCACCTTTGATCACTGAAAGCACACAACATGAGAGAACAAGAAGGGCAGTAAAGAAGGAGTTTAGGTCACCTACAAATGCTCTGTCCCACCACCCTATTAAAGCAATCAAAAAGAAACATCTGTGCAATAGTTACATCCTCCATGACCATTTTAGTTTTGTTCCCCATTTGCGTTCTTCTTCTACGAGGCTTTAATGCTCTTTAACACTGTTCCTAAACTGAGAGACATTTTTTCACTATTTTAAAGTTTCTGAAGAACAACTAATTCTTAAAAATAGACAGAATGTAGAAAGTGCAACAGGGATAAAGAAACAGTATGAAAATTCATGATTCCTCTAGACCTAGGATCAGTAGCATAATACAGTTTTGGGATTACAGCTGGTTTATGACTGGTCAGTTCAGACAGTACAGAGTATATGTTGAGCAGACAGAGACTTCTACATCTAGCTCTCTTCAGTCCAGGAGCTTAATGTGATCAACTCTCCTAGTTCTTTACACGTTTATGGACTTGACTACTAAAGCAGAACGGCAAAGTATTTTTTCTCATTTGAAACTCTTGCATTAAAGTCCCCCAGCCAAACAATACAAAGCAAAAGTAAATTTTCACATTTACAGTTCGCTGAAAAACCATTGAAATAAGCAAATTATATTACATAAGTGTGCAGATATGTAGCGCTATATGCCAGACGCCTACTGCCAAAATTGAAAGGGGCCCACTCCAAGTCAAATCTCTCATTACAAGAAAAGCCTCCAGGAATTACTGAGACCCCACCTACTGCAAAGCTCAGAGTCTAGAAATTAACCAGTGTAAGAGTAACAAAAACATCATGGATAATTCAACCTTGTGAGCCCCACTATGAGACAGCTTCCACAACAGAACCCAAAGAGACTCTCAGATTCCACCTTCCCTGGAATGAAGAGATGTCAGGGTGCTTGAAATCTCTCTGAGCTATATGCAGAAAATACAGGATCTATAATGAAACTCTATGGCCTTCCTATTTCCACCTGCGAGGACACTTCCTCTGACTTCTGAGAACTGTTACCTCTAAGGACACAGCTCTGCATGAGGCAAAGGGAATATGCTGTGAATGCATGCTTCAGAATCACCCACCTCACTGAACTCACTGAAAGCAGCAGTCCATGAGGCAAAGCTTGCAGAGTTTCAAAGAGATGACAGGTATAACTGTGTCTGTGCCAAAGAGTCTTAGGTTGGAACTGCTTATAATACTGCCAGGAGATTTTTGTTGGTTTGGGGATTGTTTATTGGGTTTTTTCCCTTCTCTTCACCCCTCCCCAGGAGAGGAGGAAACTACAATATCTGACAAAACCTATGCTTATTTTTAGCATATGTTTCATATACACCAAAGCCACATCACACAATAAGCTTAAAATTGTAGGTCAGGTCAATTTCCTGTTTCTGACTTTTTTAAAGCAAAAAAAATGTTAATTTAGTACAGTAATTTTAGTCGTATGAAGTCTTTGTATCTGTCAAAAAAATAAAAAGACAGTGGAATATTTTTGTTGTTATTTTTACAAATGGAGCCATAAGACAGAAGCTCAAGCCACCACAGTGGTTTCAACTGAAGGTGTTTTACTGCCGTAAAATGGGTAAACTGGGTCGAGGGGATGCAGCTCTGGGTACTCTTGCCAACTAACTAGATTGGTGTGTGCAGCTCTTTGTTCAAGCACATCCATCACAAATGTTCTATGAAACCAATATCAAAAGCACAAACTTCCAAGCACAAACACACAGATACTGTCAGCCCCAAGAAACTGTCCAGCTACACGTCTGGTGCTAAATCTACTTTTCAAAGCTCCCGTGGCCTCGCAGCTCCTGCCTTTCTCAGCCAGAAGTCATCGTACTAGCACAAACTTGCATCCCTGCACTGTGTTAGGAGACCGGGAGAAAACAGCCAGGTCACGTTTAACCCGCTGGTAGCATCCACGAGCGCTGATTCACAGCACGCTTGCTGACAGAGAGTTTCTTCTCCAAAACACATTAGCGCGGGGGACAAGAGCGGGCTCTGGCGCACCCCCGCCTCTCCATGGCCCCGCCGTTGGCACTCGCGCGGGCTGTCACTGCCAGCCGGGCCGCGGGGGAACTCGGGGCTCAGTCCGGAGGACTTCGCGGCCGGAGTTACTCGCGCGTCCCCGCCGCCGTGACCCCGGGCCGGCCGGGGGGGACGTGCAGCGCGGGCCGAGCGGTCCCGCGGCGGCGATGACCAGCGCCCGGGCGGGCGGGCGCTTCTCACCTTGCGTTGGTAGAAGCGGTCCAGCACGGCGGCCCCCTTTACCCTGCCCCCCCCCCCCACCAGCGTCTCGCCGAAGTCCAGGCTTGTCCGGAAGTGCCCAGCGGTCCCAAGCGCGGCCCCCCAACCGCCGTCGCACGCCTCCCGCAGGCTCTTGCAGGGCGCGCATCTCCGCCGCCAGAAGCGGCCCCTGGCTCGTCCTCGTTGATGGCACGTAGGTGACGCGGTCCGCCTGGTGGCCAGCCACCCTTTGCCTCCGCGCCGCGGTGCTCGGGCAGGCGGCGGTCGGGCTGCCATCTCGTCCTCAGTCCCAGAGAGAGGCGGGCGGCGGCGCGGCCAACGCTCCGCGCAGCGAGCTGTCGGGTCGGATTTATGGCCCCAGCGCGCTCGCCATGCGAGGCATCACTCCTCGCACGGGGTCCCGCCGCCGGCGGGCGGGCCACCGGCAGACTGACGATCCCCTCGTGCTGTCGCTCATCCCGGCGGCGTAGGAGCAGCCCCGGCTCTGCCTGCGCTGGCCGCGTTAGGCGGATGCCATACTGCCGCCGCCGCCCCGGAGCGGGTCCCGCCGAGTGCTGAGGGGAGAGGCGCCGACTGAACCGCGAGAGGCGCTCCCACTCGGCGCTAGCGAAGGCTGCGCAGACGGGGAAGCGAGCAACAGCCTCCCTCCGTGCCCGCCGCCGGCACCATGACGCGCCGCCTCCCTTCTCCCCGCACCTGCAGGGACTACCCGGCGCGCCGACCCCCGGCAGCCCGGCCTCCTGCTCCTGCCGCCCCCAGCACCTCGCTCTTTCCCCGGCCTCTCCACTCCCCGGGCAAAATTCCTCGGCCACAGCAGAAACCACTTGTGAGATCGTTCTCCGCCACCCCGGCTTTAGCCGAGCGACAGCTGGGGAGCCACTGGCAGCGCGGGCTGGGGCGGCTCCAGCGCCTGGCACCTCCTCCGGCCCCGCCTCCGGGCAGAAATAACCGTTTCCCGCCCACCCTCAGCGTTCCGGCCGCGTCCTGAGTGGGAGCTCCTGGGTGGGGATCCACGCCGTGTCCTTACAGCGCTTCTTAGGCGGAAAGGGCGCCGCTCCCCACGGGAAGTTCCGGACTAGCCTTGCCCCGGGAGAGGACGGCGGTACCGGCTCTTGGAGAGGGCCGAGGGCGCCCCTTCCCTGCTGCTTCGCGGAGCTTTCCTTTTTTACTATCCTTCCTCCTAACACGAGCCCACGGTTGTGCTTCAAACCTGTGGGTTCAGGCTGCGCCTCCCTGCCGCTGAAACAATGCATGCCCTGACTCGCACTACAGTCTTCAGAGGTGCTTCGGGTTCATCTAAAGGAGCCTGTGTTTGCACGAAGCCAGGTCCTAGTCCTGCTAAATGGGTTTTTATCACTTACTGCACACGCATGTTTTAACTATCTCCTCAGGAGTAAACGCTTTGGTTGTTTGCACTGAGTTGAGAGTAGTGTCATGATTTAGTAATCGTTACCCCTTGTCTTCCACAATTAATCTCTCTCTCACTGTGTTCCCAAAAGACTTCGAGTTCACTGAAGGGTTTATGGCTGTTTCCAGCAGGACCACTGCTGCACGTGGAAACTGTAAAACTACCCCTGTACGTTGATTAAATATGCCAGTTTCTTGCATTCACGTGCAATTTATCTGTCAAGAATACTTGAAAGCTTGGTAATCACCAAAAATATTACTTCACAGAAAAGCAAACTAGTAGGAATAACTAGCATATAGCCAAAAGCTGTACTCTTTGTATGGTAGGGCAGCTAGCTGAGGAAAAGATCCCTTGAGATTTGAAATAATAAATCATATGAAAAAACACCCCAAAATTTCAGATTATTTGCAGGCTAAGAGTGAATCTCTGGGGAATTCAAAATGGATGTGAAAAAGAAATGATGTTGAGACTTCTGTAGTCTGTTTTTGAAGAGAAATACTGTAAAATTGGATGATTTCTTAAATATCTTTTTTTTAGGAGCTCCTATTAAACAGATACAAGAAAAAAGGAAAAATAGTACTTGCATATTTTTAGTTATGTTTATATGTCATATCAATAGGTCCCATCCTGTTAAAATTGATCTTGTTAAGACTAATCAACTTGTTGGCATGAAGCCTTGGTCTATATCATATTGTTCATTACTTAGGTAGACAGAGGGTCAGTTCTGGAATAATTAGAAAAATAAGTCACTGCAGTACCTTCAGTAGCTCTGTTTGCTTCTGTGTTGAGCAGTCCCCTTTTTCGACAAGATATGCCTGGCATTTGCTTCTGCTGATAAGAAATGGATAAATGGGGCGGGAAGATGACGAGCAAACTAAAGACTAATTTACAGGGAAAAGTTAATATTTGCTCATCTTCCAGACACAGTAGGTTATTGTTTCTTGCTACAATCTGAATGGCAAACGGTGTTTTTCTAAATTTTGGCATTTTCCACAAAATGCAGAATTGGTGTTAATCCATGCAGCATTGCAATTACATCACCTTACAGGAAGCAAGAACAATATGTCTCTGTTGTTCTCGAGAACAGCCCATGTTTGTCAAGTGCAGAAGGAAGTTATGGACTGAAAGGAGACGGAAGAAGCATGCTATTCCACTTAGCATTACTGACTTGTGACGCTTGCTTCATTATTAGCACCATGTCTACTCCAAGTTTAAATTAGTTTTTCTACTGCTTTGGCTGGGAGGGAGGTTGGGTGCTAAACTGGGAAAGAAATCAAAATGCTGTTGAATAACAAACACAAATTGCTGATGCTTTTATAAAGTGAAAACATATCTTTTAATCTGTTAGCTCTCTGAACTGAATGATCATTTAGGAGCTCTTCTGTTTTCATGTTTGATTAGGAGATAATTCCAAGGATCTTTTAAAAACCAAAATAACACTCCATTTGTTATCAGAAGCACTCTTACCTTGTTCCCTTGTTTCTCAAGAGTTGTAGAATTAACATCTTTAGCACCACTTTGCATCTAATCATTATTCAGTGTTGTCCTGTTCCAGCTCTGTTTTTTTCAGAGATGAAACAGATAAAAACATGTAACAAGCAGTCAGCTGTAGACTTGTTGAAATAATGGCCCTTTCTTCGTTTTGCATTTCTACAGCTATAAATCACTGGCCTCTAGTTTTAACCATAATTATAACTTTAACATCAAAGAGTTTACCAACGTTAATAGTTGCAAATGTAAATGCAATTTTTGATGACTGACAAACAGCACATGACAGATGCCACAGGCTTGATTTAGCTGCTCCAACTGGTGTAAACAAGATCCAAGACCAAAAAAGGTAGTTCAAATGTATCCTGATTTATAGAGATTAAATTTAAAACATATGTACATTTAACATAGCTCTGTCCAAACTATATTTTTCATGTATTATGGCCATCGGTGTCTAGTAGAGGGAGAAAAATTACTGTAGAATAACCTCCATTTTGAATTTTGTTTATGGTAATGTCGATGGAATTGGTAGAATGGACTGAAATATATCACTACAGATACTGGGTTTAAAGTGGATGTTAAATTTCATTCATACTTTAAGGTCCTCTTATTTAACTACAGGATAATATATAGGAATGAGAGATTGGAGATACACTGTAAGCTCTTCACTGATAAGCAGGACAAAGAAGTTTGCAGGATTACAGCATGCTTCAATTACGGTGTAAGAAAAAAAAGAATTTAAAGAAATTTGCAGATACAAAAATCTGAGATATTAAAAGTACATAATGCAATTTTTGTAAGTTTTAGGCCAGTACTCTCACAAGCAGTAGAAACAATTAAACTGAAATAAAAAGAACTTGTTTCTAAAAAAGGTCTTAAAAAGTCAGACTAAATATATCACTGTAGACAATGAGAAGTAGCTTTTAAGTTCAATAGGGAGAAGGTAATATTTTGCCAATCTTTAAGAAAAGGTAATTTTACAATTACACTGAACGTTTCAAGCGATATTTACGTACAAAGGGGCAGATAGATAGAGGCTGGTGGCCACTGTGTAGGGATGCAGCTAATCATGGAACAGTAATAATGTGAGGAATCTGCTTACCAAATTATGGCCTGGTGCACATAGACAGCAGCCAGCAAAACCTGACTGAGCAAGGTGGATACATCAGCAGGGATGGATATTTCACTAGTCAGGACCATCCTTGAAGCCCTTTTCCTGTGAGCATGGTGAAGAATGTGTGCTGTTCTTCCTTCATACTCTTTTCCATTTCTTTCTAAATCACCTTGTCTAAATCTTCCTCTGCACCAGTGTCTTCCCCTTTCCCTTCTCTTGCTTCTTTTGTTGTTTTTTAGACTTCCAGAAAAGGCTCTGTGCTAACTGCCTCTTCCTTCCAAACACCACAACCCTTACTTTCCCCACATGCGGGGAGCCTTTTCCTTTTCATTCATTCCTGCAACCCCCTTGCTTACTTTCATTTGCTTATTTTCCCTGCTGCCAGTTTTGCAATCCTATAATGAACCTTAATGCTTTTCTTAAAGCTTTATGGCAGTATGGGAATTTCAGCTGGGAACACCTCTACGTTTCTATTACTCAATATGAGCAATCACTTGCAGAAGAAAATCTTGATGGCATGGAGCCTAATGAATGGTTCAATAGCTAAAAGACAAGAAAAAATTTTACTCAGTAAACCCAGTCCCTGGGTATCTTCAGTGTTGTAAGCTACTTGTCCTGGCATGTGAAGGAATGGCTCACATTCTACTTTCTCTGGTAGAAAAGCTCTTTTTATAAGTTCTTTAAACATCTGGACCCAAGCCTACCTGATTACTTTTTCTGATGACCAGCAAGGGTTTTGGAAGGATTGGCATATACAGCGGCCATGGTTACCAGCTCAGCTCACACCTAAGCTAGCTGTCAGATAGCAAGCTGATGAAATGAGGACATATGTTTGTAACAGAACAGAGCTCTTGGGACTGAAAGGGTGAAAATGCTGCTGTAAGCATCTCAACCACCTATTCTAAGGTTTAGGAGGGGTAGCACTCCGAGCTGACTGTAGAGAAATGACAGCTGCATAAATACAGCCTAAAAGTTACATACTAAGCAACTTTTTTTTATTGAAATTATGTTGGGTTAGGAAAACAATAATTTCAGTGTAGCTGGGGATTTTTTTCCTGCAACTGAGGAGACTCGGTTTTTTGCATGGAACATGGCTGCCATCTACTGCTGTACATAGGATTTGTCTGTTTGGAAGAATCCATGTGGATTCTTCCCCTGTACTAGGCACTGTTAAGGCCACACCTCACCAGTGAGTCCTGTGTCCAGTTCTGTGCCCCTCAATTCAGCAAGGACACTAAGGTGCTGGAGCAATTCCAGAGAAGGGCAATAAAGCTGGTGAAGGGACATAAAGCTGGTGAAGGGACTGGAGCCAAGTCTTATGAGGAGCAGCTGAGGGAGCTGGGTTTGTTCAGCCTGGAGAACAGGAGGCTCAGGGGAGACATTATCACTCTCTACAACCACCTGAAAGGAGGTTGTATGCAGGTGGGGATTGACCTCTTCTCCCAGGCCACCAGGGACAGGATAACAGAACATAGTCACAAGCTGTGCCAGAGGAGGTTTAGGTTGGACATTAGGAGGAATTTCTTCACAAAGAGGATGACTGGATTTTGGAATGGACTGCCCAGGGAGGTGAAGGAGACACTGTCCTTGGAAGTGTTTGAGCAAAGACTGGATGTGGCACTTAGTGCCATGGTCTAGTTGATGAGGTGGTGTTCAATCACAGACTGGACTCAGTGATCTCAGACGTCTTTTCCAACCTAATTGATTCTGTGATTGGTGTTACTCGGTGGAAGGAGCTGGCTGGTAGACCACCCATTTTCAATAGCTGCATATAAAGTGCTACTATGATTAGCAGTCTTTCATGTTTCTTTAATTTACTCAGATGACCAGAGGGTGAAGAAGAAATATAGTCATGTTTAGCAACTTTGTTTGTTGGGCCCTTCTCTCTTTGCTTGTAAAATAGCTTTTGTTCCTTTAGTTGTTATTCTCTCTACCTTGAAACCATCCTATGCAAATACGTTCACTTGCTGTATTATTTTGCTTTCTACTTCTTAGGATCTTCAAAACCTGAATTCACAAGTTTGTTTGTGAAAAAAATGTTTGGGGAACTAGTCTTTCTCTCAGGACCTCCCTGTAACCTTTTATCTGCTTCTTGATCTTTATGTCTACAAAACTTGTTTTAATCGTGTCTTTTAAACAAAGCTGGGCCACCAATAAGAACTGCTTCCTGTTTGTGTAACCTCTCTGCAGAATTTCACTCATTACAAAAGATCAACTAGTTTTGAACAATGCACTTGATGAAACCTTTCCAATTCAGTGATAAACTGTCCACAGAATAACTGGACTTTAAACCATCAAGCACTTGACTCACACACCTTACAAATGGCGGAGTCCAAATTTACTTACTGCACCACTGCAGTAGCCCTGTATCTTTTCAAGTGTTGTTATTGACATCCCAGTCACAAAGGGGACAATTACCTTAAAAACACTTGCTCAGAAAACTGTCTTGTAACTTGCATTTCAAAAAGATAAATTGATGTAAAAAGAGTCCACAGAGGGTAAAATTGGTTGAATTTGGCCTGGAGCAGCTTATTCTGTAAGGTATTCCTTTGCCCCAAGGCTAAAAAAACATTATCTCATGTGATATCCATCAATAAATTAAGACTATAAATTCCCAGTTGAGAGGATTTGGGACTGCTGTGATAATGCAAAGGATACATTAGATTGAGCTTCACTTGCAGTGAATTTGAACTGATTTTATTCTAAAATCCTGGAGGCTGCTTGATAAACATATTTGTTTTCATTTTTACCATGAAATCAAAGAATGAGTAGAACTCCTAATTCAGTGTTCTGCATCTGAGTTCCAATTTAAGCAATTGGACATTTTTGTGGCTTTACAACAAATTTTGTAGTCAAGGTTTAATTTTAAATATAAGGCTAAGTAGCAGAAGTATACTCCAAGCTCCATGATGTAACCTTGATTAAATAACCTGATTTGCCTTTGCTGTACCTTCCAAATGTGTAAAGTAATACTTTGGCGTTTTTATCTCTAAATACAGAGACAGGTCATTATAACTAATTAGTCTGTGTCCAAATGGAATAATCTCTGTATATATCTATCTATATGTGTATTTTAAAAGGATATAGATACATATGTAGAACATATATATGTATTTAAGGACATATAGACAGGCTATAACACAGCAAAAGCTGCACCTGCTGCTCTGCTGAAATACTAATTTTCTAAGGCTGAACACCTCCACTGTCTCTTCCTTTCAAAGGCAAAATTCCTGCTGACTTAAAAAGAAGTTGTCATGGGTGTAAGAATTTTGTTCGTAGAAGGACTTCCATAAGGCATAACTGCCCAACGAGAATGAAAAAATATGCAGATCTATTTAAAAAACCTGAGGAATGAAATAGCTTAAGTCTTTCTAAAAAGAAAAATGGCAGATAACATACATTCTTTGATTGAAACATCTCGTGTATTCAAGCTGATGCTCATACAACGAGCTGATTTATGTCTTACGTGGCATAAAAAAGAGCGGACTGTCCTTGAAATTTGGAAGGGCTCTCGTGCTCAGCGGGAAGGCGATTTCGAGGGCTTGTTTCTCCCGAGCTCGCCGCCCCGGCACAGCCCAGGCCGGTCCTGCCATCGCCAAAGATGGCGGTGGCGGCGCCGCGGCTCCGGCAACGCCCGACGGGCGGGCGCTTCCGCCGGGGCTGGGGCCGGGGCCGGGGCGCGGCGGCTCCTCCGCGGCTCGGCGGAGGTCCGGGCGGGGGCCATGGGCACCATGGCGGGCGGGGCCGGCGGGCCCTGCGGCTGCCCGGGCTGCACGGCTACGCGCGGAGTTCTCGCCGTACTGGCCGGGGCGAGTGGCCTGCGCCGTCGCGCAGTACTACGGCATGGCAGGTGCGGGGGCGGCGGCGGCGGGGGTGACCGGGAACGTGGCTCCTCACGGGAGGAGAAGGAGGAGGCTGGAAACGCGGGTGTGCGGAAGGGCAGACGGTGTCTGCAAAAGCGTTTGGGGACGACTTCCCTTTGCGCTGCGTTGGTTTTGCTGTGGGACAGCGCCTGTGCCCGCGGCCGGGCTGGGGTTGGTGCGGGAGCTGCTCGTGCCGCCCCCAGCCCCCCGGGATCTGCCGCTTCCCGAGTCCCAGCCCGCTGCTGCCGTGTGTTCTCACAGCGCCCTCGCGGAGGAGCGCTCATTTGATAGGGTCGAGAATAAATACACTAGTAGAGACGTACACATGGTGAATAAAATGTCTGAAAATACTTTCTACACTGACGGGACGAAAGGGAACAGCACGAAGCTGTTTTAGGGGAGGTTTAGGTTAGCTCTTAGGAAAATGTTCTTCACCGAGTGGTGGTTGGGCACTGGAACAGGTTCCCCGGGGAAGTTGTCACAGCACCAAGCCTGACAGTTCAAGAAGTATTTGGACAACGCTCTAAGGTACATGGCTCCTGGGGTGTTCTGTGCAGGGCTACGAGTTGGACTTCGATGATCCTTGTGAGTCCCTTCCAACTGAGAATATTCTGTGATTCTGTAGTTTCAGCCGTTCTTGTCTCAATACCTGAGTGCCCAGGCAGGCCCTGGCAACCCTGCGGCCCTGTGGAAGAGCCAGGCTGAATGTTCCTCAATACTGGGACGTTTTTCATTTTTAGTGGGAGTATTGCTCCCCAAAACATTCATTTCAAATAGAGTTTTCAAGTGTGGAATTACTTTGACAATATCCCATTCAGATATTGTCAAAACAGAAAAAGGGGAAAGCAGAACCTGTGTGGTTTTTATCAAAACTGAATTTTTTGTTTCGTTTCTGGTGAGCTCTGTTTGTATTACTAGATTCAGGAGGGGGGAAAAAAAGTGTTCTGTCTGGTCTGCTGTGTTATCAAAAAGACAAGGGAATCCCGCGTTGGTATGTCTGTCACATGAGGCCCATAAAATGCGCTTTTATCCTTTATAAGTGAGTCTTTTTCAACCTCACCTACAGATGTACTGTAGTGAAGGAAAAAACAAAACCAAAATCAAACCAAAACTATCTGATCTAAATGAATTACTGCTTTAGAGAACATGAGACCGCAAGATGTTTAATTGTGCAACTAATTGTTTGGTCTCTTAAAGTTCAGGTGCCCTTTCCATTTGCACATTGGAGAATCACACTAGGGGAACTAGTTGTGATGTTTTGTTTTATTTTGCTGGTTTAGGTTGTGGAACTCTGGCAGTGCTGGAGCAAAATGAAGCTGGGATTGTTCTGCTGAGGAGGTAAGAAGTCTATCTTTTTTTTTTTAAAGAGAAAAACTTACTGTATAGTTGTGAATACAAGACAGAACTCAAGTATTTTGGGTTGTTAGTGATATAAAGTATTGTATCTATGCTAACGTATTTACTGAATACCCATCTTTGTATTTACATATAAATGTATTTACATACAACACAGAGGATACGTTTACATTGCGTAGATTTTGTTGTGGGAGGTCATCTGGCTTGTGCTATTTCCATATGTAAACCATTTTATAGAAAACTGCCAGTGTAAGTTAAAAGCAGTGTCTCTGCCCTAGCTTGAAATTATAAGCTTTAGCTTTTTAGGAACAGTGCCTTACCACCTAAATTTATGCCCTTATGATTGATTTCTACTGAAAATAGAGCAGGAAGCTACATAAAGTCATGGGGGTCCTTCCTAGGAGGTTAAATATTCCAAGCATAGGAGAGGAGGTTGATTTCGTTCTGGATGGAAGGAGGAGAAAGGTTAAAAAGGAGAGGGTTTAATACTTGACTGTCATTGACTTAAAATTTTTTTAAGGAAAGTTTTGAAACAGCAGCTGTTTAGATTAAGAGGGCTGAAATAGAAATGCTTAAAAAATAGTTGATCAGACTCAGAGAAACTTTTTTTCATTCATAATTATAAAGCAAGACTCTTTGAAGTTGTTCAGCACTCTGTTACTTCTGCTTAGTACTGTTCATTTCTGTGTTTCCAGTGAGTCCACTGACTTTGTGGTAGAGAGTCCTCTTAACTTCCTGACTGTTGTTTTCGCTGTCAAAGCATTCCATGTGCGTGCCTTTCCCTCATCATTACTGCAAGGTGCCATGAAGTTTAACCACAGCTTAGCTAAACCCTCAGTGAAAAGGGAGTAAATAAATTTTATTTGCCATCAGATAGTAGCGCAGTCATTGATAGTTGTCGCGGAGCAATTAATATATGGTACCAGATCCCATGTGATGAACTGTTGGTGTGTTGGTAGCCTTTTTAGGGGAGTGTAGAGATCTTCAGTAAGTTCATTACTGTGTTTCCATTGGTTTTTCATTGTGACTCAGATTCCTGATGGTGTTTTGAATTGGATAGGGCTCTCCCAACACAGCTTTTCTTATTTTACCATAATTTTTATAAACAAAGGACTCCTACCTATGTAGAAGCAGCGTGGAGAAACCATAGATCAGACTGAGACATATTGTACCTCTGTCTTTGTTTGCATGGCAAGTTCAAGACTGAAATCAGAGTTCATTCTCTGTGTGTGAAAGGTTCTTGGTTCATTTATGCTTTAACTATTTGGTCATACAGTTTTAGATGTTAGCATTATGGCAAGTAAGTTATAATTGTAAGAAGAGTCACTGGAACTCAAATATATAAAAATATTCTTTAGAATGGTAAAAAGGGCGATTTAAAGAAATACTGTCTTTGCATGTAACTAGTCCAGATTTTTATGTTGTGCTTTCTCACAGACAAATATTTTCATTTTTTTGTTTAGTTTCGACTGGAATGATGGCCTGTTTGATGTGACATGGAGTGAGAATAATGAACATGTGTTGATCACTTGTAGTGGAGATGGATCTCTGCAAATCTGGGATACAGCTAAAACCAAAGGTCCACTGCAAGTCTATAAAGAGCACACTCTGGAGGTAAACCAGGCAAACTTAAAAAATTTAATGGATGATCTAATGTTTAAATAATTAAAAGATTTATTTGTGATTTTGTAATCAACAGTGGCTTTTTGTTTCCTATTTTTCAACTTTTTTTGGGTCTGCGGTTTGAATTAATAACTTTGAATAACTTTGAGTATTACTTTGAATATAAAGTGACCTGCCTATTGTGCATATTCTTGTGTACATTCATATGCTGTAGTAGGTACAGCTTAATTACACAAATCTAATACATTCAGAATAGCATTTGTGATTCCTTACGGGCTAAGTAATCATTGTGTTGTATGAAATTACTGCAGTCACACTGTGATTTTTAGAAACCTGCATTGGGTAGGTCAGAATCAGGTAGCTGATGTATCAGTGTTATCCTTGAGGTTACAGAGTGATACACGTTATGCAGATCCTTAGGACTTCTGTTGCACCCAGAACTGCTTATGCTTTTCCATCCTAGCATCTGTGAGATCCTACAGATCCTGTAGTCAAATGTTGGGACAGCGTGTATGATTTTTTTAGCCTTGATATGATAACTGTTGCATTTGATTTTCCTAAAATCTTAGTATGCAGTGTTGTATGGGTAGAGAATAATGTTATGTTTAGGTTTATACACGTATTTGTATAGTTTTAAGGATATTTTACTGTAGTACATATATTTTCTCCAAAGTGATTTTTCTACCCCTTTTTTTAAGCTTTCCTTCCAGCTTTCCACTCACTTTTGTCAGGTCTTTGAACTTCGGATGCAATCAGTTTTAGCCTGGATTACTGCTACTTTAGCTAAATGACAACAGTCTCAATAAAATAAATTAGTAGATATGTAGTTAATAAAAATGATGGAAGAAATTCAGTTGTGTTCACAAAAACCTCAAGATTTTTTCAGATATGAAGTACAAAGCTAAAAGCTGAGTGACTGCAGTTACACAACAGTCCATCTTCTATAACTTGTTTCTTTGTAGTTTTGCTACTTTTGTTTAGTACATATATGGTGTAAATCAAGATTTTGAGAATTTTATGATAATTTTTCAAAGGCTGATAGTAGTAAGGAGGTGAAGGAAAGTACCAAATTTTTTGTTATTTTGTTTCTATCATTTTCTCGTTGAAATTCTGTCCGTAAGTTTATTTTGGTTATGCTACACCATCTGTTGTTTGTGAAGTAAACATTTCTGTGTCCAAGTCTTAGTTTAGCAGGTAGCATGGGGAGGTGGGCATATTCAACCATGATTAGAAAGACAGTGTAGGAAACATGGGCTGAGTGTTTATTGTGAGATATGAAAGGTTTGTATTTATTCTTTATAAGTTTACATTAAGACGTAAGATCTCAGAGGGAACTTCCCTAATAGTTTGTGGTAAACACTGGCAAACAGTGCTCTCACTACCTTCCTAATCCCTAAACCTCATCTGACATTTCTAATGATGATTTTGTCACTGCATTTTATATTATTTCTAGTGCAAGATTGACAGGGATCTTTTCCGAATGAGATCATTGTCCCTTCACAAAAAGAACGTGTGTTTTTAATTTAGAAGTGAATTTGTATTATCAAAGGACAGTGAGTTTTATTCCAGCACTAACCAACTGCTGAATCTCATGAATAAATTAGTCTAATTTACTTTGGTTTTGGTGCAGTCTCACTTGAATGTAAGACAACTGAACGTTTATTCTGAATGCAATTTTATGGTTTTACATTTTTCCCCCTTGATTTTTCCTCTTGCCTAAGGCATTTCTTGCTGTTCTTAAGGCATAAACTAGTGTTCATGTATTTTATGATTGAAGATAAAGCACTATCTTCCCCAGTTGATCAACACAGCTTCTGTTGAATTGTCTGCAAATTTATGTTGAATGGCAGCATGAAAAGGAAAGAGTAAAAGTGAACCTTACTTGGTTCTCCACACCATCTTCTTTTCATTCGCTTCCTGTTACCTGGAGCTGTCACATGCCAAATGGACAGTAGTTCTTGCTTTTTCTGAGCCTGTTGTCTGTTCTATTTGTAATTCTTGCCTGGAGGAGAATATGCCCAGGTCCCATTGCCTCTCCTGCAGCTGCAGAGCGCTGAGCAGTCCCAGCCGTGTCTGCCATATGCACACAGGTCCGTGTGTCAACACATGCACAGCAGATCTGTGTGCTGATAGCTTGGAAGTGAGCTGCAGGCTGTATGTGCTCTTTGCTTTATCTGTGCAGTACATCTGATATAGCCCAGCTACCGTGTGTTCAGTACAGGCTGCATGAGTTGTGCGATACAGGTGCATATTTCCCAGGGAGGTATTTATTTCTGGAAAATCTTGAACATGAATATGAGAGCCAAGCACTTCTACTGAGCTGTTTGGTGAAAGAGGCATGCTGTGTAGTGATGCATTTAGGGGCATTTTGAAACAGCAGCAGCTTAGGGGTTGAACACAGGCCATCACACAAATTCAGGGATAAAGAGGGAGGCTAATGTATGTGAGGAGCTCAGGAGGCACTTCAGAGAACTGTCATGTCTTCGACTCTTAGAATATGTAGCAGTACTTGTGTGTCTCTTTTGTTTACTATTTTGGTAAGAGGAGTCAGGTTGGCAGGGAGGATGTTTTAATGAGCTGTACTACAATTAGTTAGCTAACAAAAGTAGAAAAGTCAAGAGGTAAAGGCATGGTTTGGCAAAACAAACAAAATAATTACCTCTAGTTATTTGGTTATTTGGCTTTTGTCAAGTGCTGTCACAGTGTCTTGTAGATTTGGACTATAAGCTCCTCAAGGAAGGGAGCTAGTACAGAATGGGGCCAGAGCAGTATGGCTTTCAGTATGTGGGAAGTGAGACTTTGTAAAATAAAAAAGGACAGTTGCAGATAATGCACCTTCTTTTTCTGTGGGCAGTGGTTGCTTTCCACTTATGGAAAATAAGCAAATAGGTGAAAAACACTTAATTTAAGCTAGACCTAGCATAGACCATATTATTTCTTAGGAAGGAAAATGCTCAGAAATAGCTAAATGTTACCTCAATTTCCTTTTTCACACAGGACACTTTCCATAGAAGACTTTGGTGTTTGCTGGATTTCTTTCCCTTTCATCTTCTCTGCTTTTTTGTCTGGTGACACAGGTCGAAGCATTTTCACCTTCAAAACAGGGTTGCTGTAATTTAATAAACAATTTCATCTATCCAAAACAAACACAGCTTCTCGTCATGTTGATTTGCAGATCAATCCAGTCCTGTGCTAGATTAGGACTAGATTATCCCAGGTGGAGTACAAATCCTCAGTGGTTAGTGGCCCAGCTGTTGAAAGCAGTGCCACCTATTACTGGTAGGTAGTGACTATATTTCTAAGAAGTGTCATGGAAGATCTGATTGGATCACGAAGTGAAGCAAATAAATTGTTTTAGCTAATATTTTTCTCCCTTAACACTGAAATGGTCCATGTCCTGCTGCAGCTTATTGAGCCGTTTTGGTGTGAGGTAAAACTAGACAGAATGGAATCCACTTTCCATCAAGTAGATAAAGAGACTGTGTATTTGAAGACGGAAGTTGTACATGAGACTTGGGGATTTGTTTTTGCGAGGCAGCAGAGCTGAAAAATCAGCAGCAAAGGATAGAATTAAAGTATCCTCTTGTTAAGACGGGGACCAGTTCTACAATATGCTGTCAAGGAAGAGGGAGCTTTTTTCAACTACACAGTAAAAAAGCAATTTCTTAATAGCTGAAATGATTAGTAATGAGAGAAGTTGCATTTTTAATTTCATTTTATTTTACTTGTTTGAGGATTTGAATGGTAAAAAAAAAAAAAGATGTCATACAACCAGGAACAGATGAAAACCAGGTATATTTTATGACATATATTTCTTAGGAGAATTAGGTATAGTAAAAAGCATTTATTGTTAGTCAGCTAAAACCTCAAAGTTAGATACAGAGATGACATTTACATTGCTCGCAACTGGAGACTGTAGGTATTTGCATAAAAATGGATCAGCAATAAGAAATTAGTCTGAATTACAGCTTTTAAGGTGGTAGACTTCTAGTGATGGGGGATGTATGTGGATTTTATTACAACTTTTTTTTTTTCCCTCAGTTTGGCTCATCTGCTTTTTTGGATATTTTTCTGAGCCTATATGTACCTTTAATGCCTGATTGAGATGCTAAGTTTAATTTTTGTTCAGGTAAATAACATTGTTGGCAGTTTTGTGGTGCTTGACTGGTATAGTTTTTTAGCTGACTAGGACTCGGTCTGCAAATCCAAGTCTATTTTGTGAAACTTTGACTAACTACAGTCTCAAACTTGTATTCTAATGCTCCTTCTAAACTATGCCGTTATATCATTTATAGGCATATAGTGTTGACTGGAGCCAAACTAGAGGAGAGCAGCTAGTGGTGTCTGGTTCATGGGATCAAACAGCCAAGCTGGTATGTTGGTTTTCTGCTGAAGGTGAAAAATGTTTTGGATCTGATATTGCTTTATGTTAAGAAAACAGCACTGATGCACTTTTGCTCTTTATTTTTACCCTAAGGCTGAAATTCTGTTTTAACTGAGGTGTTGCTTAATCCCTCAGTTGATACCAGTTTAGGTATACAAATGCCTTTCATAATACATGCTAAAAAGAAATTAATTTAGTTCTTTCTGTATGTATGAAGCTTTTTTTTGTAATGTTTGAAACCCTCTCTTTTTGTATTGAATGTTTTTCTTTCTAATTGAACAGTTTTCTTTTTTACTTTATTCAGTGGGATCCAGCTGTGGGGAAGTCATTACGCACTTTTAAAGGCCACGAAGGGGTCATTTACAGCACTATATGGTCTCCACACATCCCAGGTTGTTTTGCATCTGCCTCAGGTAAACATGATGGTAAAGAGGTTCTCGCAACAAAAAACCAAAAACCAGCCTTTTATGTTATTGGATTAGTTCAGCACTTTGTCCAGCAGATGGTAGCGTGTGTCATACATAAAAAGGGAACAAGGAAAGGTAAACATATTGCTGCAGCTGGATTTGTAGGTTCTGTTACAGTCAGTAAATCATCCTCTTGTCCATTTAAATGGCGATCAGCAATTCTCTAGCAGTGACCGTGTAGCAATTTTTTCTCTTATTTTATGTATCTGTCTTCCATTCATCTCACTCTTGTTATTGACCACAAAATTATGTTATGTACTTTATTTTGTGTTTTGGCCTGCGTTTTTGTTCAAACTATCTCAAGTGTCAATAGACTGTTAACTCTGTAAGAAACTAGTCAGTTCCCAATGAGTTGTTTTAAGTACTTCTGTAGATTGTTGTGCATTGTTCTTTGGGAAAGGTAATGATCAATTTTACCTTCCTGCTTTGGCCAGTGCTGTCAATGCAACCATAATTGAGGTGGGTGTACCCCGAGGCAAAGAGAGGTGAGGTGGTAGTGTTTTCCAAACACTGCTACTGCTCTAGAGGGACAAGAAGAGCTCTGGAGTGAGACTTGGAGCTCAGCTGATGACTAACTGGGCAAGGGGTGCTGGTAGCCATGGAGTTTGATTGGGAAATAGAGGGGCTGTAAGACACTGCCCTAAAACAAATACTGATAGATTAACTCTGGTGGGTTGAATTTCTCCGATTTCAAGTCTCTTATACATCTGTACTGATTTAAATAGAAATTCCTTGGCTCTTATATCCAGAGGGTAAGCAAGTATAAATATGTTTTCCTGTTACCGAAGTTAGAGAGACAGTGTGTACTCACAGATACTGGTCTTCACTATTCTGCAGGAAGTTTGACAAAAAAGGGCACATGGCTTTCATAAAATCTCAATCTGGCTATTTCCATCTGATTCTGCCTGCAAAGTTAAGCTAGAATGACTAACAAGTAATTTTTATTTGTTCTAACATGGTAATACTTTAAAGCCAGGTGCTGGAGCACAGATATTTCCAACTTACTTGAAGAATCACTGAGTCAATTCTTAGTGAGATAATAGGATGTGCAGAAACTTACAGGATTGAGCCCTGTACACTGTATGAACTAAATGTAGCTGTATGCTACAAAATGCTAGCTAAGTACTGTTTGGTCAAGGTTAAGTGCTTAGTGTTTTTTGCAAGTTCTGAAGGATGTTATGGTCTCTTTAAAATTCTGCTCAGAAAGCTCCTGTCCATGGTGGTCTTACTCATACAAAATTTGTCACATCCTAGATGAACAGAAGGGTTGTATTGATCCAGCTAACTATTTCAAATTTGAATCTCTAGGATATGAAACCAAACTCTCTTCTAATGCATTGCCACTCGAACAATTTTGGGAAACACTGATTGTTAGATGGTCCTAGTGTCCATGTAATAGTACCTAAATTGGGTACAGCAGCATACAATTGATCTGTTCTTTTAGTGACTCAGTGGGTGCAGCTGTTGCAAGTTTTAACTAAAACACTAAAGAGTTCCTATTCTTTTGTGAATTTTGATTCTTGAAAATTACTAACATACCACTGGAACCTAAAGCTAATTGCAGTCAGTTTTCACTGATTGATGACTCCACAGTATTATATACTATGGAAAAACAACATGTGCAGAAAACACAACGTTTTTCTTCTCTAGGTACTGTGCACGTGTGAAATAAAAATCTCCCATCAGACCACTGGTAGTGTAATGCTAGGTGTAAAATCATTAGGTAAGAGAAAAAGAAGTCTTCAAAAAGATGGTGAACTTTCTTACAGTTTCCAAGATAAAACATCTGGTGTGCTTCTAGATGAAATGTCATCAAGCCAAAGATCTTGCTTAGAAGTCATGACATCTTAATGTGGAAAAGGTTTCTGTGTTTGCATTGTTTACATTGGAATTTTCCTGTGGTTTGATTGGATTACTTCACTACAGAAAATACATATTGGAAATCTTTTCTTTGGTCATCAGGACTTTGAGTAGTAGAAGTACTCGTGACTCTCTAGCTCTCTGTATAAATGCCATTTCCTTATGGTAAAAAAGGCATATTAGTTTATCTTTAGAGAGTTTAGTGTTTAATGATGTTCTACTCTGCCAGGCAACATATGTGATAGCAGACAAGTGCAACTGTTCAGGAGGCTGGACCTCCTCATCTGAAACTTGCTATGGTCTGTATACCTTATAAAGATGGGACAGTAAGCTTCATTTCACTGCTGATTGATCTTCTATTGAGCTTAACTTGGAGCTGGGGAGAAACTTGAATATCAATGTGATAGTACTGTGTCGAATTTACAGCTGTTCCCTTCTTTGCTGGGAAGGTTGACCTGCAGTTTTGTGGTCTCTTATTTTGCGACTTTTAGTTGTCTTGACAATTAGTAACTGGAAATGTATCTGGAGGGAATTTTTTTTACTTCCTTTCATCTCCCCTTTTTTTAAAAAAAATTTAAACAGTGGCTTCTTGACAGTTATTGTCAAAGAGTATTGAAACGTTCACATCTTGAAGGAGTCTACACTTCTTTGGGATTGTAGAGTGTGCATGTCTGTGTATTTTCTTTCTGTCTCTTGCCCCACCTGTCCCCTTCTCTCATCCCACCTCACACATGCCTGCTCACAACCATGTACTTACTTAATATTACAAAGTCATAGTGCTCAAGAAATGAACTGTTTCATATTGCAGTATCTTCAATTTTATGTATTAGTAAAATAAGTTAGATATGTTGTGAACCACAGATTGGAAAAAATGTTGGTCTTGAAATACTTCTGGTTAAACTAAATCTAAGTAAAGCAGTGCAATCTTTTTTTAAAAAAACCTTTTTTTCTTTAAAGAAAATAAGAGGGAAGGATGTTTTAAGAACATTTTGCAAGCTTCACCCCTGCCATTTCTCTACCTTTCTTTGAATCCCTGTAGATGCCAGCAGAAGTTTAATTTCCATTTAACTAATTAGTTTGTGAACACTGAAAACAGAAAACCAAACAGAACTGCAAGCCACAATGAAACAGCTGCTCAGAAGAACCAACTTATGCCTGAAGCTAATCTCTGATTTTGGTATATGACTTTTTCTCAAGCTATTATGAGACTACAAAATGAATCTAGGTGAAGAAAATGAGAAACCTAAGACTGCAATATAAAGCAGTTAAAAAAATTGATACTAGGTGTAGCTATTTTGCTTCTCTAAGTCTCCATTCTGAATACATACAGGAAAACTGATCTTATCTACAGTGGACAATAAAATGCAATTGAATTACCAAAGATATGTATATCTGATCCTTCAGTTAAATCAGCTTTTATTCAGCATCTAATAAACTTCCATTTAACATTTACAGGGATGTGTGAGGTACTTTACAATGCTGTTGTCTTCATGTACAATTATTTGTGCTCTAAAAAAGAAAGTAAATGGCTTATCTTTTTTGTTTGAAAATGGGAGTTAATAGTAATAGAACAAACTCTTAATTCTGTATATGTAAATAACTGCTCCCGTGATGTCAGTAGCAATTTCTGAGCTGATAAGATAAGCAGGAGATTCAGGAGTACATGTGGCACCAAACCAGAGCCCTGGTAAATGTCTGCCTTACACTGAAAACACACTGATGTGGAAAATGTCATTAAAGAAGTGGCATGAATGTTTTAACAGCATCTTCCTGGCTAAAGGGTTCAATGAGTCATTGTGTCATTTGCCCAGAAAATTTTCTTTTTAACCCAGAGAGCAAATTGGTGAGAAGCACATAAAGAGCTTGTGAAATGCAAATAACAGTAGTATATAGTCAAATGTAAATCAGTTCTACTCTGTGATTCTCCATAACTGCAAAGTGATAGGCCTTGCTCAGTCCCGTGGTTTATAAAGAAAGTATCCTTTATAGTATCAACTAGTTTTATTGCCCTTTAAATTTAACCATAGAAAATAATTAATGAGTGCCATTTTACCCTTATCTGCATAACTGTAGGATTCTTCAATACTGGCAAATGAAAATATGAATGGTTTAGATTTTACAAAGCCCAAATTTAGAATGACTGCTAGCTTATATCTTAAGCAGTGGGGCCTCAATTTTATTGCTGCATTCCTTTTTAAATCACTTCTTAAGTTTACTGATCAGGGCAGGTATGTGGTTTTAATAACATCTTAAATCATGAATAAGGGAAGGAAGTGTTTTTGAAATCTGCATGACAATATCTGTATTCATCAGTCCTTAGATCAATTAATTGTATTCTTTCCTCAAAGACTTATTTTTCAGACTGAAAGCCCAGGGCAAACAATTTTCTCATAGCACAACAAAATGTGATAATTTCTGATAAATTTTGATTATGTTGACACAAGAGTTGGGTAACTGTAGCTTTGCTGCTTTACAAATGAACTTCTAAATCCAGACCCCACTCTGGTAAGCCCTTACATTCAGTGCTAGACTTTAAGGTTAAAACTAAAAGCCATTGTTTATCTTGTATTCTGTTTTATTGCCAGCCCTGACTTAGTGAGTTGCCTTTTAAAAAATTTCCCTTCTTTCCTACTGGTCTCAGTGACCAGTATGTCACTGGTGTAGTTAAGGGGTTGTCAAGCTGTTAGTTTCATAAATGAGGCTGGCATGTACTCTTGGCACACCTTTCTGTGTTTTGTATTCAAATTGTAAAAGAAAACTATAATTGGAAGAAATGATTTTGCATGAAATAAAGAGCTGGGGAAGATGTACACCTACTAAGAGAACATTTACTTAATTAGTTGGAAAGGAATAGTCTTGAGTGCAGTAGAGAGGTGTTTTTCATGTGTACGTTCCTGGACCAAGTTTGGGGTTTTCAGGTCTTTGACATCAGTTTTCAGAAGCTTCAGCTCACATTCTTGCTTCAAAAATAGTACAAGGAGCTGTTGGGGAGTGAGCTTGCAGACAAGTAATTCCAAAAGTGTTTGTGTTTGTTCAGGTTCCTAAAAAATGGAAAGAATAGTCTTCTGTTTTGCTATGACAGTGCTCTGTCATGAGTTCTAAAACACTTTAATAGAGGTTTATATTCCATCAGTTTGTGTGTGGTATGGTTCCACTTTTTGCTTCTTATGACTGGTTTTCTGGTTATTTTCTTATTGAATGTGCTAGAAGAAATGCCACTGTGAACAAGGTTTGAGGCTTTGCAAAAATTGGTCAGTTTTGGAATCCAAATCCTCAAGGGATAAAAGAATAAGATGCTTCAATTTACTGTATGGTACATTGTTGTACAAATCAAACATCTAGAGAGCAAACTGACTGTGGAGTTATTGTGTCTTGTTTCAGTTTAGCTGAACTGCTGTTTACACTATAAGCTATTGAAATACAATTTACTTGCTTAGGTTGTTGTGTCAAATCTTTGTAATGAAGTGCGATGTTTTCATTTGCAGTCTGTTACTTCAAGACATACCAGCACAGTATTGAATTCATTCAAGTCTTGTGCTCAAGTGTCCTGGCTTAACCCCAGCCAGCCACCAAGCCCCAAACAGCTACTCGCTCACTCTCTCACCAGAGGGATTGGGGAGAGGATCAGAAGGGTAAAAGTGAGAAAACTCATGGGTCAAGATAAAGACAGTTTAATAGGGAAGGCAAAAGCCATGCATACAAGCAAAGCAAGGAATTAATTTGCTGTTTCCCATGGACAGGCAGGTGTTCAGCCACCTCCAGGAGAGCAGAGCTCCATGATGCGTAACAGTTACTTGGGAAAACCCGCACGATCACTCCAAACATCCCCTCCTTTCTCCTTCTTCCCCCCACTTTATATACTGAGCATGATGTCATATGGTCTGGAATATCCTTTTGGTCAGTTGGGGTCAGCTGTCCCAGCTGTGTCTCCTCCCAACCTCCCATGCACCCCCAACTTCCTTGCCAGCATGGCAGTATGAGAAGCAGAAAAGGCCTTGGCTCTGTGTAAGCACTGCACAGCAAGAACAAAAACGTCTCTAGATTATTAAATCTGTGTTCAGCACAAATCCAGAACATGGCTAGCCCTGTGCTAGCCACTGTGAAGAAAATTAACCCTACCCCAACCAAAACGTGCACATCAGATAAGCTGTACTAAATCAACCTCTAATGTACAAGCTGAAGTTTTTCTCAGGAAATGAGTTTGTACCTCATTTTATAGTACATGCTATAATATAAAACACTTTCAGGTTATATATTTTATATTAGAATCTCATATTCTAAAATTGTTTAGTGTTGAGAAGAAATATGCAGTAAGTTTTTTACAGTAAATTAATTTGTTTTGGATCATTTAAACTACAGTTAAGTATCTAGCCAATATTGCCATTTGATGAAGAATGGTTTAATAATGTCATAGTTTTGGTAAATTTTGAAATAAATTTTTTTCCCAAGATTTAAGTTTAATCATCTTGGAAAACACTGAAATAAAGGTTTTACTAATATTTTCTTTTTTTTAATCTACTGTTTTAAGGAAAAGATTCCTTAAAACAGTTGGGCTCTTCTCTGAAATAACTTAAAACTCTTTTGATTTTTAGCTTGACAGCATTTTCAATGATCAGTTGAAAAGTATGTTTCCACTGGTAGTTACATTTACTTGCTGTGTAAGATGGAAATAGATTTTGTGCATTTGGTAGTACTCCTGGATGATTTAAGTAAAGCTGCTATTTGTGTCACTCTGTTTCTGCCTCTTTGTGTGGAATCCCATGAGCTTTATTAGTCCTGTTCTAGGTTTGCTTATGTTGTTGTATAGCTTTAACCCCAGTTGGCAGCTCAGTACCACACAGCTGCTTGCTCATTCCCCCATGGTGGGATGGGAGAGAGAATCAGAAGGGTAAAAGGTAGAAAATTTGTGGGTTGAGCTAAAGATACTTCAATAGGCAAAGCAAAACTTGTGCATGCAAACAAAGCAAAACAAGGAATTCATTTACCACTTCCCGTGGGTGGACAGGTGTTTAAGCATTTCTAGTAAAGCAGGGTTCCATCAGGCATGATGATTGCTTGGGAAGACAAATGCCATCACTCCAAACATCTCCCTCTTCCTTCTTCTTCCCCCAACTTTATATGCTGAGCATGATGCCATATGTTATGTGATACCCTGTGATCAGCTGTGGTCAGATATTCTGACTGTGACTCCCAGCCTCGTTGCTGGCAAGGCATTCTGAGGAGCTGAGAAGTCCTTGACTTACATCAGTGTGTTATCAACACTATCTTGTCTTAAATCCAAAGCACAGCTCTATATCAGCTACTAGGAAGAAAAATACCTCTATTTCAGC
Source organism: Manacus vitellinus (assembly GCF_001715985.3). NCBI lineage: Eukaryota > Metazoa > Chordata > Aves > Passeriformes > Pipridae > Manacus > Manacus vitellinus. The sequence goes on along the minus strand of NW_021940604.1, from coordinate 9,999,607 downwards.
CAAAACCAAGACAATTATCTATGATAGAAATGATCAGCACTATCACTTTAGCATACATAAAAAGGTTGTTTCTGAGAGTCATGAGATTTGGGTTCTGCTTTTAATTCTCCCACAGATTTTCTATTTGATTTGGACTAAATAATTTAATCTGGTTTAGTATTTAAAAACACAGACAAGTAAGCAGGTGCTGTTAACTTGTAGTTGTTCAATGGCACTGCAGAAGTACTTACTTTAATTAAGATTTTTTTGGGTTTTTTACAAGGGCACGTAGTGACAGGACAAAGGGTACTGGCTTCAAACTGCGAGTAGGTTTAGATTAGGTGTTAGAAGAAAATTCTTTCCTGTGAGGATGATGAGGCACTGACACAGGTTGCCCAGAGAAGTTGTGTTTGCCCCATCACTGAAGGTGTTCAAGGCCAAGTTGGATGAGGCTCTGATCAACCTCATCTAGTGAGAGGTGTCCCTGCTCATGGCAGGGGGGGTTGGAACTAGATGATCTTTAAGGTCCCTTTCAACCCAAACAATATATGCCAGTACTTGTGTCCTTTATGCTAAATTGTTTTCCTACAGTGAATTAAAGATATATTATTTGTTGGTAGTTTTTTTTCCTTGATGAGAGAACAGTGTAAGAAGATCAGATTTCTTGCTTCAGAACGTAGAACCCCCCCAAACAAACCCAAAACCCAGATTCATTTTTTTTTAAGTAAAACTTTGAGCTAGCAGTACTTTAGTTCCTCAAAAACATTGTACCTGTCCTAGTTAGAATCCTTTTTCCATTCAGATAGTGTTTAAGGTTTCTTGGGGTTTTACTAACCTCCCAAATACCTAGCTATTTTTTATAGTTAATATTGTACTTCTTCACTGTCTGGCAATGACTGCTTAGCTGGTTGTTCTCACAGGACTTAGGAGATGGTGATTTATGGATTTGGGTAAAATATATCTGTGAGTAAAAAAGCTGGTATAAAACCTACATAAAATTTAAATCCGAAATAAACTTTTATCTTTTCACTATTATACATTGTCATTCACATTAGCAGTCTTTATCCTATGTATAAGGATGATATGCTTGTAGATTAGCATCTCTTTGGAAAATTTTGAATAGATGAGTGTATATTGTGTAGTTTTATTGATTCATCCAAGATTTCACAAATATTCATTAGAAAGAAAGAAGCCTGTACAATAGACAAACAATTCTGGAATCATAATTATCTAACAGACCAGCAAAAATCTGTTGCCATAGTGAAATTGCTTATTACAAAAATAGAAATATTTTGTGGGGGGAAATGTTGGCTACTTTTGTGGTTGCTTACTTTGGATGTGAACTGGAAGTGGCTGTTAGTGAATATGATTGTACTAGGTGTGCTTTACTTGCACTTTCTATTATTATTATTCTACTTTTGCTTTACCATATGGAAGAAATACATCCTTAGTAATCCAGATCTGAAGGAATCGTGGAAATGGTAAAATTTTTAAGAGCAGCTTTTGTTGAAATTAAATGTAAAAATATATATAGAGAGAGAGAGTGAGGTAATGGAAATATGTTTGAGGTAAAAAAAAAGTTTGTTAGTGTTAGGGTTTTTTTAAAGTAATCTGATGTTTCCACTTAAAAGGAAAATTTGGATTTGCCTTTGGCTTTAATTCATTCTTTTCCATTCACAAAAAGGTTCACTTGCATGTTGTGTTACTCCATTAAAAACATTTCCCAGATAGTGCCAGTCAGAATTAATAACAGCTAAGTCTAGCATTTTCAAAGAAAGTTTAAAAAAAGGAAAATAACTCTCTTTTTTATTTTTCTCATACATCAGCATTTTCTGTTAAAAAAGAAATAATTGGAACAATTGTATATTTAGTGTCAAAATTGTTATTGGCTGAATAGCCTACTTTTTCAAATGTTTTTGGCCCTCATAATGCTGCATCTCTGTAGCAGTTCATTCTAGTTCACCTGGATTTATATATTTATTTGCTTGGAAAAAATGATCCTGTCTGCAGTGAAATATGTGTTTCCCCTTCAAATATATGTTATCTGATGAAATTAAAATAAAAGCTTTTTAAGAAGCCCATAATAATATCTCAGAAAGACTTAAGACTCAAACTGAAATCTGTCTTCTGCAGGCAAGCAGATTAGCAAGACTAATGGTGAGTGGATGGGCATACTACCTTTTTTTGCCAAGATCCTGCTGTCCATGTTTCTTCCCCTCCATATGTTGCCCTGTTTTTGTAAGCACTGTAGTGATGTTTGAGGCTTCAACTGTGACTGCAGGATGTCACTGTCAGGAGTGCTGTACATGTCCTGAGCAGCAGTCTTCCTCCTGACAGTAGGCAAGGGCAATGAAAACAGGGAGAAATTACATATTGTTCCCACCTTGCAGACGGGGAATTTATCCACCAATGGTACAGTATCTCTCACAATCATGAGATCTGAGGACAAGCCAACCAACCACCAGAGCAAAGCTCTCCGTGATCTGTACAGTACAACAGTCAGACCAGTCTTGTGACATGTAGTGAACCAAGCTCTTTCCACCTTCATTTTTTTTTTCGAATTTTCCAAATGTTTTATGTGTTTTTGTGAAGTCTGCAGGGCCTAGTAGTTCAGGCAATAGATGTATTACTGTTGTGGTTCTAGGGATGATTTTTTGAAAAAAACTATGATTTTTTGTGCCCAGCTGTATATTCTAAGGCCAGTGACCAACAGGGCACTAAAACCATCAAAATATTTGGATGTAAACAGCATGAAAATATTAATTACTGATCATAATAAATTTGAAAGTTTCTGGAAGTGTTTCCAATAAGGAAATACCAATAATTTCCTCAGTAGCAAGGTAAAACAGTGGGTTTTTTTAATTTAGATAGTATTGATACATGGTTCCTGTAGAAATCACGGGTGTTTGGATACAGCCTTCAGTGATATAATTTCTCTCTTAAATAAACATAGGCACAATCATAAATTCTAATTAATTTTGTCTCTCTGTAAACTAATGAGCTAGAAAATCCATTTTTGCTGATACAAAGCTAAATATTCAGGGCTAAGGAGAGACCCCCAATTTAAAAAATTGAAAAGGATAGTTGTCAGCTGATGCAGCTTTCTATGTCTTTACAAGCCATTAGGAACCAAATTTATAAGAATTCTAAAGATCTTTAGGGGTAGAAGACCATTTATGGCTGGAGGTAAAGAGAGAGGCTCAGATGACTCATAGCTCTTAAGTTAAGCTGGACTCCTTTCATTGCTCTCTGAAGACCTGTGTGTGTGTATGCAGGTGTGTGTATGTGCTCCAAGGTTAAAGCACATGTTGCCTTTCATATTTCATATCTGTGATAGTTACAGTAGAATGATTTTATATTCCAATATTTCAATAAATTAGAGTAACTGCAGGCTTTGTACATGACGAGTACAGGTGATACATCTTGAATTTTCCTTTTATTGAAAGAATCTTGATATTTCAGATACAGTTCACTTTTCTTTGTGCCAAAAGCACGTGACTAGGTGGTACTTCTCAGCTGGCTTGCAAGTAAAGTTTTTTTTGTGATTCTGATCTTTTAAGTCCATTTCTAAATGGACCTTAAGCTCCTAGTTTGATTAAATGTTATTCAAGTATTATAACACATCTTCTTTTAATCAAATCAGAGTTTCGAAAATAATGGAAGTGTTAGTAATAAAGTGAAGTTGTGGTGTTTTTTTCTAATGAAAGAGAGTAGTAAGTTCAGATACCTTTTTTGCATCACTCTGACTTCTGTATCTGTAATGTGCTTGCTTTATTTGGCATGAGTGTCCGCATATAGTCATTTGTATTTCATGCAGCTAAGAAACAGTTGTCTACTAAGTACTAGTGGATTAACTGTATCCCATAACTGATGCAACAACACTGAATCAATTTCTCTATATTTCAGGTGATCAGACTTTAAGAATTTGGGATGTGAAAGCCCCAGGAGTCAAACTTGTGATACCAGCCCACCAGGCTGAGATCTTGAGCTGTGACTGGTGCAAATATGATGAGGTATAGAACTGTTCATCCCACTGTTTTCCTAATTGAACCACTCTCATTAAATAGCAGGTGTTTCTGCTGCAACAATATTACATCTTCTCTTTATAAAAATATGTCTAGGTGCTTTGTTGCTCTCATTCACTATTACATCTCCAGAAGAACTTTGTTCCAATGGATAGACAGCCCAAGTAGGTCAGAGATTTTGCTTATTCTTTCGTATAGTGGACAGAATAGCCTGTAGTGGAGAAACAGTTTGTATTTCTCTATGGTCTTGATTGTACACACTGGAGACCTGACCTCATTTATCATAAATATGATTTATTCATCTGTATTGTTTGATTTATCTAACTTTTGTAGCCAACATATGCATCACTGCCATCTAGTAATTAAATTGTCCTGGTATATCTGTGTTTTATCAAATCATCAGAACTTGCTGGTGACTGGTGCAGTTGACTGTAGCTTAAAAGGCTGGGATTTGCGGAACATCCGGCAACCAGTGTTCGTCTTGCTGGGTCATACCTATGCTATCAGAAGAGTAAAAGTAAGTTGTATTTTATTTCCAATTGACCATCACTGAATTGTTAACCAAGTTTTTCTGGAAAGCTGTGATATTTTATGTTATCTAATAACTAGGAAAAAACCAGGATTTCAGATGTTACAGTGACTGTTCTTGAAAACTTTCAGTTTAGCACTGTAAAACATTATGATGTTTAGGAGATTGCCGGGATTTCAAAGTAAATGACATCTTCAAAGTCAATATATTTCCACAAGGAGTGTTAGAGAGCTTGAGAGAGGGCTAGGAGGTTTACTTCAGCTAAGTTATATGAGAAACTGGAGACAGAGAAAATACTTTCCCTTTCTCATTTTTAAATGATGCTGTGCCTTTGTCTTTCCACACAAAGGGTCAATATTCACAGAAGACACTATATAGAACTTGTTCTGAATATGTATTTTTCTGTATACAAAGAAAATATTAGTAAGAGATTTTGAGACTCTAGCATGAAAGGCTACAGATGACTATATTGGATCTGTGTTCTACTAGATCACCCACCAACAGGAATTTATTCTGATGCACAAGGGCTTTTTTTTAATATTATATGAAAATATGTATCCAAATATCTTTTTAGGTAAACTCAAAAACTACACCTATGTTTCCGTGTAAGATACTGAAGCCAGCTAAGAATGTGAGAGTCAAATGCACCAATATCAAAGTCTCACGAAAAGGGAGATAACACCTGATTCTTTTAAAGCCTTTCTGGAACAGGTATTAACATTTTCTAGGAAGTCTGAACTGGAAAAGAAGTATTTTGCTTCACATGGCCTTTGAATCTTTAATATGTTTCTAAGAACTTTAGAAGTTACTGTGCTTAGTTTGTAATTTGTCAGAAAAGGATATGACACAGGTAGTCATTCTGTATCATAAATCCTGTTCATGGTCAGACAACTTGAGAAACTCCTGCCTCTCCTTATCCCGGCTACCACAGCCTGCTATCCCAACTGGTGGTTGATGCTCAGTCTTTTTTTCTAATTTAATGCCTGCATGACCACACTCTTATCTGGCTCTGTGAAAGGTTCTTCATAGCAGAAGAACAGTTAGCAGTGCTGTTTGAGTTTGTTTATTTCTTCTTGTTTTTTAAACAAGATAATTTTGCAACTCGAATTTCACAGCCATTAAGACAAATGAATCAATACAGACTGTCATATTCTTACTCTCTGACAGTTAGTGGCATCTTTTAAAAACAACTCTGCCACTAAGGGATTCACAGCACATTGTCTTCATGATAAAATGGAGAAATTGAATGCAGAATTGTTATTCACCCTAACCTGTGATAATAGAACTAAAGGATACAATGAAACTTTTGAAATGTGTTTACAAACACATGGGAGTACTTCTCTTACACATCCGGCAGTAGACTTGTTGAATTAGCTCTCTGCACAAGAGGCTGCATAGGCAGGCAGTGTCATCGGGTTCATGGATAGCAGCTAGTTGATAAATAGATACTGGAAGAGCTAGGCAGGGATAGCACCTCTAATTTTTCTGCTTTCTTTCATCCTGAGCTGGATTAGGAAGAGTACTGCCAGCAGGTTGGGGGAAGTGATCCTTCCCTGCTACTCACCACACCAGTGAGACTATGTATGGAGTGCTGGGTCTAGTTTTGGGATTCCCAGTAAAAGGGAGAGCGACATAGACATGCTGGAATAAATTCAGCAAAGGGCCATAAAGAAGATTAAGAGACTAAAACCTGTGTCCTACCAGGAAAAGCTGAGAGAGCTGAGATTTTTTTAGTGTGAAGAAGGCAAGGCTTAGGAGAATCTTACCACTGTGTATGAATGATTGGGGGAAATAGAGAAGACAAAGCCTGACTGTTCCCAGTGGTATTTGGTGACAGGACCAGAGGTAAGTATAAACTAAAATACTGAAAATGCTATGTAAACATCAAGCACTGTGCTCAAAGATTGTCAACCTCACGAGGTAGGGGATCTTATATATTCTTATGCTGTCTTATTCCATTTTATGGCCCATCATGCACCTTGTTTTCTTAAAATGGCTTGAAATTTTTATTAAAAGTTGGTCACCAGTATATCTTTCTGTGCACCATCCTCTGAGATCTAAGCCACCAAGTGGTTTTAAGGCAATGGTGGAGAGGTTGAACATGCATCCATGTGCAGCAGAGAGGTATGTGAGAGTACATGACTTCTGTTCCATCTTAGGAGGCTTTCATTGCTTTCATTTCAAGGTAGACATGGTCCTTGTGGACATAACATGTGAGAATGTGGGCCAGCACTTAGAGGTGGTGCAGAGAGAGACCTGGATACCGCCTAAATAGAGGCAGCTCTCCCTACTGATATCCCTTCCCCTGCATTGTGCTGACACTAGCAATTATAAAGCTGTGCAGCAGGCTGGCTCATCTGATGGCTCTGACTGAAAATCCTGTCCCTAAAAGTGACTAGTTTCTGTCTGCATCACTAAGCTGTCTCAGTTTATTGCTCAGCCACACAAATTGCAAACCTTGACACAAAGGAAGAGGGCAGGAGCACACAGCCTGAAGTGGAAAGGAAAATGGAAGCCACGAGTCTTGGCAGCAGTGAACTCTTAAATTAGCTTAAACCAACCATGAAATCAAACTCTTCAGTTGTCTGTCCTTTGTGTTCTGTTCACTTGTTCAGGGGTTTTCAGATCTGAGGCTGGCAAAGAATTCTACCCGACATGATACTGTTGGGATTCCTGCAGATTTCTTGTGATCTTTCAGTGCGGTACAGGGCCTTATCAGGACACTGACATCATTTGGAGCCCTTTTCAGGAGGCATTGATATTGGTGCATTTGACTCTCACATCTTAACTGGCTTCGGTATCTTACACTGACACCTAGTTATGGTTTTTGAGTTTACCTAAAAAGATATTTGGATAAATGATCTGTTCAAGGTCAGGATAGATGATATGCTGGCGTCTTCTGTCTATATACAACTGTTCAGATGATAAAATTGTAGTATCACAGTTAAATGGAACAGAATTTTAAAATACTGTCTTCTCTTGTAGCAGAAAGACATTATGCATATTCTTTCAACTTATGCGTGTAGTGCTCTGCTACGTATTTTGCATCTTAGATAAGCTTCTAGGGTACTTAAAGTTAATGACAAAGCTTTAACAAGATGTTTTTGCTTCATCTGAAACTATGTGGACAAAGAGGCAAAGGGGGTTTATGAAAAGTGTACCGTTGGTTTTTGTTGCCCATCACACTTCTTCCCCTTTATTATTTGTTTTTGTTAGGTGCAGAAGAAAAAGATGTTTTGTTTTGATTTTTTTTTCCTCCAGAAAAATGGGAGGTTAAAGTTCAATCATGCACATCCCTCAGTTCTGCTACAGTAAAGGGAATTTCAGCAGAGTTCAGCAGCCATTAACATACACTGCTTTCTTGGCAACTTGGGCAGTTGTGGCAATAGCCCAGACTTAACTTTTGACTTTGTAGTTGCTATGAATAATATTATAAATCTTGCAGGTAGACTTACCTATGATCCATGATGTGGGGGACCTGCATTTCAAACTCAAGTTATGTCAGTGGCTTGTGTATTTCCTGTTGAGAAATACAGACCTTAAAATAGTTGGAAACTGAGAGTTAGTGAAAAGCTGGAGCTGAAGTGAAAAATTTTTCCATAATTGCTACTGTTCTTAGACCAGTGTGCAGGAGTCTGTCAAAGGGTGTGCCCTGTAAAATGCCCCATAGAAGAGAGGGAAATCATGAAGTGACCTTATACTGCCTTCAGTTTTTCCACTCATCTCCAATTTTCCCATTTCTATAAACAATTTCAAAATTTTAGGATATAGAATTGATGACAATAATCTGTCTTATGTTCTCTGCAGTAGGGCACAGGATTTTGTCTCTCTGAAAATAATTAACTGGTCACATAGGTGTTTTGAAACTTGATTTTTATAATGAGATGATGCTCAGCCAAAAGCAGAATTTAGTAACTGTTTATATGACTGTTCTAGAACTTGTTAAATTTGCAGCAGAGTTGTTTGGCACGGCTGTAATGAAATCAAAACAAACCAGGATCCCACAGAGCATTCCTTGTGATTATTAATTCTACGATTCTATGGTTTCTTGTTATTAGAAGGATGGTAGATAAATCTGTTGATGTAGTCTGTTTTGTTGCAGCACGATGTGATACCTACCAAGACCATTTATATAGTTGAACTTTGATAACTTTCTACTTATAGTAAGTCTGTATATATTCACAATGTTTTTACTTTAAAAGTTGATTTGTTTTCTTGCAGTTTTCACCATTCCATGCAACCTTATTGGCCTCTTGCTCCTATGATTTTACTGTAAGGTACAGTACTTTATTTTTAATTGGATAAAAATAGAAAGATAATCTATTTTAATGTGGCTTGCGATAGAAAACAGTTCTAGAGAGGACATACTGAAGTGCAGTTAATGTTGCCATCAGATGTTTTATAAACTATGTTGAAAATGCACTGGAACTTCTGCGAGTTCCCCTGGCTGCCCAGTATATCTGATACTGCTGAGAATTTTAAAGCTGATTAAAAGACCTGAAGAAGTGTAATATGATAGTGGGATTTCTCTAAGATAAACACTCTCATAAGTCAATAAACTGTGAAGTACATTCCTGAATATCTCAGTCACATTCTTTGATCTATATTTTAATTTTCTAACATGGACTGAATGTATATTTCTAACATGGACTCCCATTTAGAAATGGGAGAAGCCCTCTTGCCTCCAAAAATGACTGCAAAGTTATCCCACTTGTCCAAATCATAGCAATTGATGTCACTTCTGGTTGTGTTCTGAGTGGTCTGACACCAGACATAGAAAGGTTCTGTTTCCAAAGGGAAATCTTGCTAATTCTCAGTGCTTGTACATGTTTCTAAATCATAAATCTGTACAGTCTTGTGCCATATTTAAAGTTACATCATGAACTTAGCCTTGTAAGCATTGTAGGAATTCTGTTTATTTTCAAAAGTTCTACTGGGAGAGCTGGAACACTCTGTTTTCTTTGAAGCTCCCAGCTCCCAGAATGCAGCTAACAGAAGCATGCAGGGGTTCAAAGGGGCTCTGAAGCTCTGCTATAGATGGTGAGGTACTGCTGGACATTGTACAGTGACAATGGTGAGATTTCACAGGGACATAGTTACTGGAGCAGCTGTCCTTGGCAACCTCAGTAGCACTAAAGAGGATGTTACCTTCTAGGTCTTAGCTGCGGGGAATGCCTGATGCCTCTTCCTGAGGCTGAGGGTGATGGTGGTGTCACCTGTGGAAGATGTATTCTCTTTGAGGTACTGAGGGGAAGGAGTTGCAGGAGGAGATGAGCAGTCTGTACACCATCAAGGATCGTGAATGCAAGATTGACAGGTCTTTACAGATATCCCTGAGAGGTGAGAGCCCAAATCCCACAGTCCAAGGAAGGAGGAGAGACAGTTAGAGACTACGTTTCAAGCAGTAGAGAATAAGGGTAAAGATTCTCTTTATGGGAAAAGCTGGAGATCTGAGACATCTGGCAACACACATTGGAGCTAGAGATTTAGTGCCCTGGAAGTGGATGAGCAACACCAGGCTCAGTCAGGGAAGGTGTCAGACTCAGGGCGAGTATCAGGGCAGAGTGACTATAATCTGAAGAGAATGAAAGCATGGGGATCAGAGAGGATTTTGCATTTTGTGTTTTGTGACCTGTGAAAGTGACCTTACACTTGAGTACAGCAAAGGAGAGAAATGGGGAATTAGAAGTCCATGTGTGGCAGCAGAGGTGTGGCCTCTTGGGGATTATAAAGAGATGGTGGAACCACTCACAAGACTGGAGTGCTGCAATGAATAAAGACTCCTCAAGAAAGAGAGGCAAGGAAGGCAAGGTGGTGATAATGGCAAATCTGTCTGTTTCCCAGTCCAGTTACTCCCTTAAATTTTTGGTCCCTACATGGGCTTATTCCTTTCAGAAATTATGCCTTTTTGTTGTAGATTAGAACTGGATGGTGAGATTATATAATACGCCTGCCCCCCACAGGCATGCCATTTTTTCACTAAAGGACTTAAGTGCTTGAGAACATTTCTTTATGTTAATTGTTATTATTTTGCTTACTGTAATAAGGTAGTCCCTTACCAGTGATACCCACTGGCATGTAGTCGCTGCTAGGGGCCTGACAGTGTAAGTACTGTGATGTACATATGCATATAACTGTCTAGACCGCTGTACCCACATTCTGTCTTACATAAAATGCTTCATTTTGTTTGTGTTTCAAATGCATTTCTCATAGACTAGTGGTCTGTGGAAGATTATTTATGCGATCTTACTTAACATGCTTTACTGATGCTCTGCCAGCTGGTTTGCAGTGTATTGTTTCTCAAAAGACTTCTAGGACTAAGATGAAAAGTGGTTATTGATTTCTTGCAGTGGCCTTGTCTGAGCAATAAGACAAATAATCAGCATGCTGATGCATTGAAGTGACTTGATTGTGTTGTCATGCTCTTCTGTTTTTGACAGCAACTGTCTATCCTTCAGGTTTGGCTCTAACGCAATTCATGTGGTACTGAAACCTAGTGCAATTTAGCTCTGACATTTTCATATGTGGAAACTGTCAGTAAAGACAGAGAGCTCCTAGCTCTCTCAGTAATTACTTGTTGTGACTAGGGACAGAGGACAGGGTTGAAGAGATGAAATAAAGATTTTTAACAGTTTTCTAAAACTATTAGTTGTTGGGTTTGGTATAAGTGAACAAACAACAGAGAAGGCCAGGTGAAAGTCTTTGGAAAAACGTGTCACAAGCGAACTATTCTGCGTAATGGAGGAAACTTGTTACCATAAGACTTTGGGAACATCTCTTTTAAAGAATATATTGTACCTCTATCACATATCCTGTACCGTCATTTACAGAAAAGAATGTAGCTTACTGTAAGAAGTAGAGTTTACTTAGGAATGTTCAGAGTTTGACTGGATGCACCATACACTCTATACATGCACATACACGCCCACATCCTGCCATGTATGCACATGAATATACACCACACACGTGTAGGTGTGTGGAGATGAATATATGCACACATATAAATATATTTAAATTTAAGAATAAAAATCCTTGATAAATATATAAAAGACAGAAGAGAAGTAGGGATTCCAGTACATGGCATTAATTCTGGATCTTGTTGAACCTACTGAAGGGCTGTGACTCTTTAGTTCCATTTGATAGCAATTCATAGAACAGCATGGTGTGGCAGTCCTTTAGAAACAGATTCATTTCAGTGTTCTTTTAATAGCAGATTAGTTATGCGATTGCTCATTTATATTCTTTAATGTTTCTGTTTGAAGTTCAGAATTATCTGCAAGAATTAACTTATAGTAGATAACTGGATATAGCATATTCTACTATGTAAGCTCTATAATATTAAATGTTACTGAAGCTTTATAGTTTGACCAGACAACAGCACATCTTAGATCAGATTACCAAACTACCGTGTAAGAGGCAGGGGTTTTGTTTGTTTCAGGTAGAACAGCTAGTTTGGCACATCATCACAACTGGATATCTAAAAGCAAAAAATAGTAGCTTGAAAGCAAAGTTAACAATGCTTAGCTTTATCCTTTGCAAACAGTATAGTGATTGCATCTGTGCACTGTAGTCAAGCTACTGAAAAGAAACCTAGTTCACATGCCAACTTCATACTGGGAGCTAAGAAAAAGTTTTTACGTACTTGGGTATAATGGTTTGAATTTAACCCCTCTCCAGTAAATGCTTTGTTGAGACGAATTTTTTCTATGCAATTTCCTTACTCTTTGGAAGAGTAAGGAAAAAATGTATGTCAATTAAAGAGCAGATTTAACACAAACGAATCATTAAAATGCCAGGAAATGCACAAAGGACTGTAACATTTCCAGGACTTCTTTAGGTCTGCATGCATATTCTTAAACATTATCTCTATCAAAATTCAGTTTGGAAGAACATCAGAGTCCTCTTTTACTGGAATAACTGTTTTGTGTTTTTGGACTCTTCACTGTGAAAAAGAAATCTTGGTGCATTAGACACAGACAGTGCTCACCAAAATCTACACAGAAGATCTGATAAATTATAGAGCTTCATTAAGCTGGTATCAGGCCAGATCTTGAATTGTATTTACAGAAGCTTGCCCCTAAGGCAAAAAGGCAGCTTTTGTTAAAAGTTGTACTATACTGGACATCATCTCTGCAACACACTTTAAGGTAAACCACTGTCTCCAGCACTTCATCACCATGTACAAGTTCAGTAACTTTGATCACAAATCTTATGGAATAAGGCTACTCATAAAAAAACTGGTTTTCACTTCAGTTAATTATCTTTATTATCCTTGTAGTAAGATATAATCCAAAGTATTGCCTTAAGGAAGGTAGGAGATGTAGCATTAATTCACCACCTGTCTAATCTGCTAGCTCCTCATCATGCAGCAACATGCATCGTACTACCTAGTACAGACACTGCCTTTTTTCCCAGCTAGTGGTGAAGATGCGGGGGCAGGAGGTAAGGGTAGAGTGGGGAGGAGGACAAGATAGGAGATAGGTAGGAGAAACAATGTTTGGGTTCTAAAAGTATTTTGGTAGGGGAGCACAGGGCTTCATGATTCTGCAACAGGTGGTACGAAGTACAAAATCCAGGCTTTTTCTCTTCACATAATGCCTTGCTTAGCATAAGCAGTCCACTTGGAATATACGTGCAGCTTATTAATTGCATGTGAAGTGCATGTAAAATAAATTAAAAAAAAAACTAAAAAAATGAGGGAAAAGGTATACTTTTAACAATTCCATTGTAAAAACGTTTTAAGAAACTGCACTCATATAGGTTTTGGGGTATCTTCAGTCAGTGCAGATGTGACTGAAGTTGTGACTTCTAGTTATAACGTACATGATATGGGTAAAAATAGCAGTTCTGTCCAAGTGACACACCTGTGATTGTACAGGCTGTACAGACCTGTAATGGACCCTAAAATCTTATGTGGTTGTCTGGCCCACTTTTTAAGTTCATGCTGCTGGCTGTGTAGACACAATTCAAGTAATGCAAGCACTTGCAAAGCTTGTGCTGTGAATGCCTGTACAGCCATCCTGCTGGGGTAAACAGTGTCTTAGGAAACTTGCAGTGCTGTTTCAGTCTTCAGAATGTGATGGAGGTTGACTGTGAATATAATATTGTTGTCACCATTCTGGTTTTGGAAGCTGTGCTATAGACAGTGTTTCTCACTTTGGACTGCAAAGTTGTTATGAGAGCCATCATTAATTTGTCATCAATGGTTCTCAGTCCTGACACTGAACATTTTTTTGAGCTTTAGCTAGTAATTATTCTTATATTAAAAAAAATCAAAGCTCCCAGACAGTCTGTTGTACTTGAACTGAGTTGCAGTACTCTTAAACTCTAAACTGCTTCTACCTTTTACAACAAGACTTTATAGAACAAACACCACATTGTCCTACTATTTTTAAAATTGATCAGAAAGTCTTTTCTAAGTTTTTATTCATGTAGCTCTGAAGTTAACTCCTTTAATCTTAGTTTTCAGTTATAAGCATCTGTCTTTCAAGAGTTAGTAGAGAGCTAGTATGGTAAGGAAGGCTACCACTATTACTTAGAAACAACAAGACTTGTTTCCTTACCTTCTTAGGAACAAATGTGGGAGGATGAAAATGCTGAGGTAGTCTTTTGCTCCTCTCTCCTGCAAAATAAATTGTTTATCTTAGATCTCAGGTACTAGGAAAAAATTAAGAGGGTTGTTGCTATGACAAAGCCATTGTGCTGACACCAGTCTCCTTGTTTATGAAGGAAATAACATCTACATATTAAACAAACTGACCCTGCTGGCTCCAGTGTTTGCTATTTTACCTGAATCGCTTTGAACTTAGAGTTCTTTCAGTGTAGTTAGTCTGATAATCAGCTGTTCTTGTTCAGTATTTTCACTTTCCCCAATAAGAGCAAGGCAAAGAGACCTCTGTAATTGTTACAGAAGTAATAAAGCATATAATTGACCCCCGTGGGAAAATTTGAACCGTAGAAAATTTGATTACAGTTGCCAACCCACAAAATACGCTGTGCTGTGCAGCCTATGGACTTTTCAAAACAGTATATACAACACAAGAAAGAGGAACTAATCTTTGATTTGTGGCTTCATATGGGGTATTGTCAGTGTTTTATTATCTGAAAGTTCTATTCTGAATCCTTTTCTTTAACGACTGAGGTGTCTTTTACCTATATGTTGTCCCATCCACTCTTACGTCTCTCTTATCCTTGCTGTTAATTGCATTCATGGACATTACGTCTAATGGGACAGTAGCTGGAAGAAGTAGAGCACCTCAGATGTCTATTTTCTAAGTATTTTTTATCAACCAAGGCTTGAAACAAAAATTGCTTTTTAAAATACGAACTAGTGGAATTAACTGTGTAATGCAGCTGATCTCTGTAGTATAAATTTGTTATTAAATTACAATATTAAATTCTGTTTTACGAGAACACAATATGAATGACTGAGATCTCTAAATGAATGTGTCATTTTCATTTAAATAAAGACCCTATAGTTAATGACACCAAAAACTGAGGAAAAAATAATAAATTGTGCTAATGTCTTTCAGGGATAAAATTCCCCAGCCCTCAAGAAATATAACGAGTATTTTAGCCTAAATTTTTTTACTCTGCTTTAATAGTGTCCCAAAGACTGCTCCTCAGTGCCAACTTTGATCTCAGTTTCTGCAACAGGAGACAAAGATGGCTTTGCCCAGTGGGCTTTAATTTATGCAAATCAGCAGATGGCTTTGCAGGAATACGATTTGTTATGTTTCCTAAGTGGATGAGTTTGCTTTTTTAAATATCCTGGCAGCAACAGATTTGTCAATATCTTGCATTATATTTTTGAAATGGCCTTTCAATTACTTTAATTGTGGTTTGTTTGATTTTTTTTTTCCTCTCTCTCTTTCCCTTTTCCTCTTTTATTTTCTCAATAGATTCTGGGACTTTTCCAAGCCTAATCCTTTGCTGGAAACAGTTGAGCATCATACTGAATTTACATGTGGACTGGATTTAAGTCTTCACAACCGTGGTCAGGTAAGAGCTGTATGAATTTACTTTTTGCCTATTATAGCCACAATGGTCATGGCTGGACTGCAGGACTCATATCCTGAATAAGTCACCAGATTGCAGAAAGCTTCTGGAAGTGAGTCTGGCTGATTGCTTATTAAATAAACATCATTTCAGGTCCATTTTTATTTATAAAGCAGTTACTTGCATTGGGTAGGAAAGGAGGGCAGGACAGACAAAATAGCAAAATCAGATAACTGAAAGCCATGGTGAGCTCAGGGAAAATGAAGTAGTTTTGTTTCAGAAGGAAGAGTAATAGAGAAGAGCCCAGAATGCAAAGTTGAGATACAGAGCTTTCTTCCATCTATGTAGATTGTCAGGTTAAACATCGGTAGTGTCGCACATGATGCCTAGACCTGGTTTGTCATACTGTTTGGAGGACTGTAAGAGGCTTAATATGTGGTTGAAATTCTAAAATTCTAACTTCCTCAGCTATTATCGTAAATGAGTGGAACCCTTTATCAGTGGCACTTTTATTTATCTAGTGGTTCTGGTAGGATTCTGCTCTCCTTCTGTTGATACAGTCATTTCTTGTAAGCAGAGGATTTTTTTTGTAGTATGAACTGGTGTTTTTGGACAAGAAACTCAGAAAACCTGAAGTTAATTATTTGCTTTAAAATGAGAAAGCCTTTAGTTTTCACTAGAAAGTACTGTAACTGAGTTAACAGTAACTAATGCATTATTTAATGTGCCACAGATATTACTTACATCTAGATTCCTCTTAAATTCAGAATAAAATGAATTTTTTATCCCAGATAAAAATCTGCATTTGTGGATGCATAACATCCACATTCAAATTCTGTTTGGACAAAGCAAATAAAACCATTTTAATTTCTGCTGATAAAAGGACACAGGAGAAGGGTATAAATTTGGCAAAATACTTAGCTTAATGCATGGGGAACCATTCTAGCCAAATGATAGCTTGATGAGTTTTCTGCCTGGTTGGTTGTTCCTTTAATTCTTTTGCTTCAGTGGTGCTGCAGTAACTGTTCAGGAGGCCAAGCTGTGAACCACATAGGGGAATTTGTGAGGCTGAAAAAAACCTCTCAACGTTCAGGTTATTTTTTTTATTAATGCAGGTCAAGAATGCTTAAAGGCCACTTGCTGGGAATTAAAACTTCATCCCAAGTGACTGCATAGATAGGATTCTACCTGAATTGGGTCCAGAGGGAGCAGCAAGCATAGCTTAGTACACTTAGGGCCTCACAGTGCTACAGCTCTGCATGTGCTGAGCCCAGTTCAGCTTTCTATGAAGTTGGTGTGGGTTTTGCATTGGATCTGAATGAGGCAAGAAGATTTTCTTTTCATTTTGTATTGAGGATGTGATTACATCTTGACTGTAAGCCCATGGCTTCGTGGTAGATAATGAATTGAAAGAAAACTGCTGCACATGCACTAGTATGTTGAAAAAAAAGGAAAATGATGGCGTGCATAACTATCAACATTAGGGCATTTGTGCATTCAGGTATCCTTTTTTCCATGCAGAAATTCTACAAGTCCAGTGTTGGACTTAATGCCCAGAATCTGTAAATCTGGGGTACATATCTGTATTTACTGCATGCCAATGTGCGTTCCAGACAGAAGTTTGGCATTTGCAACAGCTTTAATATTCCTCTGGTTTTTTCTGTTGAGTTCATTTAATCTATTGTGAGGGTTGGATATCACAGCAATGCAAAATCTAAATGTTTTGGTTTTTAAAAGAAGTTTAAAAACCTGTGATAGAATTAAACTCTCACTAAGTTAAAGAATGAACACAAGGGAAACTTAACCCTCATTTTTAAAGGAAGACCAATGAGACATCACCTTGAGTACTCTGTTCAGCTCTGGGGCTTGCAGCAAAAATAGGACATGGACCTGTTGGAATGAGTCCAGAAGAAGGCCATGAAGATGATCAAGGAGCTGAAGCACCTCTCCTGTGAAGACAGGCTGAGAGGGTTGGGGTTCTTCAGCCTGGAGAAGAGAAGGCTCTGGGGAGACCTTATAGAACCTTCCAGTACTTAAAGGAGTCCTCCAAGAGAGCTGGAGAGGGACTTTTTACAAGGGCATGTAGTTATAGGACAAGATATAATGCCTTCAAACTGAAAGACGGTGAGGTAGGTATAAGGAAGAAATTATTTACTGTGAGGATGGTGAGACACTGGAATAGGTTGCCCAAAGAAGTTGTGGATGGAAGTGCTCAAGGCCAGGCTGGATGAGACTTTGAGTGACCTGGTCTTGTGGAGGGTGTCTCTGCCGATGTCAGGGGGGTTGGAACTAGATGATCTTTAAGGTCCTTTCCAGCCCAAAGCATTCTGTGATTCTGTGAATGCTTACTGAATAGCTGCTTCCAGTATGAGCACATGCAGCCTTTCCCTGGCTTCTGCATCAATGCAACAAAGATAATTTGCTTTAATTGTATGCTGCTGTTCCCAATATGTAGGTTGTCTTCACGTCTGCTCTTTATCAATCTGATAATGAGCTCTATTGTTTATTTTATTCATGTATTTGCATGATTTGTGATTTTTCATGTATGCTTTATAAGGAGTTACGACTTGAGATTTGAACTGCTTCTCTCCTTCAGGGAGAAGGAGAAGGAGCATCCAGGGAGAATGCAGGGTATTTTATTCGTAATGGACAAGCTATTCATTTATACTCAAATTAAGTATCATTCTGGTAATTTACCTTTGTTTTCATTCTTAATGATATTTTTGTTGTCTAGACAGATTGTTTTATTTGGCTTTGCCCAATGAACTTCAGCATTTTTGAAGTATCTTTTGCGTGTCAAGGGAAAAACTATCTGCACTATTGGAAAAATGTTCAAAATAGATATTATGATTAATTAGCTAACATAGGAATTATGAGACATTCCTGTGGAACTGACTGAGTTTTGAACAGAACCCTCAGGCACAGAGAAGGTACATGCAGGCAGGCTGGTTCTTGCACAGTATCTGCTAAGGGAGGCAATATGTGGAGAGAGATCTAGTCATAAGGAATTGGTTGTGAAAGGACCCATTAGTATTAGCTGGATGAAACAGAAAACTCCTTTGGCCTAAATTAAAGATTCTAGTATCTGTTTTGGAGTGTGTGCCTCTATGTAAAGTGTTTTTTGAGCTTTGCATTTTAAAGATCAGCTGTTGTTTGGTTTAGTTTTTTCCCCCCACCATAATGTTAGTGTTAGGTTCACAGCAATTTGAAACAACAAACAAACTTTCAGATGCATAGAAAGATGGGTACTTCACAGTGCAAAGCATTAACAGAAATGATCCTCATGATATTCAGGGTATTTCTCTATTAAACTGCAAGTGCTGATGTGAGAGCTTGCCAGGCAGGTTGTCTAGGAGAAAATACTCCCAACTCCCCCTTTCAGCCAAAGTAGCTTTGGTACACACAAGAACAGTGACAAGACCCTAAGCACCAAAAATCTTTTAAATTTGTAATGGTGTGTAGCATTAAGAACTGAACAAATCTCTTCACCTTGTCAGCCACATTAAGAGTATGCAGTTTTTTAAACCAGATAAGTTCTTTCCGAAGTTTGAGGATAAGGGAAACAATTCAAGTTTGCTTCTTTCTATACACGCTAGATATGCATAGGAAGTATGTAGGGATTATAAAACTGGTAATCAGCTATGTACTATTCCTCACTTGGGGCTGTTAATGCTAGACCATATAGTGGAGTTGTACTCTGTAGCTCACTGGATTTCTTATTTCTCTCCTGATACTTACTTTCCCTGTATGTGATCTCTGAATGTTCTGATGAATTAAAATGTAATACTCCTTTAAGCCTGTCTCTTACTGGGATTTTGCTGTGTTTACATTTGTGCTTACATGCTGTAGCTAACTTCTTTTGGTATTGTTTGTGCAGCTTTATTTAAAAGCAGCCTTTTTCTTATACTGTAGGTTAATGTGATATGGCAGTCATTAATTAATTTTAGATGTCTTTAGGCAATCCATTAATGACATAGATAAAAAATACAGATCCTGTGAACAGTCACTTCTTGTCTTGATTCTGAAATTATTTCAATAAGTATATGAAGAATAAAAAATGCATATATACCACAAATTTCTTTAAATCATGGACAGAAAAAATACCCAGCCATTTCTGTTGTAATTCTAAAGCTGTATTTTGCTTTACACAAACGTGAGAGATGCAGAAGCTCTGAATTTTGTCTGAAAACCTTTTTCAGCTACACCTCACATTTGTTCTGAACTCTATAAAGCAGTCAATGGAAAGTATAAATTAATGCTTTCCATTGAGTCAGGCTTTCTGTCTTCTGCTGAGAATAGGATTAAATATCTAATGGGAACAGGAGAGGAATCTTTCCATTTCTCTATATTTTTATGTTGCACACAATGACATTCCTAAGTTGCAAGGATACGTGATTTTTAACGGATGTGATGGCAAGTGGTGTAGTGGCTCAGAACACTTGATATGCGAAAAGCACGTTAGACATCTGTGACGTGCCAAATCAGAACAAGACTTCATGACATACAATACTGAGCTAGCTCCCTTAGGAAATAAAAAAATGTTCTGCACCAAATGAGGGTAAGCCAAATGTCGGTTCTGTAGTTCAAAATCATCTTGTTACCTGAATGCATGTTGAAGTCTGGGTTTTAGAATCACTTATGTACAGCACAAATAGCGATCACTTACGATTTGCTTTTACTGTGAATGTGTGTGTTTGGATCATGATTACACTACAAATAGACAGCTGTCTTTCTAAATAGTTATTTCTGTCAACATAGGTTGGGAGGAAACTTGTTTTCTCTAGTCCTCTGTCTGGCTGCACCTCCTTATTTTTCCAGTTCTCCTCCCCTCTGCCTGATGGGGTTGGGGTGAGCGAGCAGCTGTGTGGTACTTCATTGCTGGCTGGGGTTAAACCATGATGCCCAATCCATAATACCACATATTATGTATGATACATTGATAATACCAGTGGAGGACCCATGACTCTTCTGCTCTGTGTTACACTGTCCTTGTGATTCAACTGTCCTGAACCTCCAGCTTCTTCTCCCTAAAGCTGCAGGGTATCGCCAGCACATGGTGCCAAACCACAGTCTGCTCCTTCCTTGCGCCTGGCTAAGAGGCAGTTAGAACTGAGCAGAGGTGCCTGCTTTGTAGCATCGGTCTGTTGATCCCATGAAACGTTTCTGTACTGATGGTATTATGCATCACTACAATTTTAAAAGCTGTAATTTCTTACTAGTTGGAGGGACGTCGTAACCAAACTGTATATACTTGAGCTGCATGCCCTGAAGGTAACTTGATATCTGGTTCTAAATTCGTCCAGCTTTATGGAGAAATTTTTGATCATCTGTCAAGTTTCAGTGTACAGGTTTGTTCTGCTCCTTGTTTCCTTTGTGCACCTTTTGCAGTGTGCTGCATTAGTTGTGCCAACACACGAAGCAGGAGAACGAACAGGAGGGGCTGCTGAAGTTGGCTTAACGGGTATAGCCAAATATAAGTGCAGAGGATGTCTTTAGTGAGGCTGTTTGGCTGTGTATTTTGCCATTCATTTAAATTAATTGTTCACCCTCAGCAGGCCCAGAAATATTGATTGTTCCATACAAAAATGGAGTTATATCTTGTGGAAATGTGCAGAAAAACCGACTTTCTCTGCTTTTTTCTTTTGATCACTTGCTCTTATCTTTTACACTTAATTGCCAAGGAACTGATAGCTTCCATCCAGCTGTTGTGGCTGTCCCACTGCTATAATTATAACACTATCTGTACTTCATTTTAGTCTCTCCTTATGGTCCTTCCCCAAGATGCTACTAAAGTTATGTAGTTAGTGATTCTTTGAGATAAAAAGAGCCTACTTAATTTCAGAGTGGATTTTTTCATGAAAATACTAGATTTCACCAGTTGCAAATGTTAAACCAATTTGAACATCTTCCAGAGTTGGAGAGACTAAAAGAAGGTGACATTTCTTGCTGGTGCCTATAGTGTGTCTTTCCCAAACTGTTAAAATTGAAAGTTTCACTGTGTAAGTCAAAGCCAGCCACTCATGAGTAATGATCACTTTTTGCCATTAGCAGCTAAAGTCTCTTCCTAAGGTGTTTGGAAAGGTTGCTGTCAGGCATCACAATTTTGAAATGCAATTTATCCATGCAAGTGTATGGAGAGGAAAAATGCACTTTGATTCTGAAGTATTGGGAAGGGTGGGAGGCAGTATTTTCTTTCTCCTTAAGAAAGAAATGGATTTCTTATGCAGTGTTTGGAACATCTGTTTCTGATAACTCTAGTTTGAACCTAGATCTTTATAAAAAGTTCTTTTCCAGGGTTTGTTTTATTCTGTCTTTACTGGAAATAATAATTAAATTAAGGTGTGTTTTTTCAGAATTAAATTAAAAAATACTGGTGTTACTGCACATTAAAAATTAAAAGTTATAATTTGGAAACTCACATCACTTTCACTCTTGTGTAAAGGTTAACATCATATGCAGTTCACTCTGGCAAGTGTTAACCAAACAGGCCACAGCAGTGGTTCAGATTTTCTAGACCAAAATAGGTATTGAATGAATTTAGTGGATCATGCATGATCCATTATGCACTTGACCAATCAGTTTTAATGCTCACCTGTGAAAGTAATTTGATGAGTAGCAAACCTAATAGCTTGTTTTATCTCCCCTTAATCTCCATCCCACTCGCTTAGAGGATGCTCAGGATGCCTCAAAAATACATAATAATGATATAAATAGACCGTTAAATTCTGTTTGAGAAGACACAGAAGATGAGAAACTAAAAGAGGAAGAGAAACACAACATTAATGGAAGTCAAGAACTGAATAATTTTTCTATTGTCTTTTCTACAGAATAAAAAAAAAAAAGACAGGTCTTATTAGTTTTATTTGAAAATAGGATGGGGAAGAGCTGAGAAATGGATCACTCTCAGGCACATTTACGTATTATTGTACGATTTATTATGAGCACTCTGAAAGCCGCATTAGTTCTGGAAATATTCATCTAGAGAGGGCTGTACTTTGTTCTGATTAAACCTGTTCTTTGTTCCTGTTCTGATAAAGGCGTAACTGAACTCTTTAAGTTATTAGTTGTTATTTTGAATGTATTTAATCTTGGTTAGGGCGTGGAGATTTAGTACGCCTTCAAATACTTAAAGTTAGTAGCTAACTTCGGAGTTTTCTCTTTTTCTCTTGCTTCTGAGCAGTAAAGAGGCAGAATGTTATGCAGGTAATTGCACTAGACTGAATGGATTGCCCTGGGATGCTGGAAAAGGTCTAAGTCTATTGCAAGGCAAGATGATTGTGATGAATAGAAAACAGAGAACCTGTCGAGGGATTAAATCAGTTAGTGAATGGAAATGACTCTGATATATGAATGGATGTCTGTATTAGATCAGTTGGTGGAAAACATTGTTATACTCTGGGACAAGGATAAACACTTCAATAAAATACAGGATAGCTGTTTTAGTTGAGTTAAACTATGATTTTCTAGTCAAGCAATCATCTTCCTGGGATGACTGCAGGTTTTCATTTGTGTACTTGCTTTTTGGCTTTACTTGAAGAGAAATACAGTGGTCCTCATCTCTACGGGCAGACAAATTGACATGATATGTACTCTGCAGTAATAACCATACAGTACCTTTAATGTATATGCTAGTACTGCAAATTTGCTACTAAAATAAAAGCATTAAAGACAAAAGTCATTTTTTTAGGCTGCCTTTGTCACAAATAGCTTTAGTTACAATGAAAATTACCAGGTTTAGAATGCTTTTTCTATTTGCATTATTTCTTGATGTAGTTTACCAATCAGTGTAACATAAAATATTCTTGTTTTACAGTTAAACTCTAGTTATTTTCCTTTTCGCTGTAATTTATGGTAGTTGAAAGTTGCTATAGTAGAATTACATTCTATAGCTTGATACAAGACCAATTCAGTTTTCATAAATGATAATGAAAATTGCATGGCATACAAAATATGCCATGCAAAATAGTCAATAATGCAAGAGTATGACAGTTTATACAGTTCCTTGCAGCTGAAATAAACTGTCCTCTGCTAGCATGTCAGTTTGAAAAAAAAAAAAAATCATGCACCTTCTAAAAACTGAAGTCAGTGAGATTTGTTTGAATCTCAGAGTAAAATTTGTCCCTAAGGCAGCAGACATTTTTACAGAAAGACAAACCTCCATGCCTTTATGCTCCTAACGCTGAGGACTTCTGTCAGGTAGGCAAATAAAATGTGAGTCCAATTTCAGTTTTCCTTTGTCCTTCATCCTGCCACAGGAAGATTTTCTTCACCTGTTAGTAACATTACCTCATTGATCAAAATACAGACTCTAGGAAATTGCAGCTTTTTGTATGTCATGTTTATTTACTGTAGTGTGCTGGATCAGCTCTCGTCCCAATGAAATTTCTATCCCTATTTTAATATTTAGTTTATTAAAAAAAAAAGGCTAAAGTGCTTTAAAGTATGTATTAAAAATGTTCACGTGTCTCATTAGATCTGACATTTCTAAATACTTTTAAACCACTTATATTCCACATCCTATGTTCCCCTGTTCTGGGGAAAGGCACACAGCATTCATAAGACCACTGTATAAGATATATCATAAGACAAAATGAAGGAAGACATTTCATAAACTGATGCAATAGCTGCATGAACAGGGACTTCTCTTTATCTCAGGATTCATCTTAGTTGTTTGTATTTGAGGCAGTGATAATCTGTGAGATACTGCAAAGGGGCACGTAGCAGCTGTCCATCAGTGAATGCTGGCTGCTACACTCTTAGGTTACAGTTGTCCCCTTTTTTTGACAGTCTTGGCTGTATTTTGAAGGAAGTATGGAGAAATGGAAATGCTATTACGTTTTGTAATGCTGTTCCATGCTGTAGTGTCCCAGTTTTCCATAAGTACCTGTTTGCTGTTCTTCGCATGTGTATTTTCATCAAGGTTTCTGATATCAGTATTTCATTACAGGCTTCCTGCTGCACAGGAGAACTTGATTCACTGTTATTTGCTGTAGCTTTTATTTTCCTTTTGTTGCGTGGCTGTTTTCACCTTTCACCATCAAGTCAATGAGTTGGGCAGCTTACCACAAGTGATCCTTTTCAAGCTCCCTTTTAGTATCCCCTGTTTATTTTTAGTGCTGCTAGATTAAAGGGTTCTGTAACTATATTTGTTCAGAGGCTGTTTCAGGGATGCTAATTACTTTGATAACAGGTGGGAATTCCCATGGGATTTTTCCAAATGTTATTTCTGTTTCTTGTTTCTTTATGAAAGTAAAAAGTATTGCCTATGGAAATACAGACATTGATCTATAGCTATGGAGAATAGTAAAAAACCTGAACTTTATGTGATTGCCAGTTTCTATACAGCATTTAGTGGAGAACACATTTTCTTTTTGGTATTATTTGGGAGACTGCAATGCAGCAGAACATTATGCTACAGAAAGCTCTATTATGTCATATGAATAGACAGACACGTTGTCAAGAGTTTTTTTTACCCATTTAGATGTATGTGGAAAGTACTTCAAATAACTAAGTAGAACCAGCTAAGGAAGCAGTAGAAATGAATAATAGTGCAGTATAGTAAACATAAAATGGGCTAATTATAGTCTGAAATCAAATATTGTAGATGAATTTCCAAATTTTTAGTGTGCAGCTGTTCATTCTGGCTCTAGAAGAGAACAGGAATTGCAGTCTACAACAGAAGGAAGCTTGTTGTGCAGAGGATCCAATACTGTATCTTTTGTGATCCCAACTGGAAATGACATTGTAAAGATAATGCAATATGGATTCAGCCAGATTTACTGGAGTATATTTGTGGACCTCATCAGCTTTTTCTCTTTAGCTCTTCTCTTTCTTCTTCTCTTTGCCTTAGTTCTTGTCTCCCGCAATATTCTGTGAATATATATTATAGGTCATCTTTTTGAGTAATTGTCAGTGTGGTTAACCCTTTCACTTTGTTACAGACTCTAAAGTGAGGCCCCCAAATCTCAGTGCTCAGCAAATAGACATCTCTCATCTCAACAAAAGACAGTACAGTGATCTCCTAGCTTATCAAGTGTGAGACTGAAATTCTGGCTTAATTCTTCAGGAAACTTCCTGTATGATTTTGTTGAACTTCTTTGTTTCTCCATTCCTCCACAATCCATTAGGAAAATGTCTGTAATAAATTTCTGTACCTGTAAGTGTAAGAAAGTTGTTCAGATCTGCTCATGAACTGTTTAGATATCATGGTAAAAGTATCCTGAGACTGTAAAAAGAAGAAATATGACAAGGTCTGGACTTTTGTGTGTCCTTCCTTAATTTAATTCTCAAGGAACGTTCTTTAGCCTATTTGGAATAATCAGTTCAAACCCAAAGATTTCCCAGCTTTCCTCATGAGGAGTATGAAAAAGAGGAAGTTGTTAATTTTCATGTACCTTTGTAAAGTTAAGACAAAGTTTTAAAAAAACAAAACAAAACCCATCTCATTATTATATAATTTTGAAGCATTGTAAATCAGAGTACTGACTGGTATTAACTCCACAATATGCATTAAATTCTAAGTTCCCTCTGTTTTTTGTAAAAATTGCACTTATGAAGGATCTAAACAGAATTCGTTTGCTTTGTAGGTGGTGGACTGTGCTTGGGACGAACTGGTCAAGATCTATACTCCATCATGTCTGGCAGTTCCTGTTTAGAGGAAAAGTGATGATCTCACACACCAGGAACCTTTCTCTCTTTCAGACTTGTGCTAAAGTGTCAACTGTATCACTAATCTTAGTGTCTCTTTTTAAGTGAAACTGCTTGAATGGAGTGTTGTGCACTTAAACATGTGGAGATTTTAGGGCTTGGTTTACTGTACGGGTAGTACTTGAACTAGCAAAATGTTTAACAGCCACTGAATGGCTGAAGAGTGGCCATAGCAGATATGAGTGGTGTCTTTAGAGTCAAGTCACCCATGCAGTTTTGTGATCTGTCTGGCTAATGATGAGAGCAGAGGCCTGAATCTTCTTGTTCGTTATAAAGAATAAAAGTAACTGGCAGTGTATTTTGATAATGTCACTGTAGAAAAGAAAAGAAAGGGGGGGGAAAGAAAAGAAAATAAAGGCTTTTTCACTGTAAAGTTTGTATCACTCAGATGCATTATATGTTTTGCTGTGACTCATGTTGCATTATTTTCTTTTGCAATATGATGAATACTCTTGATTGACAGTAAATGTTGTAGTTTATAGCCAGCTGATTCATTTGACCTTTCTGATTGCTGCTTCAAAAAGATGATAAAGATTATTTTCATATATTTTTTCTGTTAGATCTTCTTGAGTAAAACGGTTGATGAAGTTACGTAGAAAGATACTCTGATAATAGAGAAATGCTTAGGAAAAAAAAATGAAATATATACAAAACTAATTGGATGACAATCCTCAAGATTTAGAGATAGGGCAGCCATCTCTTCTATTAGACTTGTCTTTTATTTTCATTTAGGAGGTTTTTCCAAGAAGTAGAAGAGGAATGTGACCATATATTCAGTGTTTCTGGACCGCTGACAGCTCAGCCAAAGGGAGAGCTGATGTCCAGACCAACTGAACCTATATATATACATATATATATATATATATATATATATATATGTGTGTGTGTGTGTGTATATATATGTGTGTGTATATATATATATGTGTATATATATATATGTGTGTGTGTGTATATATATATGTATATATATATATATATGCAGATGAACTACATGACATAAACATAGCAGATCCAGCATGGCCAAACTATTACACATATTATAATATACCCAACATGTTATAGGTACGTTGAATACTTTGCATTCCCGTTTTGAGTCCTCAACCCACATACTGGTATTTTCATCTAAGTTTTCTTGGGCAAATAGAGATGTTCAGTTGTTACGCTTCCCCAGTCACCTTTGAATAGTCTTTTAGGATCCAACTGTGGTAGTACTGCAGTGCTCATTGGTATATGTTAGGCTTCTCTCCTGGTTTACTGCTAGCCTTTTTTTTTTTCTTTAACCTTCTTAAAGCCGTCTCCCTTCTGCTGTTAACCCACGTTAACATCAAAAGACTCTTTGCAGGTCAGGTCTTTGCAGATCTTTGGTCAGGTTTTCATAGTCTGCTGTTAATGAATGCTGTACACTTCTGGGTTGCACCACTCATAGATCAAGCAATAGCAGACACTTCCAGATCTGCTGGATGCTTTGAAGCAATGAAAGGAAGAATTCAGCTGAACTAAGACCTGAAGTTGCAGGGAAAGAATGATTCTTCTATCTTGGGGAAGGAGCTGGGGAACTAGCAGATATCCACAGGGGGACATTCATATATTGATTTGATGTATAGGACAGGACAGGGAGAAACTTTTTTCTACAACAGATAATTTGGATCCCAATAGGATCTTGTATTTTTCTGAGTCAGTACAAACTGCCCCCAAAATACCATCTTTTTGAGCTGAATTAATAACAAAAAGTTGATTTTCTTTTTTTTTGTAACATTGTGCTGCACCAAATCCCCAACATTTACTGCACTTTAATTCTTTGTGCTGAGGAATAATGCAGCAATAAAGCTGTGCTGCATGCAGCTTTCAGCAGTACCATGGACCATAAAATCTAATTTCAGGCATTAAAATTGATTATTTCAACTTCAATAGTTACTCCACTCTTCTGTTTTATCTCACTTTTCTGCTTTGACTTCAGCTTACTTGTCAAACTGGAACATTTTGGTGGTGAGTTAGTATTTCATATGCATGTTTCTGGGGGGACAGAGGGAGTGGGATATTCCAGAATGCTGCCATAGCATAGTTGGAAGGGAAAATTTAGAAAACCTAGTGCAGGGGAAAAAATAATGGAATTCTGAACATGCACACTTAGCACATAGATTAAACTTTTCCTCAACTGCCTTCTGTCCCCTCATGTCTAGTTAGCTTCAGTGCTGAGGGTTGCTGCATCCAGATTTAATTCTCTTGAAAGATGAGCACATCCAGAAGATGCACACAGTAAATAAAAACTGTGGCCTTTAGTCTTCCTGTGTGGTCTTTGAATGGAGAGAATGCGCTGTAACATTTCTGCACTGTAACAGAAAAAAAACAATCTGGCAATAGTTGTTGCTGATTCTTAATTCTCAGGGAATATTTGCTATAGTTGTTTTAAAGAAATAATTTTTATTTTATGACCAAAATATTAGCTTCCAATCTTTTTTTTTTTTTTGTCTACTGAAACATTGTTTAATGACAACAGTCTAAAAGATGTAACGTGTTCTACTTTTAAACTTGCTCCTGTGGAAGATTTTGGTTTTTTGGAGTCTGTGGGTTTCTCTTTGGTTCAAGAAATATACTGATTAACCAAGTTCTTAAAGAGTGGATTAAAGAGTGGATTTGTTGTTCTGTAATGCTATTAAATTAATTGCACACAGTATCTTTGGCTATACTCTTGTGTTCAATTCCCCAATTAAGAAATGTCAATCAAAAAGTAAATGCGGAGAAAGATACTGAGAGTATCTTGTAAGTAGAGTACTGTAATCATGGTTTATCTCTTGTATGAATACTGGGTGATGGTCACATTTTTCCTCTGTACTTCTAGGGACCATACTTTATGCAACTTTTCCTAGCTGTATGTCCCATCAGGTCTGCCTTTTGACAAAGGAAAGCTATTTTAAATGATTCTTTGTGTCTGCTTGTGCAGAGTATGTGACAGTGAAGAAGTGATCTCTTTCTTCTAGCCAAGTACAGTGCTGGCCTCAGATTTTGCTGCATAAGCACGAGTGTACTAACACCTTTCAGTAGTACTGCTCAGCTTTGAATGTGCTCAGGGTCGTGGGATAGGGAATGGATACAACTCTGCACAATGCTTCCCCAGGAGACCTCATGGTCAAAGCAAATTGTCCATTAAACATTTTGTATAGATCTTTACCATTTTCATCCAAGAAGCCATTTTAAAAAACCCTCTGCCCTTAGGAAGACACCAGTTTGCTCCAGGTATTTTTTTTCCTCTCACCCATTGTACTTAGGTGAAATGCAAAACTGAGCATAATTTTCATTAAAGGATTAGAGTTAAGGCATCATAATCATCTCTTTAGGATAAAAAACCACAGAGCGATTCATGACTATGATCTGTGCCCCACTGCTAGGCCAAAGTTGTGTAAAAGAGTCAATTTACGAAGTAGGCACCCACTGTTCTCTGGACACCAGAACAACTAGTGTAAGGGAAGTACCTTCACTGCAGTGTCACGTCAAATGACATTTCTCTGTTGCTTTATCCAATTCCTTCCCACTGAAGTGCAGGAAAAGACATTTTTTCTGACTCTGGAGTGGTAGAGAGGCCATGGTATTGAACACTGGATTCTGGCCTAAATCCGTGTTGAGAAAGGGATGGTTCAGCAAGGGACAACAACTTCCCCTCCACCTCCCTTTGCTATCTATACACAAGACTAATATTAGCAATACCATGAGAGATGTTGCAAGAGATGCTGCCCTTGCAACACAGATGAGTACCAAAAGTGGTACTTGGACACTTGAGTTTCCAAATTCAGCATTGGTGCAGCCTCACCTTGAGTACTCCATGCAGTTCTGGGCACTACAATGTAAGAAGGATGTGAAGGTCCTTGAATGTGTCCAGAAGAGGACTGCAAAGCTGGTGAAAGGGTTGGAAGGCATATCCTGTGAGGAGAGGCTGAGGACTTTGGGCATGTCTAGTTTGGAGAAAAGGAGATTGAGGTGTGACCTCATCACTCTCTGCCACTTCCTGAGGAGGGCAAGCGGAGAGGGAGGTGCTGATCTCTTCTTCTTGGGATACAGTGATAGGATGCATGGGAATGGTTCAAAGACACACCAGAGGAGGTTCTGACTGGACATTAGGAAGCATTTTCTTACCAAAAGGGTAGTCAAACACTGGAACAGGCTTCCTAGAAAAGTGGTCAATGTCCCAAGCCTATCAGTGTGCAAGAGGCATTTGGACAATGCCCTTAACAACACGATTTAATTTTTGGTCAGCCCTGAACTGGTCAGGTAGTTGGACTAGATGATCATTCCAGATTCCTTACAAGTGAGATAGTCTGTTAAAATTTTTATGCTTCTGTTTGTTTTTCTGTTTCTGTCAGAGAAGTATGAAGTCCCCAAAGCAGATTCGCAGCCTGATACTCTGCAATGTCAAGAGACTCACTTCTCTAGCAGTAATTTCACTGGGGAGGGGACTAAATTTTTTCTTCCAGAGGTTAAGCTTAGGTGGAGTCCAGATTACTAGAGTATTTCCAGAAAGAACAATTAGATTTTTTTTCCATCTGCACTCATTTGGCAGAAGGAGCTTTTTTCCTCCCATGTGCAAACACTGTCACGGTGATCCACACGTTCCTTTACATTGTGCTACATGTGGGCTCAGGGTGAGTCCAAATGGAGGCTGGTGTAAATGTGTTGGCACATTTCTTCAGTGGGTTCTGAAGCCAGACTTGGACTCCAGTACCTATGGTTTCCTTTCCCTCATTACCAATTTTCATCTTCAGACACTCATACTCAATGTGTACTTTGTTTCATTTTATAAACCTTGCCCTGCCTCCTATCCCCTGCCTGTACCAACTCTACTGCTAGTTCTAACCCGGGAAAGTTGTAACACATCCTCTTTGGTGTGACTGATCTCTGTGACCACTGAGAGCTCATTACTGTGCCCAGCACTAATCCTGGGCATACACAGCTGCTCCCGGCTCAGACAAAAAGACCAGTGCTGTGGGTCCCGTGTGCTCTTTTTACCACTCCTCCATACTAGCGTGCTCATTTAGTGCACACTTGCTTGCTTGGCATTCCAAACACCTGCCCTACTCTTACTGGGAACTGTTGGCATCAGCACCCCTTTCCTGTGATTGCTACAGGTCTTACCTAACACCAACCTGTACAAGAGTTTCCAGGGAAATGGCTGGGAAGAAGGACAGCTGGCTTTGGAAGCTGGGAGTATCTAGTGAGGTCTGGGAAATGAACTAAGACTGAAATACAATATTTTTCTGCAGAAAACTCACAGAAAATAGTTATGCCTTTTTAATACTGATGAAATGCATGGGGTGCTTGTGCAAAGTTCTGTACAAGCCCACAAGAGCTGGCAATCCTTGTCAGGATCTGCCCCAATCTTTTTATGGCAAGTCTTCTGAAAACAAGCTTTGGGTATCAAGTGTGCCATTTTTTCCCAAGCTGGCTCTTCCTAATATTGTTCCCATGAAGAGGCAGGAGGCTGGTTTTGTTTAAAATAAAGAATAATTTTGCTAATCTCATATTGATGAGTGAAAGGCATTCTTACTAGTGAGAGAAACCTAACATGTATAATGTTAAAAGAAGGCTCAAGATTATAAGGCAGCTCTGAATAGAAGTATAGTTTTTAATTCCCTTGCATTGCCTGACACTTCTGGAGACTGGTAGAGAGAACTGCTTTTGCTTTTCCTCAGAATCGAGGTGGTCTATTGCAGTCTCTTATTAAAACCTTAATCTGGCAAGTCGAGAGAAAGAGTCAGTTTATTTAAACTTTATGATGCTTTAATACATCAATTTCAAAGACTTTGTGTGGTTGCCAGTTTTTAGTGACTTCTCAAGGAAAATCCCCCTGCAAGAACCCGTTTCTTCCTGCTTTCTTAGCAGCCGTTCCCCTCTCTCCGACGTCCCCTGCCTGAGAAGGGGTTCCCTTGGACAAGCCGGGCGCGGCCGGGACCCCGACGCGGGGAAACGGGGGCTACGGGACGAATGTTGCCGGTATGCTCGATGCATGCTTTTTCCTGGAAGGCCGTATAATTTTGAGGAGAAAGAAGCGGTACCCTCCTGCTTGTGCACGCGGAGGGGAAGCTGCACTGATCTCCCCGCTCCGAGAGACGTGAGGTTTCCGACGGGTCTTTCACGTTATTTTGGGGCCAGAGGCACTCCGCCGCGGAGCTGCGGGCACCCTGCAGTTATCCCCGGGGGGAAAGCACCGCGGTGCCCGCTACCGCTGCACTCCCTCCTACACCCGACCGGGTTCGGGAGGGCTTGCGGGCGGCGGGGGGTCTTTCCCACTCCCGCTGAGCCAGGCGTGCTCCGGGAGACACCGCGGGGCGAAGCTGCGGGGACACCGAGGGCGGGGAGGGCGGAATGGAGGACACCGAGAGCGGCGGCGCAACGACACCTGGGATGGCGGGGGTAACACGGGGGACGGGAGGGACGGGGAGGGGCACGCGAGGAGGGAGGACACGTAGGGGGCGGCGCGGGGGGGCACGTCGGGGGGGGTGGCTGCCCTGCCGGAGCGCGTCGCTGCTCCCCCGCCCCCCGCCTCCTCGCCCCGTCCCCAGCGCCGGCCGCCGCGGCGGGTGGCCGGCGGGTGGCCGGGCGGGCGCAGAACCGCGGGCCCTGGCGGCGGGCCCGTACGCGGGAGGATGCCTCCGGTGGCGGGGCCGGGCGCGGGGCGTCGCGGTGGCGGTGGCGCACGGGCTCTGCTCGGGCTCGCTGAACATCCTGCTGAAGTTCCTGCTGGCCCGCTACCACTTCGCTTTCCTGACGCTGCTGCAGTGCCTCAGCAGCGCGCGGGCGGCGCTGGGGCTGAGGCGCTGCGGCGGCGGGGGCTGGGGCGCTGCGCCCTTCGGGCTCCGCCTGGCGCGCCCCTTCGCCGCCGTGGCGCCCTTGGCCACCCTGCATCCCACCCTCACCCTCTGTCCCTGCGCGGCTCAGCCTCCCCATGTACGTCGTCTTCAAGCGCTGCCTGCCCCTCGTCCACTCGTCACGGCGCCCTGGTGCTCCGCGAGGCAGCCTCGCCCGGCGTCCCTCGAGTCCTCATCACTGCGCCGCGCCGCTGGCCATAGCCCGCGACGCACCCACGAGGGGGACGGGGCGGAACCGGGATGCGGCGGACGGGCGAGCGCGCGCGCGCGCGAGCGCTCGCGACGGGCCCCCCCTGAGGGAGCACGGCCGCTCCGGCTCGGGTTTCGGGGGGACGAAGGAGGGCGGCGGGGGAAAGCCGTGAGGATACGGCTGGTGTGCAGTCCTGGGGGGACAGCTGCGACCCCACGGGGGCAGGTGCAGCCTTGCAGGGATGGATGATTGGTACATTCTTGCAGGGCTCGGTGCATCCTTATGGGGATCGGTGTAAACCTGTGGTCCCTTTCTAGGGAAGGTGCAGCCTTATGGAGGGATGCGTAGTCTTATGGGAAGTGGGTGCACCTACAGGGGTAGATGTAATGTTCTGGGGGCAACTACAAGCCCATGGGGGCAACTGCAGCCATACTGCAGTAGGTGCAATCTTACAGGGGTAGATGCAAGCTTAGGGGTCAGCTGCAACCCTCTGAGGCCAGGAGGACCCATGTTGCTTTCCAGCCGAGGTGTAGGTGGGCTAGGAAGCAAAGCTGGTACTCTGTGCTCTGGCAGCACTCCTGAGGGCTGTCCCAGGGAACAGAGCACACGCACAATGACTAGTTTAATATGCAAAGAGGTCTGATGGGGCTCAGAAGGGAAGGTCTCGCTTCAGGGACCCCACAGGGGTCTGTTGCTAGAGGGTGCAGAATGGCCAGTGAGTTGGAGGGTAGGCAGCCTGGCCGGCCAGAGCTGGCAAGTGTCTGCGCTGGCAAGAGGACATTCAGGGTTGCTGTGTGTATGTGCGGTTTCAGCTACAAATCTCCCACAGTGTCTTCACAAAAGGGAGAAAACAATCTGATTTTGACTGTGGGATTTAGGGGGGGCATGAAAGACATTCAGTAGGTTTGCAGCTTGAAAAAAAAGAAAATGAGATATCTGCTGAGAGGCAAGTGTGTCCAGCCTTGGGACAAGCATGACAAGTCCTAGGAGTTATGGAAAGTGCAATGATGTCTATTTCCTAAATATCCCTCTAGTCCAAAACAGTGCTCTCTTTCTGTCTCACATGCAAAATGCATGCTTATTTCTCTCTGTGACTCTCCTGACAGGAGCTGGTGACCTGACTGGGGATGCCATGGGCTATGTGACAGGCGTGCTGGCTGTGCTGATACATGCTGCCTACCTGGTGCTCATTCAGAAAACCAGTGTAGACAGTGAATATGGACCCCTGACAGCACAGTACGCCATTGCTGTTTCGGCCACACCTTTTCTCATCATCTGCTCCTTTGCCAGCATGGATTCCATCAATGTCTGGTCCTTCCCAGGGTGGAAGGACCCTGCCATGGTATGCATCTTTATTGCCTGTGTCCTGATTAGCTGTGCCATGAACTTTACCACCCTTCACTGCACTTACATTAACTCGGCTGTGACCACCAGCTTCGTAGGGGTGGTGAAGAGTATAGCCACCATCACGGTAGGCATGGTGGCATTCAATGATGTGGAGCCCACAAGATTATTTATAGCTGGTGTTGTGGTCAATACCTTGGGGTCTGTCATTTACTGCGTGGCCAAGTACATTGAGACCAGACGGCAGAGCAATTATGAGGACCTGGAGAAAGAAGCTAGAGAAGAGGAGGGGAAAAGGCAGGCTGGGGACCAAGCTCTGTTTGCCATGGAGGCAGTTTCCCAGGGGAAGGGGGCTGAGGAAGCACCAGTGGAAGGATCAGCCACAGGGGACAGCCAGAGCGGAGAGGAAGAGAAGGACATCACTGAGAAGTCTGCCAAGACACCTGTGCTCCAGGGAAAATTCACCATCACACAAGAAGTGAACAGGAGCTCGCTGAAAGAAGCCTATCTTGGAGTATGGAGGTTGGTGAGGGGTGCTAATTATATAAAGAAGGATTATTTGATAGAAAATGAAGAGCTACCAAACCCTTAAAAAGCAGGTTTGAAAACTATTTCTTGAGGACAGACACCTGGTTCTCTGTACAGGGGAAAGGCAGAGCATACATTTTACATCAACGCTTACAAATCCAAATCATGCAGGATGACTTTACCTCATTGTCAAAAAGCAAAAGGTCATAGTTTGCTCATGCTTTGGGCTTGCTTTCAACTGCTTTCAGTACATCACTTTAGTCCCACCTCAGCTAAGGTGTGGAGTCCTCTGCTGCAGACACAGAGAGAGAGTTGGGAAGTCATGGGGTGCTTGCCCAGCAGCCTGGGCTATGAGGGACATCAGCACCACTGAGTTAGTCGGCAGTGCCAGTGACACAGCAGTGGCCTAGAACTTAGCTTGTGTCTGGAGCCTTGTGATTTTAACACATTCGGAGGCTCTGTCAATGTGCTTCCATGTCTATATCCATCCAATTATAGGTACTCTATATAAATATATTCCTACAATATAGACTCCTGTTAACTGTACTTTTTTGTGCTCCTCTATGTCAATACGATTGCAGCAGAGCTAGAGGTTGTACCAGTTAAGTTATATTGGCATAAAATCACCCTCTTAACTGAAGAATTGAAACTCTCCAGGCTGAGACTTGGACCTGGTTTAAATTGGGTACTTTGTGTCTTCAGTATAAGTACTTTTGTCTTGTGGTGGTGTACATGAAAGCAGAACCAGATCTGAACGTCTAAGAAGCTTTGATTAGCAAAAGAAGGATGTTTATCTACGAGCTTTAACTACACATAGCGTTGGGAATATTAGCTTGACTCAAATAAAAGAGTTTGGAAATGTTACGTGTTGATTGGATTTGAGATGGCTATAAAAAAATTAGGGACAAAGTGTGTGCCTTCTGTCATCCCTCCCTGTACCCTAAAGTCAGGTGAATCAGAGCCTGGGCTGGAACCTAGGAATCCTCTCCATCCATTCTTTCATAAGCAGAGGCTGATAGCAGAACTGGGGACACCAGCTCTCCGGAGTTCCCAGGGATGCTTTTGCAGGACAGTGCTTCTATATCCTGGCCGTGTGTTGGTACATGGCTTTGTGCATATGAGCCCTTGCTGTCCCTGTGCTGTGTTGTCCAGTGGAAGGAAGCGTGGACAGGCAGGCGAGAGCTGCAGTGTGCTCCAGCAGATCCCATGGCTGAGCGCTTGTGGGTCAGGATGCTCAGCGCGCTCAGCACCAGGATGTCCATGGCTTTCGTAGAAGCAGCTCCCCAGTGCCCACACTGTCCCTGTGGGCTGTGAGGGACAGAGCTGCCTCTACCCCCAGCCACTCAAGTGCTCCTGTGGAAAGTGTGAGGCAGACACTTCAGTGAGGCCTCTGGTGAATGTGGTAATATTTTGTCACACATCTGTTTAACTGAAAGGACCATGGAAACAAATGTTCGAGTGTTTCTTAGCCTGGGGATATCCTTTTGGTAGGTGGAGGTACTTGCATGAAACCTTTGCTCAGACTAGAGAGAGAAAAGATTGGACACTCAGTATTTCTCATCCCAAAAGGGTGTCATGGTCATTGGGGCCATCTTGACCACAGACTGAAACAAGCTATTATCATCTCCTGAAAAAATGAACCAAGTTTGTTGTTGTTGTATTTAATATTGTTATTGTTGTTGTTAATAATTATTTATTATAATTTATTAAGCCACTGAACTGAAAATCAATTATTCCCACAGCCCTAATTAATCTGTGCCTAGTCCAATGCTCTCTCAAGCTGAGTAGGCAGCATTAGCTCACAGCACATTCAGCACTGGAGTCCAATGTGAGCAATTTGCCCAGCAGGGAATATTTGCAAAACTGCTCTCTGGGGGAGCTTTAGATTCTTGTCAATAAATGCAGGCAGAAACATCAGGTGCTGTGACAGTATGTTTTCTGAGCCAGTGCAGAAGCTGGCTGACCTGGCATCACCCATGGATTTTGAAAGAGATGTCCATAAAGACATTTAGGCTAAAAGCCTGTAGCTGCTGAGCTGGAGGACAGGGCATGGAGATCTGTACATCACAGGTTGTGTACAGTTTGTGTTTGAGAGTTGAAAGACGCTGGCTGGATGCCAAAATACATTTACTTTCTGTACAAGCTCCATATGGGATGTTTTCAATAAAAGCACTATTTATTGTTTCTAGGCTAATATAATAGGGCTTTTGTTAGTTTTTCAAATGCATCCTAGACTAAAGACACTTGTGCCTATGAATTATAGTTGCTGTATTACTGGACTCATTATGATATTGAACTGCATTGTAATCATACAGATGGCTGGAGAGAAACCCACGTTTCTAATCTGTCCTCACTGTGCTCAGTGTTTTCTGTCCACAAAAAAATGTGGATCTTTTTACCACCTGGATACAAGTCTTAGATCCTGTAGTGCACACTCCCATGTTTGACATGTGCTGTATGAAGCTCTTCCCCTGGACTCCTGTTTCAGGAATTTTTCTCAGGGGGAGTAAATGTTTTGCCACTTACTGTTGTTGAATTATTCTTAGGAATCTGTGGAAATTCAAACAGTTTTGATTATTAAAAAAGCTGCTGTTACAATGTTGTACATTTGCATGTATAATCAAAAATGTGATTATATTGTATTCTGTTTATACGTGTAAATTCCCTAAATTAAAATGGGAATTTGGCAAATGCAATCCACTTTTTCAGTAACAGACGCTGTCACACAATAAAATAAAAATACTGCCTCGTGCTGAGGTATTTTAATGGCATCAGCGGAAGACTGCAGAATGAGATGTGGGAATAAAATGCATTGCTTTCCAAAAGCCTTCTGGTTTTCTTATTGTTGCTACTCCAGGGTGCTCATTTTTGGTTCATTTATAGTTATTCTTGTGCCTTTATACCATCCAAGTTTTCTCAACATGTGACCACATGCTATAAATACCGTTATGGACAGAGGGACTAAGAACAGAAAAAAGGAATACAGGAATTTGAAGTGCTGGGCCCTCTGTACAGCTTGAAGTTTCTGTGGTTCTCAACAGTGATTTCTTTGGTTACCTATTTAAAATGATTTAGTGTCACTGGCGTAACTGCGGTAACTTTAGAATAAATAAAAGTAAGATGATGCTCATAATTAATAGTTCTATTATAAAGTCACTGTATTATAAAATAACAATATTTATTTATCAATGTTAAGTATTTGTATTACCAACTATGTCACATGGCAACCCTAGGAGATGACTTAAGCATTAACTTTTATCTTTTTGCTTCAAATGAAAGGTACATAATGAGCCTGTGGCTGAAACTGAGTTGTGTCAGAGCAGGCTGCAGTTGGTGATTATTACCAAATTCATCTTAGAGCTCCACACAAATGTGCCTCCAGGTTGATTTAGAGAAAGAAACTGTCCTTGTTACCAGATAATAAATGAACCTGATGCACAATGACCGCTTTGAGAATAAACATGAATTTCAGTGTCAACATATCCTCGAGTAACACCTGCTATAGCACTCTTAGATCTTCAGGTAGACGCACAGACATGCGCACAAATACACATGCAATAGGACAGCAAAAGCCAAACTGGCTTGTCTTTTCTGAAATAATTTTTTTTCTCAAAGAAATTAAAGAGAGGACAGACTATTTGTAGGCAGGTGCAGTTAAAATTTCTAAGGATAAATTCAAAATTTCATACACTGCCGACAAACTAATCTTGCATTTGCCATCACTTCCACAAGAAAAATATACAACCTACAGAAAAACATCTGAGAGTGAAAGAAACTTTACAGTTTATTAAGCAACACTCCAGAGTCCTGTGTATGTCCGGGGATAGTTTACTGCCAGTGCTTAACAACCTCCTGTAATTCGATTACGTCTGTTTGCTGCAAAGGCTTCAGGAGGCAGAAAGGTGCAAACCCCTCAGCTCTGGTCTCTAAATTAACATTTGAGCATTTTGCTGCTTATCATGGTGAAGGCTTAACACCTTAACCCTCTCTGCCTGTGTCCTGTATAATTTCACATATCGCTTTGAGGTTTCTTCTGTGTATTTTTGAACTGAAGTGCTGTGCAGGCAATTGACTCTGCGTCTCAATTAGCTGCTATATTCATGAGTCAGTAGCTTGTTGGAGGCCATCAGGAAGCCTTTCGCTTCAACCTCTTTCCTGTCAGGAATTGATGAGCATGCACAACCCTCCTTTCTCTTTCCTTGTTCTCAATGTTTTTTTTCAAATCTTGTTTCCAGTGCCCATCCTGAAAACTGCTGCCAGTGGTGAAGGACTTGCCACAGAGACTTCTGCTATGGTTTTGGGTTTTTTTGTTTTTGTTTTTTTTTGTTTTTGTTTTGGTTTTGGTTTTGGTTTTTTTTTATTAGAAGGGCAGGGAAGGATTGGACCAGAGGGAACTTGTATGACCAGATTTCTTCTTGCTACCTTTGTGCATGTTTCTGCCCACCAGCTCCCTGCATACCAGCTCCCTATATAGCTCAGATGTGGCTGTGTACCAGCTTCTTGTGGAGCTGGGCCGGGCCTGCGTACCAGTGTCCTGCAGAGCTGGGCTGTGCACAGGACAGACGCAGGAGTGAGGGCTCTCACTCTGCCAGCCAGCCAGCACTGAAATCTGGTTGTGCATGCCAGTGTGGATATTTATTATACACATAAAACCAGAAGGAGATTTTTTCGCAGTAAGAACATTTTAAGTAATAAGGCTATAAACCTGCTGTTAAGCAGCTGGTTTTTATTATAGGTGGAGACTTAAGAAAGCCAGTCACACTGCAACGGTAGACATTGTACTTGCAAAGTAGAGAGACCATCTGAGAGAGTGGCAGAGAGCATGAAAACAGTGCTCAAAGTACCTGGAATGGGATAAAGGTAGATGGGGAGAATATGTGAATTACAAATTAGGATGAATGGGGAATATGTGATAGATTGTAGGAAAGCAAATGTTCTTGCATGAAGGAAAATAGCGACAGCATTAGAAACCTGTGGCCAAACAATACAGTGAACCTGCAGTGAATAAACTTGAATTTGGGGCCCTGAAAGAGCAATACATATGAAGGACAGAGGCAGAATGAATGACCTGGCTGGCGGAAAGACGAGTGTATTTGCTTTTTGTGGTCCTGTGATTTTTTCCTTATTGGACAGTTGTGGGAAATTTTGCTCTGGACACATTAAGTTTATTAATAAGTTTGTCCTTTATCAAGTAAAAGCAATGCCAGTTCTGTTCTCAAAATTACAGCACTTTTTATAATTAGCTGCTATTGATTTTGTTCCTGACAGAACAAGATTTCAACAATTCTTTAACAGAATTCAGGATTTCTCTGAAAAAGAGCAATAACTTCTAAAGTCACAGACTGTATCATACCTGACATGGCAGTCAAATGAGAGAGAATAATGAGTTGGAACATGATAGTAAACTGGTCAGGTTTTCTGGCTGCCATAAATAATGAGTATCATTAGTAAATAAAAACAGCTACAGGCTATGTATATCACCATTAACTCCTTGTGTCTTGAGTTGTCTTAATTCTAAGTGAATTTTTTGTCTTCAGAGTATCTCTGCAAATTTGTCCTTATGGTTAGTCCAGTTCCAAACCACGTACATCTGATTAAAAGGTAAAATACGGATTTTCCCTTATGATTATCAAACCACTAGCCAACCTGGGCTCTGAAAAGCAGAGGGGTTCCCTGTGTCATGCATCTTCTTGAGTGAGTAATATTCAGGAGCACAGAAAAGGTCCAACAACATATGTTATTGAAAATATATGAAAAACAGCTAAATATGTCCTCATCACAATTTTACAGGGAAAAAAATTGCATTCCCTCAAGCATAGTGGCTGAGAGGCCACTGAGTCTGCATATTCATTGAACACCAGAAGGCCGGTGCACACACAACACACCACAACTGAGTGCACAGATACACAATTTTGGCCCTGAGATTTACAATATTTTCTAAAAGAAGAGAGACTGAGGTGCATTTGCCTGGCACCGTGGAAAAAATTGCTTAACTTAGGAAAGCTGGGGTGCAGGTCTTTGTGAAGAAGGATCCCTCAAAGAAGGGTCACTGCCAAGCCAGAACATTTCAAAGATTCCTGAGACAGGATTGGACTTTCAAAATGTCTCAACTTCTTTTTTCTTTGTTTTTTATTCATAGAAGTTATGCATTATCAGAATAATTTGTAATATCTGGTCATGTCCTGGGGTGCTTTCTGAGTGCTGAACTCTTCTGGGTGACTTGGATGTTGCAGTGACTTGATCAAACCAGTGCAACTCATGCTGTGTCCAGCTCTGTTATCCAACACAACCAGCACACATTTTTCTTCTGGAGAATCTGCTTAACAGTGATTAAGTAAGCTTGTCTTTTATAAAAACAGCTGCTCCAAATATTCAATGCTGTAGTTCAAGAAAGACACTAAGCAATAGCTGGCTGATGTGGAAGATGAAAACAACAATCAGAGCTGCCTTTTTGACAGAAGGTTTTGCAGGAGGAGTTTGGGTTATTTGCTGTAAAAGCTTTAGACTTTTCCCAGCTTTATCTATTTCAGTGCTTTTCTTCAGAACCTGCAAATATTGGTCTTGGCTGAGCTTCGGTGTTGATTTGGCACCATTCATTTTTTTATTTTTTTTTCCGAAAACTTCGCCTGTCTCCCTGTTGTGGTCAGATAGGGCACAACATCCAGAGTCCTGGGCCTGGAACACAGCCTGTGAGTCCTCTTCAGGGAAATCAAAGCAGCAGCCAGCAGAAAAAAAATGTCAGATGTCACTCTCACAGACAAAATAAGGACACAATTGTTCTGTACTTGAGCTTCATTACAGATTTATAGTCATAATGAACAAGTACAGTGAGTAAGACCTTCAGAGCTAAGACGGTTTCACTGCACATCTGCATTTAAAGCATGGGTTGAAAACAGAGATTATTTCTTGGTGAGGCTCTTCTTTGTGGATTGTACAGATCCCACATGTTGGCACATAAATTGGTGAACTTTGAAGACTCAGGTTGTGGTGTGAATGCAGATTCCTAGGTGGCAATATAGAGCAGTCATCTCAACCCTTCCCAGTTGCCATCACAGATGCTCTCATCCAGGAGTTCTCTCCTTTGCACTAAAACATTTACGCCTATGTTCATTTTGTGCCTTTTCTGAGCCTTCATTCAGTAGGACATAAACCTAAATGAAAGCATTTTGCTGCATTAGTGGCTCGATAGTGGCTGGTGTTCCACTTCCCCAAGCCAAGGAGAGTGTTGGAAGTGGGTTTTGTGATTACTTTTCTATCCCACCAAGGAGACATCTGTGCTTGAGAAGCTAAGACTCACAATTCCAGCAATGCAAAGTCAAAGAAACAGCCCCTCTGCCCCAAATCTATTTAGTGACGTTGCTGTAGCAATACAACTGATTGTAAAAGCAGCTGCTGCAGGAGAAAAAACAGCTCCTTAGAGGGAGCTGGCACACTGCAGTTCACTCAGTCCCCTCCCCATGCACGGTAACAGGTCAGCTCAGGTGCTCAGTGGTATGGTGAGGGAGAGGAGCAGTACAGATTTTACCTGTGCAGTTCAGGCAGGCTATTACTGCAGAAAAACAGTTCTTTTATTACTTCTTTTTTAATGCCAATTGCATCTCCCACTATACTTCTGAAAGGAAATATGCAAATGCACTAATAGTTTTTTTAGAAGAAAAGATTTATTTAAGAAGTAAGTTCCTGCGGGCAATACAACGCTGGCTGAGCTTGCAAAATAATTCAAGGTATGGAGTGAATAGGTTGGTGGCTGCCTTATTTTCATTGCCTTCAAAGTGGCTGGGAAAACTAAGATGTAAAGGTGAGGACTGTAATAAAGAATGAGCTCTGTAAAGTGGCTTTGCTACAGTGAACGTTCAAATGCATTTGAGAATGTCAGGGATTTACCATTATTCTTGAGCTGGCTTGACAAACAATTCTGGCATCTTTACAGTTTGAGCCTTAGAATAAAAAGAAGTCACAAATTCAGTCTCCTGCAAGATAAGAACTAGCTAGCTGATTCCCAGAGTGCAGGCAGCACTGATCTGCCCTGCTATTGGTGATCTCTGCTGTGATGGGATATCTAATTTAGGTAAGTGCATTTCCAGCATTAGGGCACATAAAGTCTGACTGTGGGTGGCTGCCAGTAGAGACACACAAGATCAATTTTGCAAATTCATGCAAAAAACTACTCTCATTTTAACTAAAATGCTAAACTTGTGTAAGTATTATAAGCTATCAGGGAAAAAGGAAATCTAAGGGAAGCAAAAAAAGTAGAGTCCCCCAGACACATTTCCAAAGACTTACAGTTGCTCTGCATTGTTCAGTCAAAATAATGAATAAACATTAGAGTAGTAGTAAGAAGTACATAGATAATTTGGATTATTTTAAATCCAGCATCACTATCTGAACCAAATATAGGTGTGGGGACCCCATAAGGTGCTTCAGCAGGAGATGCCTGGATCAGAGCCATGGGCATCCCAACGCACCACAGCACTTTCAAGGCTGGAGAAGCCCCCATCCAAGGCACGCAGGGATCTGGGAGGCCATAAGTCAATACATCTGCTGCCTTATTTTGCCTTTGTGTATTCAGATGAAATTTTAAACTTTACAACTGTTTCATTTGCTGACCGCTTTCTTTCAGGAGCAAACCTCTCTCCACCCATACTTTTTTGTGACAATGCCTCAACTGGCATTCACACTGCAGTATTGCCAGAAAAAAAAAAAAAGAAAGCCAGAAGCATTGATTTATTTTTTTTTCTGGACCACAGCCTTCAGACTAATTTAGTAATATATTTTTTTTTCTGCTAGCTTGCTTTCTTAAAGACTGGC
The DNA here is from genome assembly GCF_001715985.3 of Manacus vitellinus. Lineage (NCBI taxonomy): Eukaryota > Metazoa > Chordata > Aves > Passeriformes > Pipridae > Manacus > Manacus vitellinus. The sequence continues at coordinate 9,955,642 of NW_021940604.1, read as the reverse complement.
AAAGATTTAGATGAACTACTCCATTTGCTTTTGGTCTATCTGATATATGAGATAAAGGTAAGATGATCCACCAAAGTTAGCATTTTTTTACACCAGTTGTGACAGGAGCTGCTGTGTTCCAGGGCTGATGTGTATGTCCATTAGACTTGGACTATATCCAGGTCTTTCATTGCTGGGCTCTTTTTAACTGTAAACAGAATTGTACTCCCTCTGAAACTGCGCTCTCACTCACTTTTGCAAGAGGACACATGAGTATTTGGGGTTTTCATCCATTGATTTTGGACTGTGGGTTAATTCTGTAGATTTGGTGAGATCAATGTGCTTCAAAACAAGTAAAGAGCTGGCTTGCTTCTGCTACACTGTCACTGTCCCATAATGCCAATGAAATCGATTGGGAAAAAGTTGTTTCAGGACAAAAAGGTCCCACGTGAGCTATAAACATCTCTCCTGATCAGGAAATGATGGACATAAAACTACAGAGTTCTGTGCTGTAGCAGCAGAGAGAAGCATAAAAAAGCTCTTGTGAGGGGAGTGTGGTTTGATATACCTGTCACAACAGCTGCTGAAATGCTGTTCAGGATTTTTGCCTTGTTTGTTACAATTTTCCATGCTGTGGAACAGTTCCCTGTGGGACTTGTTGTCTATCCAGAATTTAGGGATGACAAATGTAGAGCTTTTTACTGGCTATTTTTTCTCTTGGTGCTACACAGTTTGCTGCCATTTTGTCATTAGTTAAGGTTTTCACCCCATTCCCTGTGTCCAACCACAAACACTGTGCTGGGAGATACTTGCCTCCTGAGTTCAGATGCAGTCTACAAGTTGTGAATCTGCTTGGCAAAATTCAGGGGCAGGAATGTCCGATGCAGGAAACAGGGAGCAGATGAATTCAACAGGGGCTAAAAACTTCTTCCATCAATGGCAGATCCACCTGAGTTAATAACTGCCCTTCTCCTCCTTCCAACTGCCCACTGGCAGGCTCCTCATCTCAGTCGCCAGCTTCCTTGTAGAAGGATCTAAAGTGATTAATCTTTAGCTAAAAACTACATTCTAAAAACTACTATATTTTTTACTATTCTACTGCATTTCACACTGTCAAATCTCAGGCTGATCTTGCACTGTTAACCCTTCTGGCCATATCTACACTGCAAACAGGGCAAAATTATTATGACTATTCAGTGCCATCAAGGGCAGACTGGCCTCTTCCATGTTTGGCCCTGAGTTTTCTTTTGGGTCTCAGGTATAATTATAATTTTCATTATGTTATTTTTATTCCAAGTAGAATTATCTGATGTAATGAGAGGACTGTGCAGTAGCTCTGGGTTCAAAACAAGTAGAAATGTCCTTCACACAGGAAGCATTAGACTGGTGTCACTTGCTGCCAAGGAATGCAGCAGAAGCTAAAAGTTTACTTTACAACGTAGATGCATGGAAGAGAACTCCATGTACCCATGTACTGCAGGTACCAGAGGGTTAATAAATACAGAAACCCTCATACAGATCAGGAAGTCCTTTGAAATGGAAATATGTTGAGTCTGGGAAAGCATTCAGAGGATGTACCATGCACAGGCTCCTGCTCTCATCCCAGGCACCTTCTTATGGTGCTGCTGAGGATGGGATACCAGGCAAGATAGAGCTTTGTTTTGACCTAGTATGGTCCTTTGTATGTTTTTCTCTAATGCATTCTCTAGGAAGAAAGTCTGTAAGGGTTTCTTCAAGATATACTCCATCTTCAAGGGTCTTATAAAACCTTTCCATCAGCAATTTACTTGCTCCTTTCTGCCACTGATCCTTATTTTAAAAACTGTGCTTACCTGCTGTCAGTTTCTTTGTTGCCCTCTCTGGCTTGGTTTTTATCCTCTGCTGTGCCAAAACAGTGACTCATCATGGTTAGAAGCAAAGAAAGGTCCTTGCAGAGGCCATTGAGTTCTGCTGAAAAAGTTCACCAGCACTGACTGCTTTCGAGTGTATGCCCTGCTGGAATCTCCCACCTCCTCACCTATAAAACACCATGGTAATCACAAACAGACATACAATATCTATCATTATTATGGGCAGTGCCCATTTACACTGTGTTGCTAAGAGTGAGTTAGTATACCTTGAAAGTGAACGATGTACCTGCTCCAACCCTCTCAAGGAGCTACTAGACAATGCCCAGTTTACAAGCACAACACAAAGCTGTGTCAGTAGATAGTCATCAAAACCTCTATTTTACTACCTCTACCCATCATGTCTACAAAACGTGAATGGAATTGGGCTGGTATCTTGTTGTGCAACACCAAGAGAGGACTGCAGCTTTAGGAGGTAATGGTCTTATATGCTTCCCCTTTGTGGTATCCACCATTTGCTTTCTGCTCCCACATCCTTTGAAGGCATCAGCTCTTTGTATTGCAGAATGGAAAATATGCTTCAGGGTACTTTGTGACACAAAAAATACTCCGAAGTTGCTAAAAATTAGGCTCCGGAGGATTGATCTAGCTGGATCTTACATGTGGCAGCAGAGGACAGTTTTAAAACAGCAAAATTCTTTAGCAAATCTAGTCAGCCACAGCTGACTGAAATCTGTAACTGCATCTTTAAAATAATCCCAAGAGCACAGTAAAATGCTTTTATTGATTTTTATGTATTTTAGTCTGAAGACTTACACTTGTTCTGATTTGAAATGACTGGATTCAATGAGAATTTGATTCACATCTCTTAAAGCACTAATAGCTGAACAGAGGCAGGGCTGAACTCTCCAAAGACAGAAAACAGTGGATTTAAGCCATGTGGCCACTGATGACAAAACCTGATTTTAGTTGCTCCTCTAGCTGTGGAGCTCTCCACCCCTATATTAAGGTGACCAGCCCCTCCCAGAAGCCAAAGGTATGTATCAATATACCTGAGTAGCTGAGATGCAGACTTTCCTGAGCTATGTGTAGCCAACAGGGCTGCAAAAAGTAGGATGGGGACAGTGATGTGTTGCACCTATGGCTTGGTCTCAGGAGCTGAACCCTGCACCCTCTGGCTATGCCAGCCAGATCAGAGCTCAACAGTTGTGTCCTGTGCCTTGGAGAGAACTGAGATAGTCAGTCATCATGGTAAATTTCTAACTGCTGCAGCCCACCAGAAAACATGCCAACATATGTTCCTTTGGTGCAGGACCTCAGAGATAGGCAGCAGCTGAGGAATACTTCTGTAAACACCTGGATACATGTGTATGTGTTTGTGTTTCTCCTTGGGCATATAGTTTGTATTTTTTCCTTGTACTTTTGCAGTAAATGCACAAAGATTTAATTTTGTAAAGGAATAGACACAACACCAAGTGCATTATACCAACTTTATGCAGTGGAAGGATTCAGGAATAATTCAATCTTGTGGATTGATAATATTTAGAATTTCCATCCAAAAGTGTCTGGAGGACACAGACAAAATGAGGTCCCTATTGCATTAGGCTCTGCTTATACGAGAGATAGTCTCAGTCCAAAGACTTTGCAATCAAAATACAATGTTGAGTGATATTCTTCAATTGTATGTGCTACTAGAAGATAAAACTGCATCAGCTACATAATAAAATTCCTCACAGTTCACAAACCTGTCAGGGCAGATAGATAGTATTGCCTCATCTAATACCAGGTTCCATCTGTGGGTAAATTCTTGTTAATAAAATGTATTATGTAATATTCCTTAACAATTCATAATAGCTTGTCTCTGAAAAGAGGAAGATGAAGCAATGAAGAGAGCTCACAGGTGTAGAAGTGAGATAAAGCAGATGCAGTGAGTCCTCCAGCAGAGCAGCTGCTGTATGCTCTTTTTTGCTGTACAGAAAAGTCCTCTGAGGCCAGGGCTTATGGTTTGCAGTGAAAGGCTCAGCCAAGCTGTCACTTGGGTTCATACTGTCTAGCGTTCTATAGCAATGAGCTGAGCATGTATATTGCAGATGAAAAACGTTGCTGCTACTGCTGACAGCTCTTTTTACTCTTTGGTAGAAGAAAAAAAAGTCAGCCTCTTACTGTAAACCAAGTAAGAGAAGGTAACGTGCAGGGTTTTTTTAAACACTTCCTTACTTCAGAAAAAGTCTTGGGCCTGTGGAGTTACTGATTACATAGACTTAGGCATGTATGAACATCATTTACTTTAGAAGATAAGGGAATGTGAGTGCTAAACAGTTTTTCTTAGCTGCTTCTTGTTTAGTTGATGGGAGTTTCACAGATGACTCCAATGGGAACGAATATACTAATAATCAGTGGTTATTTGGAAAAAATCCTGGAGAATTTCATACTGTGATAGAAAATGTTTAACCTATTTCACTGGTAAGTATTCATTCACTAGTAAGTACTTCTGTACGGTGAATCTTTTGTGTTTAGGAGGCTCTCTAATAACAACATTTTGAATATGATGTTTCTGTGGTAACTAAACAAAGAAGATGTAGAGGACTTGGATTAGTCCTCATTAGTGATGCAAAAACTAGCAAAAAATGGCAAACTTCAAGTTTTAGGCAAATTACCACAGGCACCAAGTGAACAAAGAACTGAAATTACCTTGCCAACAGCATCTTCAGGTGCACTGCCTTGATTAGCATTTCCTATGTTAGCAGGTCCTGGTTGGCAGCCTGAGTCTCCAAATCCCAAACTTAGGCACCCATTGCTGCCCTGAGCCAACTACAGGCCTGCATCCCTCCTGGGGGACACAGGACTCCACCGGAGACTGCCTTGCCCAAGGTCTTCTGCAGGGCTTTGAAATTCTTGTTCCTTCTCTGTTAAGTGGATTGTGACACTCTTGGGTTGGTCTGCTTTGGGGATTAGTGTAGGAGTTACTCTCTGTAACTCCTGATTGTTCTTGGGAAGATTATCTAAAGTACAGATTGCCTCAGGTGCAGAGACACCTGAGGTAGCCCCGTGTGACAGCATGGGATTACTTGGATTGATTTACATGAGTGTAACACCATGTGAACAGAACTGCACTGCTCCTGAGCTGCCCAACTCACATGCCTGGCCACAAAAGCCCTGACAAGGCAGCTTTCTGTGCCTCCATAGTATTTTATTTTGTCTTTTTTTGGGTTGGTTGTTTGTTGGTTTTCTGTTTTGATTTTTTGTTTTGGTTTGTTTGGTTTTGTGTGTGGTTTTGGTTTTTGTTTGTTGTTTTTTTTTAACGAGGCTATCTATTCCTGATACCAGAGAGCATGCTATAGGACCTATGGAAGTAGCTACCCAGACACCTGTGACAGTATACTTACTGCCCTTGTTGCAGACAACTGTTTCTATAGCAGGGAACAGTGTAGTCTCCAGAAGCAAGTGAAAATGGACAAGACTCTCCAGATAGGTGGAGAGTGATAGGATAGTGACTGTCAGAAGGTTGCAACAAATAAACCAAGTTTGTCTTCTTCAGAGACTCCCTCTATTGCAGCGGTCGGAAAGGGGAGGATGGGACCATGGCACAGCACGGGTCCGAGACACAAAGGTGGGATGCAGGTAGAGTCCTTTATTCACACATGCACGTGGTCTTTTATCAGCTCAGGAGGGGAAAGGGCCAGAACATAGGGCGGAGCATGAGACAGACAAGCGGGGAGACAAACCAGGATAGGGACACGGGCAAAAGGGGGAGGAGCGGGGGAAGCAGGGAGCAGGCAAACTCATGGCAAGCCTGGGCATGTCCAAGGTGCACTGTGAAGTGTGAATACAATGAAACCACATAATAACAATAAAGTCCATATAATAACTGTAAGGTCCATATAATAAAATCCTGTCAAATGCTGTATGTTTTTCTCCACGCCTGGCCAAGACATGAAGCAGAGCTCAGAAGAAATTCCAGAGAGGGAGAGAGAAACTGCCTGGGAGTTCTCCGACTGGCCTCACCGCCTGCCCTCACCATGAGGGAGGAGTGGTGGCAGGCTGGCCGGCCCTGAGGTGCCTGGCGTGACAGCAGCATGTGGCACGCAGCGGAGCGGGACCAGAGGGGCTCGGACCGGGCCCGGAGTGGCAGCAGCGTATGGCATGGAGCGTGCCCTGGAGTGGAGCGGAGAGGAGAGGAGAAGCACAGCCAGCACAGCTACTGCCGCTGCTCGAATTTGCAACAGAGAGAGAGAGAGAGAAGCCGCACTGGAGCAGGTTATTTCTGGGTAGGACTCTGGTGAAGACTACCGGGGTATAAAGACTGAGATGAACCCCAGAACCTGCGACCCGGGGGACGGGACCCCTGAGAACCTACTGCCCTGGGAGGGACCCCACGTAGCAGGGAAAAGACTCAGAGCTTTAACTCCCTGTAACCCACGGTGAAGATCATGGTGAAGCAAGTTGTACCCCCGCAGCCCATGAAAGGACCTTGGGGGGTACAGAGACCCCCCACACCCCTACTGGAAGAGAGACTTTAGCTATCACCCTGAGAGTTCTTCTCCTGCATTGATGCAGGGGGCCAAGGGGTGGTTAAAAGTGTGTTTAATACTGTGTATTTTATTACTTTTTAGTTTCTATTCTGTTAGCAATAAATTTTAATATTATTCCTCACGTTGAGTCTGTCTTGCCTGTTGTGAACCTCTCCCAACTTATAGCAATTTTGCAGGAGTTTGAAAAATCTGGCCAAAGTAAATCCACAACAAGGATGCAGCAAATACGGCATAACCACAGCACCACTCTTATTTTTTTATGCCACCAAAGCCTTTATTTCCTTTGAAGATGGATAATTGTATGGAATACACAACTTTCGACTTCCCATGTAGAATTATTCTCCCCAGTCTCTCTAGGTTGCACAGTGTATTAGCTACAAATGATTAAAGCTGGCCTCCTGTCCCTTTAGTTGTTTTTCAGAGACTGTCAGTGTCTCCAGTGGGCTGAAGTTACCTAGCAGAAGACTGAGTATGAACATAAAAGCACCCTATTTATCTTCAAAGAGAAAATTAATTGAGAATGTTGATAGATCTCTTGATTATTTTGGTTTGTCAGTAAAAGGGTTTGATTTTATTTAAATAATTTTCAAAAAGTAAGTAAACTCAAAGCAAAATACTAATTTCTGATATTATTATCTCTGCAGGATTGCTACCAGGTCCATATGGTCATTCTACCCATGGCTTATACCTTCTGAAAATTTATTAATCTTGAGCCATTGATTCAAAGTAGGATCAGGTTGTTTGCAGTGATCTGAAAGTGTTCCAGGGAGTCTGGGCAGCAGCACTTGGCCTTTCAGGAACAGAGCCTTCATTTTCTGGCAGCTCTATGAGGAAGAAGATGCAAGCACCATGCTTTTTCTGATGCACCAGCAAAGAAACTAACTGTGGCTACATGCCCAAGTGCTAGTGCAAGGTGAACTCCATTTCAAATGAACTTTTGTGGCATTGCTCCAGCAGAAGGGGGAAGCACTTGTTGCAGAATAGACATCCTTTTCATCACTGCATATGAGACTTTACTGCTTCTCTGGCTTTGCAGCCTCATGGTCTGGTATACTACAGTCTCCTCATTTTAAGAGTGTCAGGAATAGAGGATTGCTGTCAGCATCTGTTTTTGAGTACAACAGTAACAAAATGTTCCCACTCATTTTGAGGACTCATGTCTCCATGTGTCCATACAGGAAATAAAGAGATGGTCTAGAATTTGCTTGAAACATGTTAATTATAGACCACAATCAAGACTAGGAACTTCACTCATATGTAATGCAAAAGCTGAAGAATTAGAAGCAAAATTTGGCTTTGTCTGCATTGTTACCTGATCTGGCTGAAATTTTATTCTATTCTAACAGTGGTTTTGATCCAACAGAAGGGTCATTGTGATTAGAGAGACCACAGGCCTCTGTCTCAGTGCTGCAGTCGAACCAACAAATGCTCATACCCTCCTTCCCCCACACCCACCAAAAGATGACTCTCTTCTCTTAATACCAATGTGTGTCTTCAGACTCAAGTTTCTGCTCGCCTGCTTGCAGATGGATAAACTTCTGAATCGGTGGCTGGGTGACTGTTTCTGAAGTTCCCCCTCAGCTTGATAATGAAAGGTTTCCTATAGAGCAAAATTCCCAGGAATATTGGCCACCTCATAGATGAAACTATCCAGGTGGATGAACCAGCTAAAAGACACTAATTTTGATGAATAGAAATCAGATAAGATTATAATCAGTCCTTGAGATAAGATGCAAAATCATGGTCTAGCCTTCCCAAAGAGGTCGCACTTGGAAATGAATATAAACGTATGGATGAAAGTGAGTCTGAGCAGTGTGTGTGCTCATCTGTGCTTAGTTACAGAGCCAAGACTGCCCTAAGTTTATGCAGTAGCCTCAGTTATGTATAACAGTCATGCTCCTTTGGAACAGCCTGTCTGGTTTAGCCTCCTAACATTATATTGTAATGTATTCATCTAGGAGACATCCACTTGGTTTATGCTTTTAGATATCAAAATAGCATGTGGATTTCACCCACTGCAAGCTTTTGCCTCTGTAGATGTGCTTATTATAGACCAGAAGGTTCATGTTGAATCTGCTACTCTGCGTTTTAGTCCTTTTTCTATTACTGAAAAGATGCAGAGAAAATGAGATGTGTCTGAACTGTGTTCTGAAACTCTTACAACCTGGACAAATAACATAGAAATGGAGTAGCTGAGAAAAAAGGAGATGGACAACGGGGTTCAGCCTAAGGCAGAGGAACCAAATTCTCAGTCATCTGCTCTCCTTGAAACTCTGACTGACAAGTGTCTGGCTCTCTCCTTCCTCTTGCACTGCTGGCAACAGCTTTAAAATGTTAAAAAGCAGCAGTGGATTTAGTCTATCCATTTGTGATTTTAACTTCCTAGTCTGTTTGTGAAGATTTTTATATTCAATGAGCAACTTTCCTGGGTAGGCTTCCCACCACATACAAAGACTTGACCATCCTTGGTTTCTCTAATGTACAAAGGGCCTGGGCAGCAAACCCTCCCTCTGAGAAATCAAGAGCTTTGGAAAGCTAGGGACTTCTCATCTTGGGGCATTTACGGATTTGCTGACAGGGTTTAAGGTTCTGGCCTGGCCTCCCCACACAATAGTGTGACACATTTCTGCCAATCAGCTTTCATGGTTTAGTGAATGAATCAGTGGATTTCCCCTGTAGCTCCTGGTCCTAGTTGTAAGAAGTTTCAATGTGTCTTGCCAGCCAAAATGCTCCTGCTTCCTTCAGTTCTGCTCCAGCTGAATGAAAGCTGCCTTAGGCAGAAACTGAGTCCCTGCACATATTGCACCAGGCAAATGTAAGCTGAGAGAGGTTTGGAGAGCTTTCTAAATAGTAAATATGGAGTAATAGAGGCAGAAATGAAATATAGGAAGAAAAATTGCTTTGCCTGAAGTCCTAGGGAAGCATGTTGCAAGCCAGAGGATTAAAGTCTAAATCACTGCCCTGAATCCGAACTGCTAAGAGTTTTCCATCCCGAACTGAAGCTACATGGTGCTATTTCTACTGTGCTTGTTACCATGAGATTTTTATTTTTAATAGATAAAATTTAGACTACCTAGTTCAGGTGCTCAGTTTAACTGAATTTCAACCGTGGCTTCTGGTGTTTCTTTGCTACTAGGAGAGCTGGAGATGGCACTGGATCATGGAGTAATGAGATTACCTTGATGAGACTGTTAGGACAAGGTTCTTTCCAGCTAACTCGGTGTGGAGTCTCATGTGCTCTCTTGCAGAAGAGACAAAAACAAGTAGTAATCAAATCAGACTGCAAGTAATCTTAGCCATCTGCCCTGTGTCATGGTGATCAGAAGTTAGAAGATAAGCAAATTTACAAACCTAGTCTCAATGAAGTCGCTTGATTTGGTCTTTATATGTATTTCCTGGGAACTCTGATGGCCTCACTGTAGCAGATAGCTTTCAGATAAATGTTAACAAAGTTATAAGGAACAGATCTGCCTTCTTACTAATGAAAAACAGAACAGTAAAAAGCTAGGGAAAACAAGCCACAACTGGTCCATTGACTTAATGGATTTTGATTATTGCTGTTTACTGGAATATTTGACATTGGATCAGCCGTGAGCCTTGAAGATGCATGTCGGGCACTTAAAACACTAATTTTTAAGAAGCCAGTAGTAACATGATCACTGCACAAACTACAGATGATAGGGAGATGATAGGATGATGCTTTTTCATTCACAAGTTGGACTTCAAAACAATCATAGTTACTGAGAAGAAAGCCAGTAATGGGAAATTCTGCACTGCTGAATGCCACAGAAATATGAGGAAAATATCTGTTGTTAAAGAGTTTTCCAGGCATTCAGAACAAAATCTTCAGTTCCCATTTTTTGTCTTCATTGCATCAGATGTAGGACTGAACCCCCTTTCGTGGGAGAAGGTGGAGTTTCTATTCCAAATTCTCCTGTCCTTGTCAGGAGCGTCCAGCGCTCAGTGCAATCACAGGATTTTGGGTGCTGACCACACTGCTTTTGAGATTCCCCAGGCCTGGCAGAAGCCATGGATTTCTCTCCTTCTCACTTTCAATGTGGTGTTGAGAAGGAAGCTGGCAATTTGGCAATGGCTTCTCTTAAATTTCCTGCATGCTGAGGTGGCCAGGTTGCACACTGGATTTGACAGAAGCATTAAAATGTCAAGATTGTGCTGAGATTTCCTTTGACATTAACTAGGAAATAAAAACTGGTGTTAACCGTAAAGGACTTGAGGAAACAGAATATGGCACAAGCAACAGGATAAAACATCTATTGCTCTAATAATGTACCACTCACTTCCAGGAGAATGGGAAAAATAGAGCATGTAGTAGTGAGATCTAAGGCCATCTGAAATTTAATGTTGCACAGCATTCTGCTGAAGAAGAAGGTTTTGGCTTGGCTACTCAATGTCACTTAGTCTGAGGTCAGCTTATTTCTATCAATCGTTGTAAAGTGATAGAAAGGCTACACAAAAGGAGAAAAAACCCTCCTGATGGTTTCCTGGAAAACCCCAGCACCTGGGCAGACATTCCCAGAAACTGATAAGAGGATTAAAGTGAAGAAAGGAGTGAACATCCCGGCTGCCCAGAACTTGGGAAGTGGACCCTTGGGCCTATTTCATCTGTCAGTCACTCCAAAATTAGTTTCTCGACTATAGACACCCAAACTACCTAAGAAAAAGGTATAAAAAGAGTTTGGACATAAGCAAAAATTGGGCAGAAATTCCATCAACTCTGCAGAGGTAACTGACAGGCTACCTTTTCTCCCTCCACCTCCTTGGGACACCTTGGGTTGAGTGATTGCTTTATACATATATACTAATTTTACTTTTGCTCCATAGTACTTTCAGACTTTTACTTATTCTTTGTAAGTCGTCTTACTTATTTGTAAGTTGCTTTTGCTTTAGGGCATGTGCTTAAGTTTTTGCTTTAAGTTAATAAGTTGTATTAAGTTGCTTTAGAGTGTGTCCTTTGTAAGTGGCTTTACTGTAGAGCTTTTGCTTAGGTTTTGCAGCATTAATATTCTTTGTAAGTTTCTTTCCCTTAGCGCATGTGCTAAGGGACTGTGTGTCCAGTCTTCTTGTTGTTGCTATGTGGCTTCAGTATAATTTTTGCAGTTAAACATTATCACTGATGACACAAACCCTATAAGTTGTGGCAAACTTGTATTAATAAACATGTTATTTTGTGAACTGTTAGAGTGAGTCTGCTTTTAGGTGCTGACAGTTTCGTCAACAGCAAAATAATTCATAGGAGAAACCTGCTGAGGGGTTTTCCTACTGCTATTAAGTGCAGTCCTTAAAAGGTATGAAATGTCCTGTCCATCTCAGCAAATCTGTTAAGTGAAGAATCTCATTAGGTGAGATGCTAACAGACTGTTTTGGATATTAAAAGGTTTTGATCTCCCGGGGGGGACAGTGATAGACAAAAGAAAGAAATTAATACAGCTTGGACAGAAAATTCTTCTTTTCTGCCCCTTGTAATGTCACAGTGGTATTGATGCAATCTTGGAAAACAGGAGTGCTTTCTGCTCCATAAGCATACTCTGAATTTTGAAAATGAAAAAGGATAGAGAGGCATGATAAGATTAAACTTGTGTTGGTTATGGAAAGGTTTCTATTAAAGATAATGATGTAAGTGGGGTAGAACTGGTCCCTCCTGAGAGACCTGTTTATAAAAAATTTATTAGTCGGCATAATGGAAGTAAGAGTCTTTTTTCTGTGCCATACAGTTCAATTGTGTTTACTAATTGGGTAAAAGGTGATAGATAATCTTGCATCAGTGTGTTGGACTGGAATGTGTTTACAGAGACCTCAGACTGTTTAGATAAAGGCTGTGAGGCTGCGTAGTTCTGACATCTGTGTTTTTGATGATCTAGAAGTACAACTATCCCAAAAGATAAAGATCGTGACTAAATATTTGTGATGGCAATGAGAAATTATGGATTTTGCAAAAATGGAAATAAATTGGTATTTAACTAGTGGTGTGAAGTACACCACAGGCATTGCAAACTAACCATCAAGAGATGAATGCAGTAGATGGTTTCAAAGTTTTTTTAGGTTCATGCTCACATTCTTATATTAAAAGACTTGGGATCAGTTTGCTGACAAACCTTTGCTTCCTTAGTAGTACAGGAACACAAAGACTAGTTCCCTGCTGGTTCCAGAGGCTCAGCAGAGCAGGTGACATTGCTGCAGGTGACATTGCTTCAGGCCCTTTCTTAAGCAGCTGCAATAAAATCCCTTAGCAAACAGGAGACTGAGAGAAAGGAGCAGAAGTCAGATTTCCTCTCACTACCCCTATTGTTCCCTAGAAATATCTTTGCTTGTAATACAGAAGCAGTTTCAGTGCCAGCTTCAGGGAGAGGCTAAAATTGTAGCTAGAATTAATTTGGAGCCTTTGGCAAATGTTGTCATTTTGCATGCTGAGAATCTTAGTAGGTCAATGCTGGGATGTAGGCACTCCTATTTCCAGGAGGCAAGAAATTCCTGCCAAAAAGAAGAGAGTAGAAAGCTCCTGACGTTGTCCTGGGGCAGGCACAGGGCTCCTCTGCTCTTCTCTAGCATGATTAAACTCCTGGTTCAGTAGAACAGAAGGCAACCCTTAAACAGCTTTCACTGTTTTCCTTTGCTCTTTGGCAATGCACACTGTCTTTACTGCAACCAACTGCACTGTCTGTCATTAATTTTGCTGGCTATCTGTGGAAAATTGCCGACTATCCTTTTCTGACCGAAAACTGCTGGCCTACCATCAGACTGCTTTTTGGCTACAAATTAAAAATGTGAACCCCAGGGAGACTGGGCGTAGGAGGAAAAGAGAGAACAGCATGGAGCAGCAGATCAGACTGCTACCTGTGTTCTCCCACTGAAAAGTATGGAGGGGTTTAAAATTTCTGGTTGACCATGAAAGTTATGTGAAGGTTTCTAAAATCCTCATATGAGGATATAATACAGATCCTTGGTAAATAATAGACATTTGTTTCCATCAGTCAGTGAGCTATGCAAGATCAATCTTGCATGCCAGGGAGAAGTCCACACCAAGAGTTTTTAGGATTTATCTTTAAAACCTGTCTAATTGTAAACATTAAATAGTTTTGTTTTCTGTTAGGATGCATATAATATGTGATAACTGCTTAAAGAGTAAAATGTTTTCGTGACCACACAGGAAAACATAAGCACATTCAATCTGGGAGAATTATTTTGGGGTGTTTGAGTAAGTCAGTTGAGAAGAAGACAAATAGAGTATACTGTGTTTTTAAATCCAGTGGGAGAAGAGTAAACAAGACTCTAAATTACGTTACACAAGCTGAATCCCTATGATCTCTTCATAGATGTGGTGGTGCTTGCATTACAAGGAGCAAGGGGTAACCGTAGCAAAATAATTTTACCAGAGACAGGGTAAGAAATAGATGTACATACATATTCCAACAACTGTTTATTTTGCACAGAGAATAATTCAGAGGACTCAGAAACATATAAACCCATTTTCCAACAGACTATTAGTGAAAGAATTTTTATCTTTGAGAGTTTGCAGAGCAGAGCTCATTCAGGAGGAGCACTGGGCTAAGTGTGAAATGACTATTCAGAGCTCAAAAGGCCAGAAGCCTGGAGGGCAGCACAAGTAGGGAAGGGCGTGACTGAGAAACCTGAACACTGGTGGAGAGGGCCCCATCTCAGCCCAGGAAATAAGTTTGCAAGAGCAGAACCACTTCCCTCAGTCCATACTTTGTCTGAGGACAAGAGCAAAGGAGAAGTGTAGCAACAGTCTCACCAACATGCAGTGGGATTTTTCTTTGCTGTTTGGGTTGATGCCGTTTGCTGTATAAAACAGGAGTAGTTTGTTTGATTCTCACCCTGTGCCCTGACAAGATCAACTGTATTTAAACCACTCTGACAGATATTTCTCTATTTTTACTTTTTTTTTTTTTTAATTCTAAAGGGCTATCTGCTCTTTCCAGACTATCTACTCCACTGGTCTAATGTCCTCCTTGGAAGAAGGAAGTGTTACAAAATAAACTAGCAAACAAACCACATCCAGCAATACAACATTAATGTCAATGTTAATGAGGCTGTGGAGCAGAATGGGAGAGCATGGGGGCAGTGGAGATCTCACCCCACTCAGCACAGCAGAAATTAATGCCACCTTATGATGGCTGCATGGCATGGCTTGGTATCTTTTCTCCCCTAGAGAGTGGTTTACTTAGGTCTTTTTGGCTGACTTTGCCCTGGGGTCAGGTTTGTCAGACTTCTGCTCTTCTTGTTGGCTTGGACTCTGCAGCTGGTTCACATACTAAATTTTTACCTTTATTAATTTAATCTTTTTAATTCAAGCCAAACTGTGGGTGAGTATAGCCTTAAACAGCCAACAGCCTGGAGTAACCAACACTATGGTGACATACTGCTGAAGGGAACTGTGACCTTAGGAGTTAATACATTGAGAAAGAGGAAATATGTGTTTTGTCCTCTCCTGCCCGGCACTCTACACTTACTATATTATATTTTCTCTGCATTTTAGCCTTTCCATGTGTCAGTTTGCCTGTCTGTAAAACTGGGAAAGCAAATCTCTTTCTTTGTGTTTAATGACTATGAAATGCTTGGAGGACCTGAAATGAAAACCAAGGCAAAATTAAAATATGCAAATGATATGCCAAAGTGCTGGAAAAGGCTTAAGTATTTTGATCTCTTTCTATCACACTGAAAGAGTCCAGGTATTTTTTGGACTTCCCTGCTGTTTTCAGTAGGGGATCCTGCTGAACGTTTTCTTCCATTCCCAGACTGCAACGATATTATCATTGAGAATTTAGAAACCTAGAGCAATTTGCTGCCCTGTTGCTGGGCCACACTGCTGTCAGCTTGCTGACTTTGGACATCTGGAAGACGTTGCTTCTTAATGGCAGTTTTTGGAAGGCAGAGCTGATGATGCATGTTTACAACATAGGCTGCTGCTAAAGCCAGTACCTGGGCAAGTTACTGGAAAATGAGAATGGGTTTTGGCACTATGGGAGTCACTGCAGCAATTTCAGATGCTAGCAGACAGCATTTGCTGGATGAATAACTCCTTGTAACTTTGACAAGGTAACAAGTAAGGTGGAGTGAGATCAAGGAGGCTGCCTTGCAGTGATACAGAATTAGGACTGTTCCCTTTCTACATGTTTCTCGACCTGCAGAGACCTTGTGAAGAGCAGTGGCAAGCAACACACCTTCAGAGCAGGGACCTTAAAACCTAACTTAGTCTAGAAAAATCTGTCTCAGCTAAACTGATCCTGGGGGTATTACAAAACAGAAGGTTTGGGGTTTTTTTGGTTTTGCTTGTTTGTTTGTTTTGGTTTTATTTTGGGGGTTTTTTTTGGAGGGGTTGTGTTTGGGTTTTTTGTTGTTGTTTTTTTTTTTTACCAGAAAGAGAAAAGACAGTGAGAAATTAAGGAGACCCGCTTAGTGTTACTGTCAGTACAAATTACCAAAAATTGATGGTTTCTAAGAGATTGCACTAAACATGAAAATGACTTCCTACACTTATTGCTGTGTGCTCCTGGGCTGGTGAAGCTTGAAGCCTAAATGCAAAACCAAGGCAGAAAAATCTTGACATGTTGCTGTAAGGATAACATTGGTATTTTGAATGAACAATGTGAGACAGCCAAACAGGTTTAAATCTTTGACTTTGCAAGAATGAATCACAACAGACATAGAAGCTGCAACCATTCAAAAATATGATGCTTGGAATAATTGTTTTTTAGCTCCCCGGTATAGATGAGCCAACATTTTTTATTTAAAGGGGAAAAAAAGGATTAATCAATTTTCAAGACTTTACAGCGCATGAACAATTATGTGATTTAGCATATTCCAGGCAAGAAATGTCACCCATCTCTTAGTATTGCTTAAAAGACCTGCAGGCATTAGTGAATTTTCACAGCCCTTTGTAAATAGTCAATTGTCCACATTTTAAAATGTTCAAACCATTCTGCTGTTCTATTTTAAGTTTCACTTACTTCACATTCCAATCATTTTGTCTAGTTAAACCTGTGTTTGCAGGTTAGACTACATGGAAGTCAAGACCTATTTTTGTTTTGATATACTTTGATAGATTTTGTCAGTTCCAAATTCAGGAATTCATTCCATTTTATGGAAGTGCTAAAGCATAACTTAGAATTTAATTTAAAATCAGCAGAAATTGAGCATGTTTCTGTGCATTTATTAATAATGTTGTATAATAATGTTAATAGTATTGTGCAATTTCTAGACCCTGAGAATGTTTCTCAGGGCTCCTGCTGGATGTACCCTACTATCCATATGAAGAACTGTGCTATCTAATTAATAATGTTAGCTGCTCTTTCCAGAGCCCATCTCAGGAGATCTCTTGATCACTTCCCTATGCTTCCTGTTACAGGTTATCCTGCATTATGTATTAGGAAGTCATCATGTATTCCTCACCTACCTAACCTCGTGCCCTCTAGGTGGGCACTTTGGCTGCAGTCCTTATCGCATCACGCACATGACTCATACTGCATTTTTTCCCTGATGTATTTGGACTTTTCCATCTGGTCATTCTCATTCTGCAGTAGCTTTACCAGGCCTGCTGTAAGTCAGACCACAGGTATCCTGCACTCAGCTGCCTGTTTCAGTCTCTCCTTCAAAAACTCTGTCACTCTGTTTAGGTAGTAAGCAGAAAAAACCACACTTACAATTATACCTGCTTTACCAAAATTGTGTGTACCCACACCTAGCTCTCAGTTTCATCACCATTAGATCTCACTTTGATATCTAGGTTTCTTGTTTTTCAAAATGCTCTGAAGAGCACTGCTTTAGCCTTTTACAGTAGCATTTGCCTTTTATCTTCATGGCTTGTGTAATATTGTAACCTGGATGCAGTTTTTCCAGTAGTAGTCACATCGGCCCTGTAAACACAGGCAAAGTTCTGATTTAATTGCTATAAAAATCAAGAAATAGACATTCTTTTGTCCTCAACAAACTGCTACTTTATTCTATTCATTTCCTACATAATTTTCAAAAGCACTGATTTCACGGCTACAAGCAACCGTATGTTTGAGTACAATCTGTAGTCTAGATATATGCTTCTAGATATATGACCTTGCTTTTGTCTACATTAAGTCTACTATATGTGACTAACCAACCTTTAATAAAGTGCAATAAAAAGACTAGGAACGTCTTAGTGCTTGGGTCTTCCATGTACTTAATAGTTACCTCTTGTCTGAAATCCTGTATGTAGAATAACAATTTTACATTAAAGTATTTTGCTCCTTGCTGACTACTGGGTTTACTGAAGGTACCATGTCTAGTCAGTTCCATTTCCTTAACATAGTTACAAAATTTTTAGGAAAAATGTAAGTAACTCTGAGGATATTAAGAAAAGCCATTAACAGTTTACTGGTATGATATTGATGGAAATTGGCACTATTTTTTCTGCCTCATCAATTCCAGAACTTAACTAGCTAACCCAAAAAATTCTTCTGCATATAAAGAAGTTCTTAGCTTCATTAACATGTTTTCCATCACATGGGTTGTTTTTTTTGTTGTTGTTCATTTGGGGGTTTTTTAGTTTTTTTGCTGTGATCATCCTAACACTTTGAAAGTGTAACCTATAAATATGAAGAAGGACTGTTTGCATAATCTAGTATCAGTTCTGAATTTAATGCAAATTCTGATCAAAAGGAAGCAACACCAAAAGTGCTGCAAACTTCTATTACACATATTTTGGTCCAAAAATTAACCACTATTTCTAAGAATAAATTTATCATGAAAATAATTGCAAGAATCTCAATACCTTGTGCCCTAATCACTAGTAATGCTAACTAGGAAGGGGATGCCTTTTCAAGTACAAGAGGAAGCAAATACTATACAACTTAACCGTCACTGAAAAGTAAAATGCCAAGGTCATGCAACAAAAACATTAGCTGAGAGAAAAGATATAGCTGAAGGTCTTTCAAAATACACCTAACCACATACCTAGTTTGTAGGGTACAATTTTTAAACAGCACAGAAAATTTTTTTTCTCCTCTTTTGCTTATCCTCTTCAAAACCAAATAAATTGTTACCGTGTACATACTGTGTACTGTACATTTTTGGTGTACAAAAAGAAAAAAAAATAAATGAAAAAGTGACAGGCTTTGAAAAAAAAGGGTCATCTGCCCTAGTAAGTAATCTCTAGAATATCCTGTAATTTTACTATCATAAATAAATATTACATGACATGAGGAAAAAGTGAACTTGCATCAGAAGTGCTGGTCAAGACATCAGGTAATTAAAGGAAGCCCATCGGTACACTTTCTTGGCCTGTAACAGCAAATCTGATGAGTCTGAAGAAGCAATGGTGTGTCTGGTACAGACCTCTCTGTCTGGGCTAGTGCTGCCGTGCTGCCACTGAAGTCACTGGAGCAGAACAGGCACCAGCAGGACCCGATTCACACAGATGCTCTGCTACACATGTCCAAGGCTGTGTGAGACACGGTTCGTGCAGTAAGATCATAAGCGTTTCCCTGAATTCCTTTGTACTGCATTTTGTCCCAGTTCAAAACACAACTACTGCTTGCTCTCTTCTGTCCCTTATGCCTGTTGAGCCTGTAAGCACACCTGCTAACAGGATCGCTTCTGACTGCTTATCAGCACAGCAAAGTATGGAAAGGACCCCACACCCCAGACAAGTCTTTCAAGAGAAACAAGTAAGAACTTTGTTAAGTAGAAGAATATTTGTAAAACAGAAACAAAATGTATACTGGAATACCCTTAACTCGCACAAAGGTCAGCTCAAACCACTACAAGTAGCAGGTATGATATCTAGAAATGACTGCATTGCGTCAAGATACATGAAATAGTGCAGAAAAATGTCATATTGTTGCTTTTTATTTGCTAAAAATAACTGTTTTCAAACGTTGATAATTTTTTGGCAGGAATTATGATGTGAAAACATCATCTGTAAAAATATTTATTTTTAATATTTATCTTTTAATTTCTTTTATTATTTCTTTTATTATTTTTAAAAAATAATATAATCTCATAACAATCATATTTTACACAAGAGGTTTATGACAGAAGTAAAATAATTTATATCACATCTGGAAACTGTTATCAATAACAGATAATGAATAAATATTCAACTGTGATGGTTCCAAAAACTTCAATACATTAAGATGTGTCTGCTCCCCTGAGTCCATCGCTCTCTTTAGCAAAGTAAACAGGATTTTGCATTTTTGAATATTTAAGAAAGTTACTTTTCAGTCTTCCATTTCTACATGAAGTCCCCATTGTTCCTTGAACTGCAGGAGATACATTTCTTGGTCCTTTGATGATTCACTAGATACCTCATTCTTATACAGTCTGAACAAAATTTCCTCTTTGTCTGGATCACCATACTTGAATACTCCTTCACACGCCTGATTTTCAACACTGGTCAAAGTAGGAATATACAGTCTTCCATTGTCAGGATCCCAATCAACTACTATGGTCTGTTCACCTTCTTTATCTGTGAGGCCCTGTGTGATTTTTTCCAGCTGACGATAGGATGACTGCCCAGATTTTTCAGTATCCAGGTCCACAAAGCTCATATGGGTCTCACACGTCAATTCATCTGCTACATCAACCATCTTCAAATTAAGTTCCTCTGTTTTCTGTCCCAGACAAAGGTCTGCTACCTTCACCTCTAGTTGGGGGGAATATGGCTGTCCTATTTCCATATCAACCAAGTCCCCCAAAGTGATGTGTAGCTCACAGATCTGTCCCCTGGGGGCAGAAAACTTCTCTTCTATTTTCTGACCAGGTCTAAAGTCTTCAGTCCTTACATCATGTTCATACTCTACAGCCCCTGCATTTTTCTTTCTCAAAGTATTCTGTGTCCCAGACTGGCCGTAGGATATCCAGTTTCCAGTTTGGTCCCTTTCCACTAAAATATCTTCTTCATGTGAAATCTCTTTGTGTGAAATCGCCTCGTGTGAAATATCAAGCAAGTGTTTTGTTTCCAGCACTTCTGTAACAACTTCCTTAGAAGGTAAATCCTTCCCTTCACTGCCATTGTAAACAGTGTAGTAGTGGGCACTTTTCCTTTCCGATAGATGACCGGATTCCTTACAGTCATCCCCAGTAACGCTGATAAGATTAAGCATCATTTTTTCACTTGGTATGAAAACCCTTTCCTTGCATTTGTCAGTGTACTGCCATACCTGGAAAGTAAGAAATATTTTGAGTGAAGTACAATAAAAATACCATCTTGCTTATTCTTATACCATCAGATATTTTTAAAATATAAGGCTAGGTTAGACTTTATTAGGAGGTTATTCCAATTTAGAGAAGAAAAAGGTTCGTTATATAAATATTCATGAGTGTCAATATGCTCCCCTTTTTTTATTCTATCCAAAGTAAAATTATATTATGACCAGTTCTAATATCCCTTTTCTCATCCTTCCCATGTCAAAATAATGGTTAGAACAATTCTGTCAAATACTGGTTTTGTTTCCACTAACATAAACTCAAGCAACTTTAGAGAAAACATGAGGGTTGTCCTTGGATCAAAGGTTACTCTTTTTAACCAGTGCAGAGAAAATGCAGCCAAAACCATTTTCCACAAGCAGAGTCAGGTAGCATGTTAAGGTATAGCTTACAGAGAATAGAATAATACCAGGTTTCCTTTCAGAAAGGAAGCTATACATCAGGTTGAAGTGCTGTGTATGGAGCCTACGTTGTGCAATCTGCCCCAGGCTGCTTTTGTGACTCTGTGAGAAATCATCTACTTTTCCTAAACAGGAATCTTTCTGAAATTACTTATATTTCTAACAGGAATAAATTAGTGTGTGGGCAGTCACTAAAGTGAAGTGCAATAGGAGAAAAAACCAGAAGCTGCATTTGAATGCTTTCAAGCTTGAATAGAGGACTAAGACCACTAATCGATGTACCAGGTAGTCTGAAAGGTTCTGCAGATCAGAAGTGCTGGGCCAAAACAAACTGCTTATTCCACCTCCACCTGACTACACAGGGTGCTCACGTGAAATAGTCTGTAGGTTGGGAAAGATGGAAAGCATCATTAAAATACCAGGTTTATATTCATTTTTTACTTTAACTGAATCTAGAGGTGGAGGTAGGGTAGTTGAACCAGGTGACTTTGAAGGCCTCTACCAATCCAAACCACTCTGTACTTCCATGGTTTTGTAATAAAGCCAGTGCCTTGTCTAGTGCAGGAGGTGTCTCTGTGCACATCTGGACACACTGCAGCAATAGCCACTCTACTCCTTCAAAGCCATTCTGAACTCACAGTCCCTCTGTGAAGATTTCTCCTGTCACCTCTGTGCTGCTCTAAATTCCTTCAGAAAAGTCAGCATGTTGAAACCAACTCCCTTGTATCTCCCATCCCACGGTGTCATGCAGATTGGATTAACACTGAAGTGTTAATCCAATTCATACTGTAATTGTGTGTTTATGGTTGAGCAATTTGTTTAAAGATAGCTGTGAGAAAGCTCTGCTCAGCTCACAAGCTGGAAACCAATAACATTTCATAGACTTTATGTGTTCTTTCTAAAAATTAACAAACTCTGCAGCACTAGAAATTTGCAAACATTTTTTGTAAAAAGTGGTTTTGGGCTGTCTAAATAACAGAATGTGTTTGTTCATACATTTTTAGGTGTCAGGAAATAGTACAGTATTTGAAAATATTCTTGAAATCCAGATTAAATTATCTGTGTGGTACACGTGTTTAGTCCTTCATGAACACAATTAAGTGGCAAAATCTGGTATTACCTAGCAATAGTCCGAGAGAACATCATGAGGTTTCTGTACTGCTTAATGGTCTTCCCTTCCTGTTTCTGAATTCAACAAATAAATAGCATTTTCCAACTGACTTTCTACAGTGCTTCATCTTAGATACATTAACTGAGTTCTGACTTCCTAACAGAGCTTGCCTCAGTGCACCTCAGACCTTAAGATTCCAAACTCTTCCCAAACCAACAGCTCTGTTCTGATCCTTCTTACCTCTAGTCATCTTTTCAGATGTGGTCATCTTTTTAGACACAGTTGCTAACTTGAGTAATTACTCTCTTTTTCTTGCATTTAATAACCCTCAATGTAGTTTTCTTTTCTTGATCTCAGTGGCAACTAGAGCTTTTATTTGGAGCTAGATGTGGTTTCATCCAAACCTGCTCAAAAACCCCAGAAAATGCACAGCTCTGCTGTGACTGCCAAGGTTGGTAGTGACCTCCTGCAACAGAAAACACTTACCAGGTTTGTTGGATGTTTTTGTTTGTGGACATGAATATACTTGTGCACACAATAGCATGTCACTGAAATAAAAAGGACAGCCAGCATGGTAGGGAGAACATATCCAAATGCGATTCTTATAGTCTCATCTTCTGTTTTATCTGTTAACAAAACAAAAGTTTTCATTGTAACAAACAACTTTTTAATGCATTCAGATAGTGTACACATTCACCGCATTGTTTTTTGGATACAGAATGCAAATGTGCTAGATAAACAAGGAACTTCCAGGAAATAAATAAATAAATAACATTTAAGCTATAGACAATTTTTAGTATTGTCTAAATCATAAATGAAATTCTAAAATGAAGAAACAACCCCTCCCTTAGGTTCTCCTGTTGCTAACCTCAGACTGACCCAACTCTGCCACTCCCAAACCTCATCATCATCATCATGGCTAGGCTTCGCAAACAAAGATTTAGGAAGGCTCTATCCACGTTTGTTACAAGCATGCTGGTGGCTTATGAGGCCAATACGAGATAGACATGTCCAATTGCAAAAGACACAGCAGAAAGACTTCTTAGGTGGTATATTCTGCAAGACATGATTCTTTCTGCGTTGTCTTTTCTCCTTGAGAGTGATCCTGTGTGCGTTCTCAAAGGAAACGTCAGCGTTATAGATGGTGTGTCTCCAGGCCTCCCAATTTGAAGCCAGAGTAGACCAGTTATGTTGATCAATACGGCCAAGGCTGAGATGTTGTTTCAGGGAGTCCTTGTATCTTCTCTTCAGGGCTCCTCTCTTGCAGCAGCCGGTGGCAAGTTCACCATAAAGGAAGATCTTAGGGATGCGGTGGTCCTTCATCCTTGAGATGTGCCCTGCCCAACGCAGCTGTGTTCTCAGCAGCATGGCCTCAATACTTGTGACTGCTGCTTGTTCTAGAACAGATGTATTGATCACATAATCTGACCAGTGGATGTTTAGGATTGTTCGGAGGCAGCGTTGATGGAAGCGTTCTAGGAGACGCAGGTAGTGGCCAAACCTCATTCGAAGAGAAAAAAAAAAACACATTCTCCACGCACTAAGACAACTCAAAAAATGCAGATACTTTTCTTCAGAAGTACTGATCTACCTTCCTGTCAGTAGTTCCCAGCTATATTTTTTTTAAAGGCGAAGATTTTTTCATTGTTACAAATCCACAGAGAAAGGAGAAACCATGCTAATTTTCACTCTCAGAATGGATACATAAAAAACTCACAAATTCAGTCACCATTTTTTTTTCTAACTCACCTCTTCTTTTTGTAATTTACCAGCTTGAACATACCTTTCAAGGTAGCAATGCAATATTCTTTGGAAAAGCCACTGTCCAAAAGCGGTGTGGTGACATGTATCTGTGCACTGACACAATAAGCTGTTTCAGGTTCTAACCAGGGCACAACCAGGGTGTGGTTTCTGATGGAGAAGAACCACTGGAAGACATTAAAAATAGATATTCCCCCCCCCGCTTTTAATTCCTCAGCTACAGAACAGTAACAAGCACACACATTTTCTGGAAAGAATAATGATACTGTAAGAGCTGCCAACTGCATCCTTTTTTTCCAAATGCAATCAACATTCAAGTTACTTAGTAGGTCACATCCTCTCTGAATATCTTCTCTTCCAATCAAACATTCTTATATCATTACTGAAAAATTTCATGCTTCATATGAAGCAGGACTATGTGCCACTACTAGCCCACGTTCTCGTGCTGATGTTGCAACAGAGCTAAAGCATCGCTCCAGCCCTGTCCTGATGCATAAGCCAATGAAAAGCATGTGGTACAGTTCCACAAAATCCTTCCAACTGGGATGTTCTGGTAAAGATAGAAGCCTTAACGTAACAGATCTTACGTAGGCTTTGGAGTCCAAAGTAAAGGAAATGCTATATGTCCTGCATCTTTATGAAAAAAAAACCAAACAAAAAAAATCCCAACACAACTAACCAAAACACTAAACCGCTTTTGTCTACCTCTAGTTGCTAATCTTGGTATTTTAATATCCCTTTTGACAGAAGGTGATCTTTTTGGTGTAAAATTTCCGTCTTTTCAGGAAATTCAGAGATTTGCCATACAGAGATTTTGCCTGAAGGATGGGAACAAATGCATGTTTTTGTAGTTGATCACTGAATCAAAGTTGATCATCTACTGGTTTATGCTGGGAACTATTACTCGCTAATGAAATGTAAACCTCCATAAGCAAATGAAGTTTTCACATGTGGTAACAGAGGATGTGCTTTGTCATGATGTATTTTGAGTACTGCTAGTAGACTGAGTGGCTGTGGAGTGTCTTACAATCTTATAATTCCTATAAGGCTGTGAATCTTATTTCAATCCTTGCTGTTACAGACATAGTGCATTTCAAGAAGCACAAAGCATAGATTTAATATGAGCAGTTCTACAGCCCTGTCAAAGCTTACCCGCTTCTTTGTCTTTTTTTTAAGGACAGACACGTTGTATTGCAGGCCAGGATACACTTGAAGCAGAGATATGGATTCTTCCTCAGGACTTCTTTTCCACTTCTCAGGAGCAGTCAGAATGATTGAAATAGATTTGTCAGTAGAAGATACACTTACCATGGGTGGATCAATTTTAGCTGGAAAAATAAACATGTACAAAAAGCAGTTAAATTCAGCAGAGGCATGCTGACTTGAGCAGTTTTTCAAAGGTGATAATATTAATTTTTTGCCATGTTTGAGGGAGTCTAGGACTTTGAACAATTTATTTGTATCAGTAGAAAATTACTTGATCTGAGGAGAGGATCTTTAAGGGAGAAGGTGAACACTGACTTGGAATTTTGCCTAGGAATTCCTGGGACTTCACAGGATAAATAACCTTGAAACTCAATTTGCTAAAACAAGCTAAATTACCATCATGTTCTCAGATTATTTGGCACAGATAAGAAATATTGGGCTCTAGAGTAAAATTACTGCTTGGTTTAATAAAGCCTTTTCAAAATCAGAGTTCTCCATACTCTGGATGTGCCAAGCCTTTTATTTGCCTTGAGAAAGGCTTTGCCATAGCATGACAGACTATTCAGTATATGTAAGACTATACATATATGCATAACATATACCCAAATTCTAATTTGATTATTTCAACTACATCTGCCAAAAGCATGAATTGGAAACAACTGCAAAAACAGTAACTTCATGTTAAAATTAAAATATCATATGCTATAAAGGCACATGCAATCTGAGCACACAGTATTAATCAAGGCCATTGAACATCTGGCTGTGTGCTCAGCTTTCCTTACTGTCTGTAAGAGGGTTGAATCGTGTGGTCTCCACCCAGTCAGAGAACATTCCATTTAGGAAGGCTTTAACGCTTGCGTAGTATTGTTCTTCATAGTCAGAGGTCTCACTGGAGAGGTCACACCATGTTCTGTTTATATTCCTGCATTCTGGCTTTCTAATCCATTTGCCAACACCATACCTATATTGAAAAAGAAAGAGAAAGGAGCTGTACAAAAGCTATTGTCATTATTTTAGTCATCTGATAACATAATTTTCTGTGCTGTATTATGGCTGATAAAACAGCTTGCTTGTTTAGCAGAAATTTGCAACTTTAAGGAATTCCCAACCTTAGCAGAGATGAAGCACAAGACTTCTGAAAGTTTTTAATGAAAAGTAAGTGAAGGGTAGGCCCTATCCACAAGAGGCCAGCTAAAACTAACTGGGATGTTACTGATACCAATCTAAGTCAAGTTTTGCTTGTGCAGATCAGAGATCTCTCAACTTCAATCACCACTGCTGTAGTTTAAACTTTAAACACACAATAACAAAATCAGGATAACTAGAGACAATGAGTTCTCTCAGAATGGTCAGTCAGTCATCCTCGTGTACGGGCACAGATGATGCTCAGGTTTCCAAGATGAGTGAGAGGAGACTACTCATTCCTGGCTATGGTTTCTTTTTCTAGTTTAAAAGAAAGACTCCATTGCAATACAATGAAGTTGAAAAAGTAGCACAAATCTGCTACCAACAATTCCTCGGTACCAAACAGCTCTTATACACTAGCAGAACAAATCAAGACTTCCTTGGAAAATTCCTGTTTGGATTTGCTCAGAAGCTCCTGCTCCTCAAGTTCACATTATTAAGAATTCCCCTTAGACTGCTAATTAGTAAGGGCATGTGGCAGCTTCTGCATGACTGCAGGACAGGATCACTCACCATCATTTTCCACCTCTCACACCTCTCCTAGGTGAGTACAAACTTATGCATATTTTTGTATTCAGCATGAAAGATGGCCATACCTATGGCTACAGACTCTTTCGTGGACCAGCTGGCCCTGCAGAGTCAGTGTAGCCAGTGCTCTCTGAACATTTTACTTCCTACACAATTATCATTCATTCCATAATTGCTGAGCACTCTCCCCTTTTCTAGGCAGTGGACTGTGTCACTCCTGTTAGCACAGAGGGCAAGATCTGAGTAAAAGAGGTTGTAGTCCATTTCCATTTAAATGTGTACAGAAGACTCATGTGGACAGATGCCAATCCACAGCACAGTCCTTCTTCATTCCTCTGCCTCATTTTTTCAGGAATGCCTCTGAAAGCTTCTGTAGTATTAGAATGTTGCATCCTACGCTTATTTCATAGGAAGAATGTCTCCTTACACATTTTTTAACTGGATGTGAAGTAAACAGTTGCAGAAAGAAAAAATAAAAACCACATTGCTTAAGTCTAGCCCACACTTTAGTTCTTCTTTCTTTACTTTATATCAGCCCTATCTTGCATAATGTTTTAAAATTTATTATTTAAAATGCTAAAATAAAAGTCAGTGGGAGATAAAATAAACAAGCCAACTTACACTGAATACTTCACCTTGTAGAGTACTCCATTGCCTGTGCCTTCTGGTGCTGACCAGTGAAGGATATTCTTCATATTTATAGATTCAAAACGGACATTCCTAGGGTTGAGCAAAGAACAATACAACTCTCCTGAGAAGTAAAACAAGAAAGGAACAACATGCACTAAGAATCTGCAAATACATATGCTTTTGGGTTATTTTTAAATAAGCCATAAAATTCTACATTTCTTAACATTCAAAGTGCAAGGTTGTTGGCTATGGAAAATTGATTTTTTTAGAAGTGTCCCTAGCTAGTGCAGTCTCAAATTCCATCTGTACAAGTGTATTTTTTCTCTAGCAAAAATGTCTTTCCCATTTATAACAGGCACTGACATGGAAATATACATGGACCGAAAGCTAAAGTTAGAAAAGCTTGGCCTAGAAGAGACACACATTTTCAAAACTGCAAATGTATTTGAATATCAGAACACTTTAACAGTGAAAATTGTAAAAATATCCTTAATACTTCATTAGAATCTTCTTGTAGCTGAGTGGATTTTTAAAAGTCAAACCAGGTATTTTTAAAAAAGACACATGCAGTCTACTGCAAATACAGCTTTACAAACTGATGTATGACTTTGCACTAGAGAATCGGACTGGATTATCACAATAGCCCCAGGGTCATTTGACCATCCCTGTTGATTCTCCAGAAAGTCAAAAGCAAACATCTACTTTAGGTCACTCATCTAAATTGCTGTTCATTGCACCAGCTTTTGAAATTAATAAACAAGCAAGTCTGAGTCTCTTAAGATCTCAGTTTCACATCTTTCTAATTCCCACTCCTAATCTAATAAATGTAATGGAGATGCTCATATTGCTAAATTGCTTGCAAAACAGAGCCTGTGGGCCCATGGGAAGAATCCCAAGTTCAAAGTTGCGTCTCAAGCCCCAGCACGTCCTGCCAAGTGCCCACGGGAGCAGCTCTGAAGCTGGCACTGCTGGCAAGGAGCTTGCCATTGCAAGTAGCCATAAGAGCACAGCAAAGAGAAAAAGTGACTCTGTAGTTCTTCAGGAGTTTTCAAAATCCTTTAAGCTCTTCCTCCAGGGATGTAATTCTAGTTCTTAAGATAACAAAAAGAGGAAAAGAAAGAGGAAAATAAAATATATCAACAAACTGTAGGAACCTGTCTGAATGAATAGACCTTGACCTCTTACTTCTGTAAGCAGACCTTAAGGCTTTCTTGTAGTATATTTCACTATTACTAGAGTAATAGTGTTCATCCTCCTGTATACGTAACATATAGTTGCTTTTGTAAGCAAGTCAGCACCATTTGCCTGATTAACTTGCAGACATAGCTGTCTTTGAGCCAAAAGTAAAAGCTTTTCTCTTCAATAGGTTTACTAAAACAATCACCTTGCAGTTTTGTAGAGACCAATAACTTTAAACTGTCTCACTGCAGACTCTGGGTTTTCCAAGCCTCTAACTGTACGTTAATGTTCAAAACAACCTCCTTGTTTTATACCTTGCAGGTATATGCCTGCATCTGTATTTTCAGATCACAAAACTGTTTATGTATGGTATTTCTAATGTTACTCTCTTTTATCTCTAGCACTTCCATAGTGTTCAGTGGCTTTCATTTTCTCTAGTCAGAAGAAGTTTCGTCAGGTACAGTCCTTAGGGCAAGCTTACTTATTTACAAGAAGTATGTAGAAAGTCCTATTTCCTTGACACTTGGACACAGAAATGTCTTATGACAGTCAGCTTGTAAGAGCTCAAACTATGGACTCAGTTATAACACAATAAAAAAAGTTTCAGGACACTCAGGGATGTAAATGCAGCAGAAAGAGATCTCCTGGAATTTGCCTTACTCTAACACTTAATTCCAAGTGGGAGATAGAGAACCTAGAAAATAAAAGGTTTTGATTTCCCCCAAAATAAATGTCCTCTGCAACTGCTTTAAGCAGGTACTAATGTAAAAATGAAGCTCTTCAGGAGAGCCAGAAAAACAGCCTAACAAGGAGATATTAAATAATAAAACAGAGACTGGGGAATAATATTAGATATATATTGCACACTCCAAAAACCTCTGGAGAAAAGATTAAAACAATTTTAAACAGCAGCAGATGAGAAGGGGATTTGTCTCTGGTAACCTGGGTTCTGAGCAAGGCATCTAGTTTGCAGCAGCCATAAAATGCAGAGGAAGATAAGCTCTTCCATAAGGTGGTTCATCTCTCTAGTCAGGATGGACCAGACTGGGTGCATCTGTTTCCCTCCAGTGGAGGAGGTGGTTATGCCAATTAGCCTTTGGCTCTGCTTCCTCGGCAATTAAACTTAGGAGGGATGCATCTGGTCCAGGGAACAGTGACAGGGCACTCTCCAATTCTTTACTTGAAAAGAATAATCTACTTTCCTTGTCCACCATAAACAAGGAGGAAAAGGAACCGAGTTCAGTTTCAACAAGAAAGTGGGCACTGGGAATTACCCCTTGTGGGAAGAGGAGCAACACATGAGGATGGGAGGGCTGCTGGATGTTTCAAAGGACAGATTAGAAAAACATCTGTTAGAAGTGGCAGTAATTTAGCTGATTCTGCCTAGAAGTAGTGGGACAGACTTAAGGTCACCACCAGTCCCATTTTGATAGGCCTTCTACATATATCTGATAAATCTGACTTTGTTCAGTGTAGTACTAAATTTGGCAGGGGTACTGCTGAATCAAGTATAAGACAGCTAAAAGCATCCTTCACAGCTCACTTTTCACACATTTTTCTTTAAAATTTTTTAAATGTATACTACTTATCAGGCTAGTCCATGGTCACCAAACTGAACTGGCTGGAGGCAGCCAGCTCATCACGGACAAGGGAAATTACTTCAATTGGTTTACTGAAGGCTTTTTGTTCACCTGTACTGTTCCACATTTGTCCACCTTTACATAAAAACATTTATATTCTTCAAGCACATTTTAAAGTAGCAAGAGTCATGCATTTGTCTGTTACACTAAAATATTTTTAAACTAGTAACATGTAAAGGTAGCTCTTTGACTCTTTTTTTTTTTTTTTTAATTTCTCTCCTCCCAGTGTGGTTTCTGCTGTGGTAAATGAAGTTTCAAAACAGAAACACTGACTGCAGCAGAGGAGCCAATCTCAGTACACAGAAGCCACAGACTCTATCTTTACAAGATCTAAAGCATTACAACACTGCTGGTGTGCTCCCACCTACCCCCAGCTCAGAGTGATTTGGAAGGCAGAGGGACGGAGACCGTTAACTTTCCATGAGCTGCAAAAGCAGAGATTTGGTTTCTATTTCTCATCCCTTCACTAAAGGCTTCTGTTTGCCCCTACAACAAATCACGCAAGTTAGTTATACCTCAATTCTGAATACGTAAAACAAGAATAAAACTACCATGCTCCCTATTTCTCCAGGAAGAGTTAAGAATAAACTCCATCATGTCTATTTGATGATCAATAATATCAGGGGACATCATAGAAAATAGATCACACATAGAGTTTGTATGCTCCATGGTTATCAGTCAGGAAGGGACTCAAGTATGTGCATCAGCTGCTAATTTCAGTATCCTGTCTTTGAACATACTTATTTCAGCATCTTGTCTTTAAAAACAATTTGTCCAATTATATTCTGATTTTATTTCGATTAAATGAGATTAATGGCATGGGTATCACATAGAGTATTTTCAGTTTGTACTGGTCTAAGAGCAGAAATCAGTCATACATGTTGCTTTGCTAGGTTTAGTCTGCTTCATCAGTAGCCTGCAATGGCTGTCATCACTTTCCAATATAACAAGGCCACTTTATTTATTTATTGCATGGTAAAAACTGGAACCCTTATTACTCTCTTTGGAAAGGCTGTAAATCAAACCTTGAGTAATATCATTCCTTACGTCTTCTTGACTGACACCTGGACTGGAAATAAAGTAAACTTCTAACAGGCAACTCCCGATCTTAGAATAAGTTGTCGCAAGACTCTCCAAAACAGACATGACTTAGCCTGAAAACACCTTTACATGTGAGTGAAAAACCCCATTGACGTCAGTGAGACTATTCACATGACTAAAAGACTGTATGGCAGGTGCTTCATCTTCTCTTTATGAAAGCGTCTGCTGGGTTTCAAAACCTGGTCGGCTTTAATCATACAGAGCCCCCTGCCAGGTACATGCCTTGCTCAAGTCAGTACTCTTCGAAGCTCAGTCTTGGTTACAGCTGTATCTATCTATCTATACACATGTATACTCGATGATCCTTCTGGGTCCCTTTCAACTTGGCAGATTCTGCGATTCTGTGATTTATACAAACACAAGTATAAACGTACACAATTTCCATGTTACAACCATTATTGATTCAGTGCATCTGCTTTTTACCTGCTAGGAGGCCCTGCTGCCTGCCTCAGTGACAAACAGCTGTGTTTAATGTCAGCGCTGCAGAACAAATACAGCTGCCAACTACCCATGTCCTCTTGCTCTAAACAGATTCCTTAGCTTTGCAATGGAATCAGGTAACCCGGCAGCTGCAAAGCATAAAAATACACAAATACATAAAAGCACAGATATTTTTTTCTGTACACTAGCTAAAGTTCTGGGGTGGTGAGAAAGCAGAGGATCCACTGAGAGATGACCTATTGGCATCACAGTGCCTTCTGTGTGAGTACTGTTGTTGACTGTACTGTGTTCAAGCAGTGATCATCTGCTGCATTTTACTATAGCAAAGCATAAAGGTCCAAAAACCAAATTATCCAATAAAACATAGCAAGAAAGAAGGTCACAGGACTCTCTAGACAACTGTAAGATATAATTTAAGACAATGAGTGATGTGGAAAGCATTAATACAGAAAGACAAGCCTTACTGCAACAGGTTTTCCCTCTAGTCACAGCAATAAAATCCAAGGACTCCTCCCCTACAGTCGTCTCAGAATTCAAAACGGGAACCGCTTTTCTGACAACAGCAGACTTTGTTGTCAATGACTGTCGTATTTTCCTTTGCGAAAGTGGCCTTTGGGAGCACCCCTGATGGAAGCACCTTAGTGCTGGGCACTAAATTTGTGGGCAATGCTGCAGGCACACCCTGTGCCTCACCATTTGCAGCCACTTCAAGCCCATGGATTGAACCCACACTTACACATCTCAGAGAGAGGACAATCTCTCAAACTGTCTGAATCCCTGATTTACCTTTTCCCTCTGGTATCTTAGACCCACCAGTGAATCATCTGGCAAATTAGGAGCGATCTAGGATACACTGCTTCTGGCAATGAATGCTGTAAGCCACTGCCTTGTCTTTAGTCTTTTCAGCTTTGTGTGAATTCCACCAAGCTCCTATGACATTTTGCTTGCTCCTTCTATCACGTTGCTCTTCGTTTTTCAAGGCATTTTTGCTCTTTTCTTTCTCCAGCTCATCTGTTTTGATGATTATGTTGTTCTCAGCGAAAAACAGTCCCTCAAACACATGCCTAAGCATAACATTAAAATAAAAATGGTCATACTCAGTGCAAGTGTCCATTTAACATCATGTTCAGTGGCACTTGTGAGCTGAGGGTTGGGGTTGTCTTTTCTGGCTCATCTCCAGCCTCAAGCAAGTCAGTGCTGGCCATGAAGGAATGTGGGGGAGTACACCAAGTAGTAAACAGGGAGACTGAGCCAAAACTGGAAATTGTGAGTTACACGGAGGAAGGAAAACCCAGCAAAGCCAGGAATACGTTTTAGCAAACGTACTGCTTATTATCTTAGCAACGATATAAACAAGTGCGTTAACTTCTTAAAAATTAAGTAAGCTTGAAAGGTTTTCTCTGTGCTGATTCTTTTTGACTTGAATTCAGCAATCTGGGTGAAAAGAAAGAGGAGAGGTATGTAGAGCCATTACAGCTCAGCTGCCTTCCTCCAGGTGGGTTTCTGGAGCTCTGGTGTTGCCTGGTATGAAGTCACACTAGCGAAACCTTTTGACTTGAGCAGCACTGGTGGGAATGTGGGGAGGAGCACGGAGGTGATTTCCTGTTTGAGTCGTAACGCTACTCAAGAGCTAACCACAAAGCACACACTTGCCCTCCCACAACAGGAGCCCATCACTCCCATCACAGCCTGTTTAGGGGGAAGAAAGACAGACTACAAGAAAACCAGGTGGTGAAGCAGATGGAAAAGCATGAGACAACAGGTGGGGATGGGTGGGAGAAGGATGAGACTGGGGCATGTGGGGATTGTTTTTCAAGAAACAGGCAGACTACCATTGGAAACAGGTGAACCTGAGGAGGTCATTTGGCAAAAGACTGCAAGTGGAAATACAGCCTGAAGAATGGGAGATGCAGAAGTGGGACTGAAGCTGTGGCTTGCCCTGACACGCTCTCATCCTCCATATGAAGCCTTACCTTCATTTGTCCAAACCACTTCCTAACTTATAAAAATACCTCTGCAGAGAATATTGGTCAAAGAACATTACAGACTTAGTCCAGAAATACCCAACTCCAGAAAGTGTTCCTAGCCCATTGAAGGTTTGTTAGGAGACAGCTGAAGAGGGCCATGGCAGCTTACATCTATTGCTTTTTGGTAACTTGTATGACAGAAAAAAAATAAACTGAATTTTCTTCCCACTGTGTTGAAGGTTTGCAAGTGCAAGAGTAGAACTCACATTACCTAGCCTGCCCTGCTACAAACACTTTCCTTGACACACTGCAGCAGGCAGAAGTTGTTGGTGGTATGTTTTCCATTAATTCTGAGTGATCAATACTGCCTGAAACAAGCAAACAAGGTGAGTGAAATTCAAGGTGTGCTCGTCTCAAATTAGTCACAACACCTCTAGGCTTTCAGAGTTGTAATCTGTTGGAGGTCTTTTAGGCTTCATGGTTTTGTTTAGTTTTTGTTTTGTTGTTAGGGTTTTTTTATTTAATTTAAAATTGAGTGAGGTTTTGTTAAGTTTGGAATGCAAAAACATTTTCTGTCAAAAATTAATTAATTTTAAAAGCCCAGTGGTGACATAGGGCCATGACATAATAGCTGTTTTTTAGAACAGATGTTCTGAAGTTATATAAAATGCTAAAAATAGCCTGACTGTCCAGCATTTAACTTTGAGGATTTTCTTTTCTCTCTAGAATATAATTAGCATTACCAATTTGTTACTGCTTAGATCAACCAAAACCCAACAAACAAGAAAATGAAACCTTAATTAGAATACCTCTGACATCTTACATTTGTTTTTCAAAATATCCAAGGGTTACAGTTAACGTCTCTATTTGAAATACTGTACAAATGATGCTCTGTGACAATTATCAGCCCAGTTCTCATACACCTCTAATTCATCCCTACATCAAAGATCTATTTTTTTTTTTCATATAAATGAGCAAAAATTAGGTTCGGCTTTCATCATTCAGTGATGACTAATAACTATTAGGCAACAACAGTCCAATTGGAACTATCAGCATCATATTTATTGCCTAATCAATGTTGCTCCTGGCTCTATGACCTACTGATGGCTTGCCTAGAGAAGGGATTTTTCTCTTCTTGGTGTCAAGAGTATTTCAATTAGTGAAATCCACGATTTTGAACTCACATTTTTCCCTTGGACAGGAGACTGAATGTATGGAGTCCAGTGTATGGACTGAGTCAATGGAGGATGAGCACTTGCCGTCATATCTGAGAGAAAGGCAATCCTCAGAAGATGCAAGTCAAGCACCTTCTTTTGCATCCAAGATCTAAGAGGAAAAACCAACACTCCCAGCAACTGTCACTGAGGTTCAAGGGAGCAGCCAACACACTTTGGTGAGATCAGGAGGAGCGTGACCGTTGTCTGGGATAGCAGAGAAGCTAACTTTCAAGTAATTTAGGTTGATTTAGACTTGGAAATCTGAACAGGTCTACTTCTGTGCCTGTCTGCTACTTTCTTAGGGTGGTGAAAAGCCCTGTCAGCAATTGCACGTGCTTCAGCCTTCTCAGGGCACAGTCAGGTTTCAATGCTTCTGAGCCACATCCTGTACACTACTATTACTACACCTAAAAGCAGAATATTGATGTACTTCCAGAGAACACAAGGAAAGCCATGAGAAGCAAAGTCTTTGCAAACCAGATGCAATAATAAATACTAGCTCAACTGCTCCCTCCAGCCTTCAAGAAAGTAGAAGAAAACAGATTAACCCCTTTCACTTAAGAGCTATAACACCCACTCATGTGCTCTTATGCATGGAGTGTGATTAAGTTCAAATACCTAAGTCTTGGTAACAGCATGTGAGATCCTTTCACCACCTGAAGCAATATTCTTCTTCTTTTTCTTCTCTTTGGACACATTCCTTTTTCCCATCACAGAAGATGAAGTGGGAAATGGAAGGCTGAAAAATAACTAATCTATCAGGTGAGATTTAACTAAAGGTGCTGGGATATAAGGAAGGTAAGGAGAGACTTCAGTCTTCCTCCTGTTCATTCACTGAGCTTAAAATACTCTTGCAGTAGCCAGACAAACAAGAAAACTCATCCATTTTCCATGAGAAATATAATTAATTTAATCTCTTCAATTGTAAACTATCCCATACCTCCAGTCCTACAACTTATTTCCTTTTTTTCCTGATTTACTAGTTTTACTGTACTGTTTTCAAAATAGGATGAACTGTGGATAGAAACCTGCAAGTTACTGGCACACCAAGTACAAAGCACAAACAGAGTTGTATGTCATTTAAACACAGCTCTCCAGTAAAACCTCATTTTTATTTAGAGCTTCCAGAAATCAGGCTCTTACAAAAGTAAGCTTTCTAAAATATGGCAGCTCTTGTTTGGCTCATAAAGGGTGGCTTTTCTCTCTTAATCCTGCAGTTGTAGATAATCAACACTGCTTCTTAGAGAGAAATCAATCAGCAGAAATCAATCTGTACAAGCCACAACTGTAAAACCAAACATAAACAGGAACCACACAAACATAAATGACCTGAGTAACCCTAACCACTTGCTTCGCTCGGAATTAAGACTATAAAGGCCACTAGACAACAACAGGCACAGAAGGGTATGGTTATCAGCTACAACATCTGAGTGTTTGCATACGGAACTGCAATGCACTTCTAAGTTTTGGACTTTAATCATGAATCCCAGCAATGTTGGAAGTTTCTCTATAGAATGAACTGCCTCCTCTAAACATTTCCATTCCTAATTAACAGTTGATAAGAATTTGTCAAGTTAAGGAAATCATAAGCAAAGCTCAGCACTAGGGCAAAGATCACAGTGTTGTCCAAAACAGCCTGGCATGAGACTGGAAGCTGGAGATGAGAAGATAAGGATGAGCCTTTTGACTATATGAATATGACACTCCTTCATATCAGTATATGCAGTTCTCCTTATGCTAATATCCATTTTTATTTATTTTTATTTTATGCTTATTCTTCTTTCCTTCACACTGGCAGAGAGCAAGGAAATACGTAAAAACACGAAGCTCAACCCTCCTATTAACTTCCACTCAGTACTGAAGCTTAATGGCTTCTCTGGTAAACAAGAAGACAACTGTCTGTGAGTTCTTACTGCATTTGGGTAATGTACAACCACCACTTGAAGTGCCATCTATTAACTCTACACAGACATCCCAGAATCCATCTATAGGGCAATTAGCTTATTTATTACATGCACACTGCATGCCTTATATATGAAATAGTATGATGCTTCAGTACACCATTTAATAGTTTAATAGTTACTTGTTGTGTCTACACAACAGACCAGACTCTTCTCAGTTCCAAAAATGTACCTTAAATCACCTTGTGTCAACTTCAAAACATCTCCCCACTGCTCACCTTGGAGTCAAGCATTTCACTTCAGTTAGTCACAAATTATGACTGGTGCTCAAAGATCACATATTCATGGAGGAATAAAAGTGGTTGTTCAGGCTTTGTTTCTATCAAAATAAGCTTTGCAAGCTGCTTCAGTTGTCCCATTTTTTTGGGTGCAGGAATTACAAACAGCAGTCTCACCTCTCCTCTCCAATTTAGGAGCAACATCCACATAGAGACTTCAAGTTTTTAAAGCACTGCATGTATGCTGACCTCAGAAAGCTTTCTCAAGTCTTAAATGAGAAAGGAAAGGAAACGGATTATTAGCATTGGAATATTGCCTGCCTTTTGGATGGTTTTAACATCAGTGTGGTCCCTGAACTCCAGCTGAATGGCTTAACTGCAAAGTCCATACCATGACCCCTTTTAGCTTTTTATTCTGTATTTCCCAGAACAACATCTTGATAAAAGGGATGTTTAGTACATTTCAGTGCTCTAGTAACTGTGAAAGAAAACACACTGAAATTTGCTCAAAAAGAGGCCTGAAGCTGTTTCTCAAAATGTAGGTCTATTTATTGTTGAAAATACAATAAAGTGGAATATGAGTGGCAGGTAAATTAAATCAGGTGTGCCACTGCAGACCAAGCAACTCACACAGCCATTAGAAAACGTTAGAAGTGGGAAGTTTTTAAAGTCACATCAAAAGAAATGCTGCTACTATGGAGTTCAGAAAAGAACTCGACAAGAGATCCCAAAGGGACAGGCACAGCACACATCCTGTAACATGTAATGTAAGAATCTCAGTCTACAAGGTTCTGCTGTAAAACTATTTTATGTGGCACTTGGGTGCCAGCACAATCTTCTATTCCAGCGCAAGATCAAACGCTCAGATTGCAATACTGCAACCACAGTATTTTCAGGACTTCATATGCTCCCAACTGGTAATCCAGGCTTCTTCTATTGGAACAGAGTACCCAAAAGGGACTCCTCTACCTATTACTTCACTTTGGAGAAAGCACATGAGCACTGCTATAACAGTTCTACACTTCATGTAATTTTTCCATTATTAGCAAAATACTGCTAGGATGAATCAATCTAACATTTACTCTCTCATGCTGAAAAAGGTGAAAATGGAAGCCCTAAACTTTCAGTGAAAGGCACAGCTCTCCCTTCCTTGATAGTATTGCTGACTGTCAACAAAACCCTGAAATTATGTCCAGCTAAAACCTCAGGAATGTGCAAACAGATTCCCTTTTGCCTTGAACAACCATTAGACAAAAGCAGCATAACCCCCTTGACATTTTTCTAAACTTTCTTTGGAATCAAAACCAGTAGTAATCACATTTTACAGGTTTTTTTAAGGGTAACTGAATACCAGTTATACAGATTTTCCACAACACTTGCACTGATGATCAGTGGACTTAAATAAGATGAAAATTATGTGGTCAATTGCTTAAAAAGAAGTTAGCATTGGTACCTCTGAAAGTCACCCAATATCGCTGATGCATATTGGAGTAGTTTGTCAAAAGAGCTAACTGGGACACGTGAGCTGAATATCTCTGCCAAACCCCCATCCTGACTTTTTTTTAATCTGGCTCTCGACTGCTTAGCTGGGGATGGCACCTGTCAAGCAGAACGGAAGATACAAACACCAAAGGTATTTGGGGAATTATCTCAATGGGTATAGCACGGACTATCTCAACAGCACGCTATCAATTCACAGCTGACAGCAAATTAACACAGAGCTCTGTAAGACCTAATTCCAGCATAATTATGGAGAGAAGAAAAAGATGAAGCAACATCACAGAAATACCCAGTCGTTTGCTTCCAGTTGAGTGCCGGAGGCCAGAAACACGAACACCAAATAAAGGCACGATTGCCTAACACGGACGGCAGTAGCACTCGAGACCTGCTCCAGCCTGCCGCCTCCCTGGCTCCGGCCGGCCGCGGGATGAGGGAACACGGCTCGGCACGGGGGCGCGGTTCCCGCTGCCATCCCGGGGAGGGATGCGCATCCCCGCCGTGACGGACAGGGGGCGGTTGGGATGTGCAGCGGCACCTACCTGTGCCCGCCGCGGGGGCCGGCGCAGAGAGCAGGAGCACCAGCAGCAGCCAGGCCGCCCCCCGGCACGGCTGGCCGGGGCCCATCGGGTCACATCTCCCGGACCGGGCGCCACCCGCTCCCCTGCGCCGCTGTCACGCAGGTGGAAGGAGCCGACGGGCGGGCAGGGCAGGGCTGGGCAAGGCAGCAGAGGTAGGGAGGAGGAGCTGGGCGGGCGGTGCCGTGCTGGGCGGGGGCTGCAATGCCGGGCGAGTGCCGCGCGGAGTTGCCACGGACCCGTCTTCTCGCCGTGACGCTCAAACCGCGGGGTGACTTCTGCTGCACCCCTCGGTGCTTTCACCGATGAGTAACTCTACCTCGAAGTCACCGTGAGACGGGGGTGGGATGTTGTTGCACCCTCTTTTTTTTGCAGAGAAAGCTGGAGGCCAACGTGCTACATTTTCCCCACTGCTTTGCATTTAACAGTGTGTTTGGACATGGGAAGAGGCTATGGAGTCTACATCCTTGGAAATACTGAAAATCCATCAGTGATAGAGCTGAGCACCCTGCTCCACCTGACCCTGGTTGGAGTAGGAGGTCTGCAGAGGTTCGTTCCCACCTCAGCATTTCTGGGCTGTGAGAAATAACATGTTTTTGCTGTGAACAGAGCTCTTGCTGTGTTTGTGTGAAGCTGTTCACTGCAACCAACACCAAGAGCAGAAGGAGGTGAGGGAACTGGACAGGGTGCACACTGTGCTTGTGGGGTCCTACAGACTGAGTACTTGGGGAGGCTCTAGCAGGTGAAGGTGCTTTGACACAAGCCCTTCTTCCCTCAGATGGATACATGCCAGCTCCTTTCTTGCCTACTGACCTGATTCGCTGTCTTCCCAGTTTTGTTCCCTTCAAGTTTACCTCCTCCATCCTGGCACCCTTCAGCCGCTTTTTGATTTCTCAGTCCTTTCATCACCATATACTTTCCTGTCATTTCCCTTAGGTCTTTCTGCATAAATGAAATATCATGCAAGCAAGAGTCAGGTATCAATACGACTGCTTCATATCAATCCATTTTGAAGTGATGGTCAGCATGGGTTGACTAGTAAAATAAGAGACTCTGTCTGAAAGTTAATGTGTTGCTTATTTATCTAATTCTAATTTGCAGAAAATTAGAAACTAAGAACTGCATATGGTAAATATATAAATAATATATATTGTAAGTATATATATATATATATGTATATATATATATATATACACACGTTACAGTGAAGCTCCTGATGGACCTCTCTCCTCAGTCACTGTTTCCATGTGTTCCATGCAGGTTTCTCTCCCAATTAGCCGACTCTGTCACTCTGACTTGTTTGCCTGTTGTGCTGACTGCATTAGAAATGAGGTACTTGGTGCCTTTGTCTGGATATAGAGGGCTACTCTGCGAATGTGGTGAGAAAATGAGGGTTTTAGCCTCAATTCTGGCTCCGTGGACAAAGTACAGCTTTTCAAAGTTCAAAGCTGTGGTCATAACAAGTAATCCTGCTTGGTCATGGGCTTAAGTATACATACAGTGATGAGAGGACTTACAGTGAGTTCAGATACTCAAATGGATAACATCTATCCTGTCAATAAATTTTGTCCAGACTTTTCACAAGGACTGAAAAGGTACTTTAATGAAAGATCACACTACTTTCTCTGACTGGAAGTGTTTCTGCATTCAGCTGAAACTTCTTGAACTCTTGTGGATAAAAATTGTTGGCATTTTAAGCAGAAGTGGGGGGAGGAGGCCTTCTGGTGGTTTTTTTATTCCCCTATCCTTGTTCTTGAAATGTCCCAGTGACTTGACTTAGGAAGACTGCTTGGCTTCTAGACTGGAAACCTTGTTAAAAGTGGCTGAAATTTCTGAGTATTATAAAGAGTGAAACTAGCCCCTCAATTTCAGTGTCTCCTTTTCCATTTTCTGTTTTTTTTTCTTGAAGAAAAAAAATAATACCATTTTGCTAGCAGAGTTTGGCACTGCCAATACAGTTTGCTGTCACCTCTGACTACCTCTACGCTCATGACAGTGGAGCCTTGTTTCCATTGTAATTTGATCTTTTTCTTCTCCAACTCCATTTTTTGTCTAAAATAAAAGATATACGTAAGAAATTAATGATGGAAGAATCTAATTTTAGCTAGATGGGATCCCTCTCATTTACATTACATGAATTTGCATATAACTCTTAACTTCTGCACATATATTCTAGATTGATTGTACAAAAGAGTGGTTATGAGTAGAATTCAATTGCTATCCAAAGTGTCTAAAAGACTGAATAGGCTGAATACCCTTTATTATAAAACCATTTTTCAAGAAGTGAATATAGTTATACAATGGAAAAAGTCAGAAGAACATTTAGGGTTATGTATCATAAATATGAAAAAATCCAATCCTTGATATGTTGATTTATCCCCCTTTTTAGCCACTGGGGTGTTGAAATGGCGTCTGGATAAGTTCCTGCCTTTGTCAAATAAGTGTGAGAAAGAGATGTTAACCTTTTCTGATAAGATGTTGTGTGACAGGTGTTCAGGAGCAGTTTGCTTCTCCCAGGAACTTGCTGGCAGCTTGGGGTGTTTTTTCACCTGACATCCTTAACCCTAGAAGTCCAGCAGGAGGGAGGAAATTCTGTCCTTGACAGGGTGGGCACATCAATGAATGCATCAATCTGGGACTGTGAGTGTCTTTTTCTTTTCTTTCCCTTTCCCTGATCACAAGAGCTGCAGTTGAAATTAAGTCATAGTTGTGCTTTTCAGCAATCTCATTCTCAGTACTGCTCATGTTTCTAAGAAAGATGTTTATGTTACAGAGCAGTGCACACACAGCTTTTGGCTCCAACGTTACCTGTTATCCTGTGCTCCTTTCTCAGTCTAAGTTGCTGTTGGCTTTCACTGGAAACTTGCCTGAGTGAGGCATTCAGTGTCTGGCCCTATGTTTATGCCAATATGTTGACTAGGCTTGGGTGGTGACTGTTATTGGGTGTGTTAGCGAGTGACGAGTGAGGTAGATGGACTGCACAGATATTAATATAGACCATGTTTATTGTCCACAAGCAACAAAAAACTCACTGTTTGAACAAAATAGAGCTTCAGTCAAGAGCACTGCATTGTTGATGCATCGCCACTGAACCTGTGCCTGCTAGCAGTGAAGACAAAAACTCTTCTGAGACTTTTCCTCCCACCAGCAAATAAAGAGGCTGTCTCAGAAAAAAAAGAGCCTATGCTTTACTCTGTAAATAGTTTAACTTGGGAGTGTAAATAAAAGATGCATTTCAATGCAGATAACATCAGACATGGCCAAATGTATTCATAAAGAACAACATGAGCACTAGGAAGGAACTGGAAAGTTCAGAGATGTGACCACAATCCAATCCAGCCTTGCAAAATGGATCTTTCTATGGAAATATTTAAATGGTTGTAATTTAAGATGCAGGGAGGCTGCCCTGGACAATTTTTAAATTATACATGGAAAAGATAAACTTACACTGTTCCTCAGAAAGCATTCCAGGAAATTTTTGCCTTTGCATTAATTCAATAGGACAGTAGCAGCTTAGTATTCTTCTGAGGAACTTAAAGAAAAAGTACTTGAAAATACTAGAAGACACTATCAGACTTATGTTTTGAAATCCAGATGTAGAACTGAGAAAGGCATTATTTCTCTTTTGTACTCAGTGTAGGAACAGATCTGTGTCTTGTGTATCTTGAAGGCCAACCACCTAGCAAGCCATGAATAAGTTTTTTTTGGTTTAACCAATTGATTTCAGGTTATATTGGGGTGCTTTTGTTCTGATAATGTACAATTTTATGCCTTTCATATTTGCAACATCCTTTTCCTACTCATCAGTTCTCTGCTGCCAATTGTGTATTCTACCAGCCAGATTAAAACTCAGGTGCAGACTACTAGGTTTTGCTGGTGCAATCAAGAGGCCATGGTCTTGCTGTTCAGCTCAGCAGAAGATAGATGGGAAAATGTCTCTTGCTAGGCGCTGATACTTGTTGCTTTGCCCGTAAGTGCCTCTGACACTGTCCATATTACTAGGAAGACTGCCCAGCTGCTAGTTTTGCTACCCTCCGTGCTGTTATTTAAAAAAGTCTAAGGAAGTATCCAAAGGAAAATACAAACAGAACTCATTCCTTTGTGATACTTCCTTTCTGATTATGAACGTCACTCACATTTTAAAAATAAATGTATACTTCGGCAAAAATAAGTTAAATAGCATTTTTCCCGTTCTTTGATATGTGAATCTATCAGAGCTTTCAAAGAGAAAACTGAGGGCAAAATAAAATTACTCTGTTACTGAAGAGAGTTTTGGGTAATGATTCATATTCCTCCAGACAGAGTTTATAGGTTATTTCTCATGCTACTACTTTCAGTGTAACAACAGTTACTCATCTTCACCCATAAAGTACCCCTCGTGAAATTCATCATCATCCTATTTCCTAAGTTATTTCTGTCATTTACTATAAAAGATTAAGTAAAAGTTCATGATTTTCAAGATATGCAAAACAGCACCGTTATTTTCAATCATAGGTTGAAAGAAAAGGATCAGATGTTTACATTTCTGTAAGATTTTGGGTAAAGAGAACAACAGATCTCATTAAAAAATGTTTTTCTCTGGAATTTTGGAAAAATAAACATCTCAGAAAATCCTGCTATTGCTCACAGTGAACTGAAACACCTTAAACACTGCTTGTTTGCTCTTCATAGACTGATTGAATACACCTGTACTTTAGGGCACTCCCTGAAGTGCAGGCTCTGATGAAGGAGATTAGCACTTCTAAACCCTGGAGACAGTTCAACTGGATCTTTTAAAAATGCTTTGTCTCTTGCCTCTTACAAGGTGTTGCTAATAAATGCAAACTTGACCAAGGAGAAAGTTCTCATATCCAAGATCCAGCATGTGTGTGGATGCTTTGTATATAGGCTCCCTTCAGTGAAAAAGTTGGAAATGGAGATATACTTCCTTGTCCATACCTGTCCCCCTCCATGGCAGCCAGAGTGGCAGTGCTGTCTTGGATGAAATAGTCCCACCTGCATCTGACCCTCATCTCCCCTATATCATGGCTGAATTGAAGTGAATTTTCTTCAGGATACTGCCTTGACTGTTTTCTATACGTACACTTTGTTCTGGGTTATACTGACAGTGAAATCACAAAGTAAAAGGTCTTGTCCCAGAACAAAAAAAAAGCCTCAGACTACTTCATCTATCATGCTGTCAATAACCCCTATAAAAATAAAATGCTTATTGTAGGACTAAGAGACCAGGAAAGCATGGTGAGCCTTCCAATGACCACATGCGTTAATACCTTTACCAGAGCTGTTCCCTGTCTCTAATTCAACTAAGAAGAGTAGTTATGATTCACCATCATATTACATGTA
The DNA here is from genome assembly GCF_001715985.3 of Manacus vitellinus. Taxonomy (NCBI): domain Eukaryota; kingdom Metazoa; phylum Chordata; class Aves; order Passeriformes; family Pipridae; genus Manacus; species Manacus vitellinus. The sequence goes on along the minus strand of NW_021940604.1, from coordinate 9,911,106 downwards.
GGAGGATATGGCATGAGGTCTTGCTCTGACTCCATCTACTGATACTACTAAAACCAGTAAAGTTAAGCCATTGCAAAAAGGGAAGTGAAAATCATACTTCCACCCTCCAAAGTCACAGCTGCAGAGCTATTTTGAATGGTGTATTCACAAACCCTGATCTGCATAGCCCAGGCAGCAGACCCAAGCACTGAGCACAGACAAGAGCATGCCTCCTGATTTGTAAAGCCAAATCCAAGGTGAGTTTACCAAGATGGAAAAAACTAACCAAGACAGAGAAATAATAATCATAACAGCACTCTTCCCAACAGAGCTTGAAACAGGACACTCTCTGAAGCACAAAGTGCTCTGAGGAATGTTTGAGCCCAACAGCCTGCCATATTGCACTGTTCCTCTGAGTTAGGATCCTCTGCTGTGGGTGGAAATTAGTCAACATCTCCTCAAGAGGAAAACAACTGACATCCTTGCTGAAGAGCATAATTTATCCTGTCCCCAGAAAGCAACCCTCAGAACATCAGAAGGTTGTACCCAAGGATTAAGTGAGATCAAGAGCAGCCTGAATGGACTGACCATGAATTGCATGTCGCTCCACTGTTTCTTTGGGAGGGCTTAGTAGAGGAATAATGACTCAGTATGTAATTTCTGTGTATAGGTCTCACTGGGCTACTCAAGCCATTTTATTTCTTTCATCCCCTTCTCTTTATTAACTTACTGGATAATTAAGTGGTATGTTGAGACATAACTAGTGCAGTCCTGCTGTGACAAAGTAGAAAGGATTGAGTGTCTCATCATGAACCTTCAGAAAACCAGCATGATGGTATGCTGAAAAATGTGCCTGTTGTGCAAACCAGACTTCATAAATTGTTTATCAGAAACACTACTAACCTTAAGATACGGCCTAGGACCAAAATGAGTCTAGCAAACACCTGCAACAGGAGGGAAACCTATTCCTGCCTGGGTCCTCAGAGTACAACCTGCCCTTCATACTATGGCACCTGGCCTAGAAACTGCAGGCAAGTGTCTCCCCTGCTGCTATATCTGTCATTCCTGACCTGAGAAGTAGAAAAATGATGCAATCTCATCAGGGTTTAGATCAGACATCTGAATTTGTGGGCTTACTCTATGTTCACGAATTATTTTTGAACAGCTGCAGGTTTTCTAAGGCTACCATATTTGGAACTTTACAAAGCCTGATTTTCGGTCACCTGTTCAAGTGTCTGTATTTTGACAACACGTAATTTAGGTGTCTTTCTAAATGAAGGACTTCAATTCACTATGGAAGACCTTCTTGTGAGTAGTGCTGTTGCTCAGGCAGCAAGAAAGCCACATAGAATTAATAACTTAAGTGCCCAGAGTCAGTCAATTCTTAAGAATCAGAGAAGCCTGAATCTGGCTAAGTTATATTGTCAGGACTTTTCATTACATGGGCAGTAAGACTGGAGCCACCACATGCAGAGCAGAGTTCAGTGCAGACACGTAGATGCAATGGCCATCACACACGTAGGTATAACATGTTCCGAATTTTACTTAAAGTGTGCTTTCTGTGGGGATCACGCTTCAGGCTGTGCCTGGTTAGCCCAGGCAATGCTGCCATCTAGGAATTAGATGCGCAAATATGGTCATACTCAAGAAATTGTGAATAAAGCATTCAAATATTTAGAGGTTTTGCTGTAATGTAGTCAATACAGATGTTACATTGGTCTGTTACATCCCCTTGAGAACAGAGTGGAAACTGTCCCTTTCAAAGTGATACCCCCATTTAAGGTACTACAACAAAGAAATGGAAAAACACTGCAAATGCTTAATAAATCATAAGAGACAGCTGAAACAGTTATTCAAATGAATGGAGAAGGATTAGCTCCATATAAATAATTTATACTTCTCCTGTATTGAAATGAAAGAGATGGCAAGTATGCAAGAGGGAGCAGTGTCACTAGCGATGTTTTTTTTAAGGAAAGAGAGATGCCTAAAGGAAGGAGTTTGTCCTAACATTTGAAAAAAGTGCTTCCAAGTGGAGCAGGAGCATGCACAGCCAATATGACATGGTACTTCCCATCAGCTGGTTCAAGCTGTGGCACGCACCTGAGATATGGTTGTTGGCATTGAAGGGTAGCTGGATGCTGATTGACAGAGAAGGTGCCATGGTTGGCTGCTGCACAGCACCTTGGTTGAGTCAGGGGGGGTTGCTGGTTTGTGGTAAATTTCTGAATCTCTACTGAGACTCAGTAGAGGCAGAAGACCTTTGGCACTTCAATGTTGAGGGCTGCTGTACCACAGTGAACAGTTCAGGAGGGTGAACTTCCCCTTGGGTCATTTTCCCTGAGTCACAGAATCACAGAATCGGTCAGGTTGGAAGGGACGACAGACGTCATCTGATCCAACCTCCCTGCTCAAGCAGGGTCATCCCAGAGCACATTGCACAGGATTGCAAGATAGTTTTTGAATATGTCCTGTGAGGGATGCTCCACAACCTCTCTGGGCAATCTGTTCCAGTAAAAAGTTCTTCCTCATATGCAGGTGGAACTTTCTGTGCATCAGTTTCTGCCTGTTGCCTCTTGACACCACCAAGAAGAACCTGGCTCCATCCACTTGACACTTTCCCTTCAGATACTTCAGGTCGCCTCTCAGTTGTGTCTTCTTGAGGCTGAACAATCCCAGCTCCCTCAGCCTTTTAAGAGATGCTCCAGTCCCCTCATCATCTTTGTTGCTCTCTGCTGAACCCTCTCCAGGAGCTCAATGCCTTCCTTGTGCTGGGGAGCCCAGAACTGGACACAGCACTCCAGGTGAGGCCTCACTAGGCCTGAGTAGAGGGGCAGGATCAGCTCCCTGGGTCTGCTGCAATGCTCTTCCTAATGCACCCCAGGGTACCATTGGCCCTCTTGGCCACAAGGACACACTGCTGGGTCATGGACAGCTGCTTGTCCACCAGGACCTCCAGATCCTTCTCCACAGAGCTGCTTTCCAGCAGGTCAGCCCTCAGCCTGTACTGGTGTAGGGGGTTATTCTTTCAAAAAAATAATACATTAATAGTAATTCTTCCCAACTACTACTACTACTACTACTACTACTACTACTACTACTACTACTACTACTACTACTACTACTACTACTACTGCTACTACCACCAATTCCTAATTCTAATTTGTCCTCTCTGAAAGAGTGGCAGCATGACGAGTACCCAAACTGAGGTTCACAGCAGCTTGAGAGGGCCGTAGGAGCTGGGCCGATGGGTTTGCCTCTCTCAGGTTAGGGGTGAACTGTGCATCTCCACTCTGCAGGTACAGTGATGTGAGAACCTCTGGGATAATGGTTGATAAAACATTGACCATTGAAACATACATATCCTCCTGATGACCTTTCACACCTCCACAGCCATTCCTTTCTGGATCAAGGAATTTAAGTCCCCCATGTCTTAACTGAATACAGTCCTTCTAGGATCAAGTAGTAAAGGTGGTTATTGTCACCATTTCCATTTTTAATTGAACTCATCAAGGAGTGTCACAGAAACAGAAGGCTTAGTTGAAAGAGTTAGATCATAGAATCATAAAATCATTTAGGTTGGGAAAAACCCGTAAGATCACTGAATCCAACTATTAAACTAACACTATCAAGTCCACCACTAAATTATGTCATCAAGGCTCCTGCCTTGGCATGGTCCAGTCTCCCAGATTTGGCATGGTTTGAACACACTTTGTTGCCTTCTGAGACTCCTGCTGAGAATACATTCCCAGTAGTCTTGGGTGAGAAATATGTACTTGGGCATCACCTGTCAGCAAAGGCAGAGGTAGAACTGGACAGCTTCAAACGTCTCATCGTCTTGTACAGGTCAGACTCACTTGTTTTCCTGGCTGTGGACTGCTCCTTGGTCGCCAGGTGGAAGGTCTGGCTGACCTGTGGACAGCTGCAGTTGTAAGTAAGTACTAATCAACATGCACAGAGGAAATTGGGGTAGGTTGTTCATGAGGACAGCAGTAAAAAGGAAAGATTTAAAAGGATGTTGGAGGGTGGTCCTTGGCTGGAACAGGGTTACCAAATGGAGGGTTTTCTGCATTGCTGCAGCAAAAAGAGACCAGGGAGATTCTGAGGTGTCTCAGCATCCTCTGAAGAATGTAAAAGAACAGGTAAACAATGTTTTGTGCTGGTTCCTGAAAAGTATGATATTAAGCCCAATATCCTGATGGCTATCTCCTCTGCAATGTAGACTTTCTGAGATTACTGCCTAAGTCCAGCCTGCATTTGATGTGTCTGGATGTAAAAGGAAGGTAGGGCATTTAAAGTAACTTGATGAGTGCTAATTGACCTAGAGGTCTAATAAAATAATTCCCTGGATTTTTCTTTCGTTACTATTTTTCTTTACCATTAAACTTTCTTGTGGCAAGGAGTTATGGGAGTTGTAGTTTTCCGGGTTCTCACGCATGCTCAATCAATACTTGATTGTCATTGGTTGGAAGATCATGTGACATGTTTAAGCGCTGTATTTAAACCAAAGTGTTTTGTAATAAACCTTAATCCTGCCCTGGCACTTGATTGTGTCACCGGTGGGCTTCGTGCCTTATTCACCGCCTCACTTCCTGACTGCAATAAGGCTTTGCCTCCAGTAATTCTTTGGATCTGGTTCAAAGAGGTGATTTGCAGTCTTTCATCCAGTGCAATTCCTCATGAAGCCTGCAACTGTATGTCCTGGGACAGTCACACCCATGGCTATGTTTCTTAGGAACAGGACATGACACACTACTTCTTGAAGACAGCTGTTAGTTTGCAAACATATTGGCAATGATCATAGGCATCTTACTGTGGACAAACAAGGAAATTAGAATAAATTAATGGCCTAATTAATAGACTGTATTCTACTGCCACTGCATGCGATAATTGTTACTACGATGCACACAAGTCCCTTGAAACCCATGGAAGTGGAATGTGATTCTAAAGCTCACAGAAGCAGAAACAGTGAATGTGTGCATATGGAGAAGTTTAACACAGCAAAAATTTAATGAGGCTACTAATTAGAAATTACTTATAGAAATCACAGCCCTGTTTTTCAGAGGGTAGAGGATGAGTTTGCATTTATAGAAGTAACAGCAATAAACTAAGCAGAAATTTTGCTTCCATTATAGTTGTTCAGAAAATGAGCAAATCTCATAGCTTCTGAATAAAGTTTCTGTTGATTTCATCTTCCCTGCTTAACTCCAGCATCAGACTATTAACCCTTGAAATAAAGTTTTTAGAAGTATTTTGTTGCTGCAGGAAATTGAAAAAAGAAACAAACAGCCTATGAAGAAGTCATAATGGTATAATTTTGGAAGCATTAGCTATAACTCACTGTTAACTTCTGAAGGAAAAAAACATTGTTGCTGCTTGATTTCCATGCACTGATAAAGAAATCAATATGACCACACAAATGATTGATATCATGAATACTCGAGTCATTGTAAATTCTGTTAAATCTGTTTTTTAAAATGTCAGCAATTCATCCTTTGCAGGAAGCTGCAACTTTTGCATTACATTTATCAACATCAATGTCACGCAAAACATATTTGCTACAAAAATCTCAAAGAGCTTATGGATAATTTTTATTTGTGTTTTTTTACTATACCAGCTCTTATTTAAAAAAACCTTACTGGAAGGATATCAGTATTCATTGCCTTAAATCAATGAATATTTAGGGAAGTTGTACTCAATGCATCAGTTTACGTATATGATTAAATACTAAACAAAGAGGAAGTACACAGCAAAAGTTGAAGTTGCAGTTCTGAGTAAGATTAGTCTCGAAATTAACGTCCAATTAGCCAACGGATGAGGATGTGCAAGCCCTTTGCAGGTCTCAAATGTCCTGTCAAATAGATGGCAGCATTCATCTCACTGAAACAGCAAGAATCACTTAAATGTAGAGAATGGATATGTGTTCTAAGCTGGCTTCTCTTCTTTGTCGTTACGATGTGAAGACCTGCCCTTTAATTTGCTTTTAATTTTTGCCTTTCCATGTAGAAGAATCTCTGGGTTTTGACTAATAAGCCTCCTTTTCTCAAGAGCTTATGTGCTAATTTGAGTCTTAAACCTGATTTCTACTGAACTTGGTGAAAGCTAGCGAATGTTGTTGGGTTCACATCTGCCTTACTATGTGTCTTTGACTCTATGATACATGTTTTTTTTCCTGCTACCGATTCTGCCACCATTGGCTATTTCTAAGCTTCTGCAGCTTCTGGAGTTTGCTCACCTGGGTCTTTCTCAATGCAAAGGTTTGCAATAAACCAGTCCACGAAGAGGTATTGAAACTCCTTCTGATGATCCCACATTATGCCATTTTATCGATTACTTTCATCTCATAAAATATTTATTGAGCTGAAAGTGGAAATGTAGTTAAAAATAATAAAGATGCAGCAGGACTCCACAATTTGGTTTTTTCTTTAGAAGGCTCATGTCATCATGCTTAGTACTTTTTTTCTGGGATGGAATCACTTTCTCAATCAGAAGGAGTCTTAGAGTAAAAGTTAGAATTTCTTACCTTGCTCAGATAGATATGTCTTCCCAGGATGGGCTTCTAATATAAAAGGTTTTTTGCTCTATCAGAGTCCTTGCTTCTTTTTATCTTTTTCTAAAATGTCCAAATTAACTAAAAAATTTACCAAAGTAACAATTGGATGCCATCATTTTCTTTCAGTATCTACTGCACCTTTTTACTGCAATATTGCGACTCTTGTGGGTGGCCCACAAACCCATAATACAAACCTAAAGTCAAGGCAGACCAAGATACTGCCTACCTATCAATGAGGTCCTTGGGGACTCACTTTGAAATTAAACTAAAGTAATTTTCAATATGGAATCGTTTTATTGTGTGGGTGCATTTGCACATAAAGTTTACTTTGGGGTCTGAACAGCATATAAAGACTTGTGAGAGATAAATTAGACTAAGTAAAGCACTCATCATTAATCAGAGTACTAAACAAGCATGAGCGCTAGAGAATGAACACAGCTGCCGCTTCATTTATCTTGCTGTCAGAAGGTAACTCTCCTACAGAGAGAAGCTCAGAAGTGGTAGCTTTAGGGTCTTTTGTGTCTCTCAGCTTGCAGAGAATACATATGCTCATATATAATAAATACATATCTACATTACATACATATATGCTTTTATATTCACAGACAAATATATAAGCACATTTTTGTACTGGTGTGTGTATACTGATGTTTATGTTCTCAGTAGTGCTAAACTCCAGTTTGGAGCAGAGAGGTGAGAGATATGCCTGAGTTTTTTGATGAAAAAAAATGTATTACTTATTTTTTTTTTACTCTGAATTTTCTGAGTCAATAACAGAAACCTTGGCTACAGTCTTATTGTGGGGTTATCTTCAGTGATAACTTTCCTCAATTCGCTCCTTGTGAACATGTGATGTATATGAAGCTGATATGGTAAATCAGAGTGTCATCTTCCATTTCAGAGAGAGGATGCGATTCTGGAAGGCAACAGAACTTACTTTCTCATTTTCTTTGGGGAAAAAAAGAAAAACAGAAAAGCAAAGTACAAGTTACTGAAAGCCTCCAAGTGTTATTTTTATAGTAGCTGTTCTATGTCAAAGGATGTTTTGAAGACAAGCTAACAAACGGCTTGTCATATACTAAACTTATAGGGCAAAAGACTCTGGTGACTGGTCTTCCTTAGTCTGACCTTTTGCATGACAGCAATAAATCAGTGAGCCTTCCATGTCTCTTGTATTGTCCCAAGCTCTTGGGAAAAGGATGATTGAATAGGAAGAATTAGTGCTGCTGCATAGGATTTAGCATAATGGATAGATCATTAACCTTTTAAGTCTGGTATCCTGGCTTCCAAACTGGCCTACCCTGGCTGCTTCAAGTAAGCAAAAATCTCCATACAATAGCAGGGTGGTTGGTGCAGAGAAGGGGAAAGATTTTGCCGAATGGAGTCATGAGAACGGGTTGTTGTGAGGCCCAGTGGCACTGCAGCCACAGTGGGACAGCGCTGTGAAGTACACAGGCCCCAGGAACACAGACAGGGACATGACATGTGTGTCCTCAGTGCAGTGACTTACTCCACACTGCATGACCAGAGCTATGCACTCACTGTGCCAGGGTTATGTTATCCCAGTGGCAGCTGGAGGCCAGGCAGAATACCCTCAGTACCTAGAATGTACTTGCTTCCCTGATTTAGGCAGCGACATCATGTCCTAGATGTATGTTAACAATGGAGTCCTATTACAATGAAATTCAGTGTTGAAAATGAAACAAAGCTTCTAGTCTCTTGTTGGATGTTTAGTGTGAAAGGGGCTGTGGAAAGGTACAGTTTCAATTCCATTTGATTTGAACTTACCTCATAGGATGTGTTTCAATACTTGAAAACGTATGTCAGAGGATTCAGCTTGACAGGGTTTTCTGCAAGAGAAAGCAGCTAGATGTAGACAAAGATCAGTGACACATAATCAGATCAACCTCAAAAGTACCAGCTAAGCATCTTCTTCATTTCTGGTAATTTTGATGAGCTCACACTGAAAATATGTCCATAATGTAAAGTCTATGAAAAAAGACTTTATGGTCCAGGAGCTTTAATTCATGTCTTAACAACACCCTACACTGGTCATTACAATGCTTTGTGTGTTGTCTTGCCATCTGCCTACAGAGAGAAATTACAGTCCCATCGCATTATGTTGTTGGGATCATGCTAAAATGCAAGAAAATATCTGAGAAGTTTTCTGCTTGGTTGATGCTCTGATATTTTTCAAATAATGATAAAGGTAGTAAGTGTGTCAGTTTGAGCTGACTTACACCTTACATCAGCAATGTCATGGAAATCTCATCATGATATTTTGTACTTCCTCCTTTCTTACTGCATGTTACTGACAAGCAGCAGTAGCACAAGACATCAGAGAAACAATCTGACTCTAAAGGAACTGAGAAGAGACATAAACTCAGTGGCACAAGATATCAGAGAGACAATCTGACTCTAAAGGAACAGAGAAGCGACATAAACTTGTTTCTAGGCACAGTGACACCTCTTTCCAGCAAACCAAATGGCAAAGTGGGGAATTTACGGGTGGACCAAAGCTGGAGACTGACTGCTGAGGCTGTCTACTTCAAAGGTGATCAAGTATCTAACCAGATAATTGGCTGCCTGAACTGTGTGCGTGTTCACAAAACCCTGTATAAAATCTCTAGGCATATATATGGAAAAGGTTTCTGTTTTAAAAATTGACTTTTTCATGTCTAGCCCTGCCTACCTTTATATGGCTCCCTGAACTTTGTTACCATCTAAGAGCAGGTATGCTGCCACTTGCCCATCACCTGACTAATCTCACCTCAAGAAACTTTCTGTTTCTGTACTATGTTCAATTCATGTCCTTACTGGTCTGGTTCTGCTGCTGCGGAAAAGTTTTTAGCAGTTTCACTAATAGTGTAAAGGCAAATTGTTTAAATAGCAGCAAGCATCACAAGCATCTGAGTTTCTACCAGTTATCTTCTGTCACTGGCATGTGTACTCATAGCATAACAGGTTTCACTCTTGGGAAATCAGATTTCTAGCTTCTACCTCTGTTTTTTGCACTGTTAATTTCGCTGTATCAGGGGAGGAATTGAGGACCTAAGCTTGTTCCATAAATGAAACTGGAAAAAAATCAGAGCGTAGACCTAGCTGTATGGGGAAACTTAAAATTCATAGATCACCCATGGAAACTTCCTTGTATGGGCAAGGTTTGAATGTCAAGAAACCAGAGGACTGCCACAATGTCACTTCCTGAGGTGTCCACCTTCAGAGGAAATGCCGAAGTTCAAGAGGAAAGTAAGGCTTTTTGCCTCTTCAGGTTTCTCTGGAAAGATCGTGTATACTGTATCTAATGGCTGGATTTGAAATGCTAATAGAATTTTCAAAGCACGTTCTCATTTTCAAGCATTCGAATGATACGTTTTTCAAGCTAACACATGTACCCTTAAAACAAATCACAAGATGTTCTGATGTGGTCTGTTTTGAGCAGTGGTGGGGTGGGTTGACTCCTCTGGAGACACCTGAACTCCTCTTGTCTGCTTTCTGCTGAGGGTTGCTAGTCAGCACATGGCTTGTGTAAGCCTTTATCTAAAAAAATCTTCGCTTTTGACAGGGCTCCATGGGGTAGGGAAACAAATAGGATTCACAGGTTGCAACATTCAGCATTCAACATTGTAATACTTAGTTTCTAGGCACTATGACTAGCACAGTGCAAAATCTCGGGTGAAGTGCCTGACTTGCTGGGGAGAAGTCTCACTGCTGTCATTGTCTCTTTCTTATTGCCATAGTCCCACACCGGAATTTTTCTGTGTCTTGCCTGTCTTGTGAATGTCTGTCGTGTCGACACTCCCTAACTGCTGCTTTCTTGCCTTGCCCTAGCCTTCCTAGCCTGCTGGAGAGCCTGTAGGCAGTCTGAAGCATTCCACGCATCAAGCTGTTGAAAGGGAAAGGTGACAGAGCAGTGCTTTCATCTCCCCTCTGTTTTTGGGGGACCAGGAGTCTATAGATACTGGATGAATGCTGCTGCTCCCCTACAGGTACAGCCTTTAGCACAGTCTGAGAGGAGCCTCTGCATTGCTGGCAGCTGTACAGCTCCTCAAGAGGTGAAGATGGCTATCACAAAAATCAGGCTGCTGGCACGGTGGTGTGTGCCGGGGGCTGGCCCAGTCCCTACTGGGCTCCCCCAAGACAGGGGCAGCCCACTTACACAGTGGTTCAGTGCACTCCTCTGGGATGTGGGCAGTGGCATGTACAGAGAGGGAGGGTGAATTGGGCTGCAATAGCCAGCATGTTGACTGGAATGGCTTTCTCTAGTCTTGCAGTAACATAAAACACAAAAATAATTACCAGTGCAAGGCAGTGCAGTGCTATGTGAGCACCAGAAGCACTGGACTGTGAAATAGCTTTTTTCAACTTCCTTGTTTATGACCAAGGAAGTTATAAGTATATTAAAGAAATACTGATTTAAACCTTCTCACCTCTGGTGTACTTTGAGTGTTTTACAGACCATGTTTGTTATTTTTCTTGTAAGTAAGCCATTTAATATTTGTATCTGTATTTATTCTGATAATTAACTGTTATGTCAGGACAGAGACGAGAATTATGCAGGAGACAGTGCTAGGGATGTGAAACTACACATAGAAAAAAATATTCCTTTTAGTATAGATATCCTTTATACCATAGATAATAATTCCACATGTAGTTCACTTCCAGAAAACATTTCCTCAGTAGGCACAACAGGCATTGCCTGCACTTTTTCTGTGGACTGAAAGCAGCAAGTTCCTTACAGAAGGAGTCAGAGCTCTTCTGTAGTCGTATGCTACAAGTACTGTGCAAGGTAACAGGGAATAACAACACTAATTTCACCTCAACATAAAGTTCATTACAGTCAAAAGTGTGGCTCCTTCATGAAATTCCCTTTGTACATAATAGTGGCATTAATAGGAATGTGTTTTTAAATTACAACAGAGGTTAAAAAGTCAGGATATAGCAGTGAGAAGTTGGCATTTTCTGCTGCAACACAGAACACACTATTTTTTGTTCAGTGAAAAAGTCTTGTTGCTTTTTTTGTTGTTTTCTTCCAAGTAGCAAAAAAAGGAATGGTCTTTAGTCACTCTAGGATTGACTGAGAGGAAGGAAAATCTTTTCTGTTGCTGAGCCAGCTGTTCTGTAACTTCTCACATCTTTTGAAGCACAGCTTGCCAGAATGGATATTTCCCCTAAAATAAGTTGGCACTTATGATCCCTGCTGACCTTTAACCGCTGAGACTGTTGACTGTGATGTAGGCTTAGCAAATCACTTAGTTCAAAGGGGATTGGCTGCCTGTATATCTTTACAAACACTTTTGAATATTTTTATAGACCAGATTAGAGCCCTTCCCTATTTCACATGGATCCTGCTAAGACAAATACATTAATTGGGCTTAAGGCACTCTGAAACTAGGGGTGTTTAGATTACTAACTCTGATTGAAGTCAGTAGTTTCTGAATAATGTGTTCTTCACAAGAACCTTACCTAGGAAAGATAAGCTCTGCTAGCTGCCTTGCTGTTTAAGTAACTGTGGTCTTTATGGTCCTACAAAACCATCCCATGTTTCAAACTTCCCTCATAGCCCAGAAGGAAGGTGCACCAAATAACTCTGCAGAAGTCTTCCAGCTTGTGCAACTGGTGGAACTGTGATTGGTCAACCTTGGTTCATGTCACCCTTTACCTCCCTACTACAACTATTCACTAGTTAGGATGAGTTGTAGCTCTCCAGCACTGAGACTGATTCTTGTGACTCCACAGATGAAAAGGCTTTATAAGTCCACACTTGAGGAAAAATTATTGTCATAATTCATTAGGGAGCAGTCAGTATTTTCTTATGAATGATCTAAGGCATTGCTGTGAAAACAAGAGAGGTTCCAATCAGTGATCAGATCACATCAGGAAAGAGAGGCACCCAGTGATCATGCTCAAAATATATTTTCAGGCTGTCTTTTCTGAAAGGACTAGAGTTGTTAAAAATGTGATTCTGAGCTCTGCAGGCTGGGGATGTCCTGCCTGATTGCCTGTCCCCATGTCCAAGGGGACTTTCAGTCCAGAGAGCTTATTCATTGCCACAGTTCTGTTAATTATTTTTTTCTGCATGGTCTTTTCCCTCTGAAAATGTCACATCTCAGGGCACATCTTGTGTCTGAACTTCTTTTCCCAAGTGCCAGTGGTATGGGAAAGATTATTCAACTGAGTCATTCAGGAATAATTCTTTGGAAAACAAAGACCTTTTTGGCTGGATGAAAGCTCAGAGTTTGGAGGCCTCCAAATGCACAACTGCAGCTGTGTGGGGTGTAGGGCTTTCAGCTATGGATTCAGACAAGAAAGCAATTTGCTCTGCATCTCTGTTATCTAGACAAGACTTTTCACTATGCTAAGATGTGGAAACTACTTCATTGTTCCATATACCATGGTTAGAAGCATTGGAGGATCCAGTGATGCAGTCTGGTTTTTTTTATTTTCTCAGTTTCCTTGTCCCTGTCCTCAGTCTGGGACTGAGGACCCTAGACTTCGCTCTTCTCTTCAGCCATAGGGAGGAGAGTAGCAGAATAGCTGATGGTCACGAATGTGATTAAGGCATTGCATTACTTCTGTCTTGCCACAGTATGTCAGTATAATCCCGTATATGGTTCAGCCAGACTTCTTTTTATAGTTCCCTGGTTTATTTAGAAAACACTGCCTTGGGATTTGGAATTTTGCCCTTCTTTTCAGCTTTTTTCTTTTTTTTTTTTCAATCTGTGAAGTAACAGCTGCATGAACCAAGTAGAGATGAACAAATGTGCCCTTTTTATGCTTTTATTTAAAAAAATAGATTGCAAGTATTCATGAAAGCCTCAGTTCTGAAATGTACTTTTCCAGGACCAGCTCATGACAAGCTAGATACACTTAGCAAATAAAAAGAAATTATACCTATGACTGTGGATAGAATTTTTTCTTTGTATTATTTAAATTGAGATTCTCTTTGCCAAGTAATTCTGATTATTCTATGGCCATGGAACATTCATATCTTGTGTTTTTATGCAGACCATGGCTAAAATGCTGTCTCTAAGCAAGTGAACAGATGACCTGTGTCATTGTGTGAAGTTAGCCTTCAGACTGTGAAAACTGGTTCTGATTTTTGCACAGCCTATAGCAAGCAAAGAGTCTGTCTCTACTTCTGCTTCACAGCCACTCCAAATAACTGTGATACCACCCCAGACTTATGGTCATCCACACCCATTATGTCCAGTACCACTCAGCAGTACTTGCTCAATCCTTGCCTAAAACCACGAGTAAAGTTCTTGAGAGGGTTAAGTATGCAGCCTCCTGAGTAATGACAGCAAATGCAAAAAGGCCAAGAGGGAATAGTGAACTTCTCATTCTTTTCTTCTACTTTGCCAGCAAGGAACTGTAAATAGTTCTGGGGAATTCTGTGTTCTCCATCTCCTAAGGATGTCATAGGATTTGAACCCACTGGACTGGCTGGCTTTCTCTTGTTGAGCTTGTCCATGTTGTTCTTCAGCTAATAGAAATGCTGTGAGGCTGGAAGGGACATAATCTGCAAAAGTGCCTCAAAACTTGCTTCTACTTAATAAATATTATTATTCATACAGTATATTCAATAATACAAGCAGCTAGTTTCTCTGTTCTGTTGTGCCTGCCTGCAGGTTGCTAACTGCATAATTCAGACAAGTAATTGGAAATCTCACAGCCTGGAAAATTAAGGACACAGGGTTGTTGCCACAGAGAAAACAATCTTGTTTTGTTTTTTTCACTTGAAAAACATAATGTTATGAAAGATATTTTAATAAATGATATTTTTCCCCTCAGTAAAATTCCAGTTTTTCATTAGGAATGTTTATACTATTCACATGCACTGTGAGGGCTTAAGAGAAATCAGCTGAAGCTTCTCCGCTATTCAGTTTGCCCTCCCCTGTTTGTCTTATTTCTCCAACTTATCCCATAATGTGACTGGCTATTGTTGTACCTTGAGAGGTCATGTTTCTTGCCACAGATCACCAGGTGTTGGGTTCACCAATGCTCAGCTCTTTTGTTTGGTCATATTGATGGCCTCACTCTGAAATGTTACTTTTCCTACTTCATCTGGAAGTAGCAGAATATTTTTTGTTGTAATGGTTGGTCATCGTAAAATCAACAGCATAATGTTTCTTTAGATGGTTAATGGTAATATGAGTTGGTGTTTTCCTCCGTCTTTAATATACAGCAGGCATGAAATTTATGGAAAAAATCTTTTCCCAGCCAAAGCCATTTTGGCCAGCTTTTCTTCAATGCATCACAGATACTGTGTTTTCATACACTAAAAGGATCTCACAGCTGCAGTAGATCTTGCTTGTTTGTGGCTCTGGTTCTTTTTTGAGGTCATAGCACAGCCTGTAGAGCAAGGAGGCGTATACCTTGAACATGTGGAATAATAGAGCTCCCTCTGCCCCCCAGTTGTACTTCCTAGTTCTGGGGATGTGCTGCTCAGCTCTTCTCACTGCTTATGCTTTATCCTAGCCTCTTTCATTTGAAAACTTAAGCACTCAAAGTACATTACACTTTATGTCATTGTGTGTCCAGTTATTTCTAGAAATCTATCTTTTTGTGGCAAACACCATTAACTGGCAAGAGATAATGGCCTTGTGTGCTCAGGGACAGCATAATGATGCAGCTTGTGCAGCTGAAAGGATTTAAGTTATTTAGTATTTTTGTGTACTTTTAGCATAATTTTTCATGGTATTTATGAGAGTGGAGCAATATTTCAGTGAGTGAGAAAATCAGCTTCAAGGCAGTATTCAGAATGAATGTGCAAAAAGCAGTACCAAACTGGGATCTCATTAAATTTCTGTAGTCACTTCACATTCACTTTTCAGAGTTTCACTCATCCTACTCCATTTTCCACAGGATCATTCAAATTTAAAAATAATAATTCAAGCATAAATGTAATCATTCAAGGCAAGGAGAAGGCCTTTGGCATTAGAAAGACTACTGTGCCTGAGGCACTCTGCAACTCCATTGTACACATCAACGTTTTCTCATCTGTGTTTCACCCCAATAACCAGGTTTTCTCTTTGTATTTATTAATGTAACCCTACAAATCATATACATATAATTTCAGGGTCCAGCTTATACCTGGTAAATATCCTATTAGTACATTACAGTAGTATTTCAGTAACTGGGATAGAGCTTCAGTCACCCAAGCATAGATGGTGAGTGTATAACTGTGGGATGTCCCGTCATGACTTCAGCTGCCACCCTCAGGATGTGAGGGTCTCATGTGGATCCTTCGCTGTATCTGCCAAACATGCATGGATTTCTCAGCCTGGCTTTTCCCTTCTCGGTGATGGCTTTTCACCCTCTGAGGTTGCTGCTGAAATAGCTGAAATGGTCTCTCTGATCAGAACACATCAGTATTGTGTCCTTATAGGTGTATCTTCTCCTTGACTATGGACACATATGAAATACTTTTGCTCCACAGAAGTATATGGCTCCCTTTCTGAGGCAGAAACTGCTTAATGTCTGTGTTGTTGGCCAAATCACTTTGCTCCTATTTTGAATGCTTGTTGCTCTAATGCTGCAAGTTCTCTGCTTCCCAGCCCCTCGATGTGTGCACTTTTTCTTCTTGCCTTTTCTGCCTTTCCCAGCAGTTTCTTTCCCAGGTTTGTCTCTCTGATTCTCATTCCACTCAGGGCATGCTTAGTGACTTCACAGACCCTCTGAAACTGTTTAAGTTTGATTTAACAAAGACAACCCTATTGCTTGTTTTTTTTTCTGATATCTTTTAGGAGCTTTATTGTTTCAAGTATAAGATTTTATATTTAGATGTTAGCCTAGAAACAAGGCCTTAGCCCAGTCCTATAACAATCATGTGCCTGTCAGCTATTAAACCCAGTGTCTCATAACAAGCAATGTTAAAGAAATACTCATCTGTTGTTAGAAAATGAAAAACTGTTTCTTGGAGATTTGTATGATTTCTCACTCCCCCAAAAAGAAAAAAAAGTATCAGAATGACAGTGCCTGAAATGAATTAATTAATGACAATTTTGTTGCTCTTTTGTAGATATAGAAATTAGCACAATGGCTCTTCATTGTCATCCTGTTCCTGTGTTTAAAAGAGTCTTATCTTCCAGCATGATACCACTGGGCTGCATTTTGTCCTTTTTGAGGGTATTTAGGCAACTCAGCATCAAATCCCCACTGCCTTAGAAAAGAGCACAATGTTTAAAATTTAGGACTATCTTCAGTATTTACCTCAGATGATGGAGCTTTTTCAAGTATTCCCTTTCTGAACTTTCCTTGTAAGCACCAAGGCTCAAGCCTCTCATTTTTCCTCATCTCAAGCCAAAATTCTGGCAGCAATGACCCCTTGAACTGGGCCTTCAGCAGACTAAACACATAAGTAACAGCCAGTTACTTCATCATTTGGGGAATTACATTTTAAAGGTTTTTTTTTTCCTTGGAAAACTTTTATAAAAGATTCTGAAAACAAGTTGCAAAGGAGACTGTAGCTTTCCTAGCAGTGAACACCGATGTCTTTTCTTTCCCTCCCCTTCTCCAAAGAAGTACTCTTGTTTTGTGTCTTGTGTCCTTTGTGACAAACTAACACTCAGGAGTTTGGGGTGCTTTTTTTTTTTTTTATCAGCCAGATTTTACAGATTAATATCTTTGTAGCAAACATTGAAATCCATAGAAAACCCCACCTATTTATGATTAATTCTCTGCAGGCTGGAATACTTGATAACATCTAATAGATCTGTGGCAAAAGCCAACACCATTTCACAACAGAGCCCCACCCCTGGGCCATGAAGCGGTTCTTAGCAGAGATCAAGTCATGCAAGTAAATAAACCCCAAGTTCACATCTGATTAAAGCAGATATACGGGAGGTGTGAACAAGACTGGCCAGATGCTACATCATATGATAGACATCAAGGATCATGGCATCATATAAAAATGGGCATTTATATGGTACAGCTGGCTATGCATAATCTTCTCCTAATTTATAAGGCTGGAGCATCTGGTCCATTGCTGTTTCTCTATCAGCTTTTCTGGAGCCCTGTTCTTGAATTTCTGGTAGCTGAATACCGCTCTTGTGAGTGCCAGCGGAATGGGAAGATAAAGGCATTTATAGTAGGAGATAAGCACTTATTCCATCCAACAGATAAGATAATGTTCAAATACCGTCATGAAAGAAAGAAGGGTAGACCCTTGTGGGATGGGCTCCACTTCACAACAAAGTCCATAACCTCAAACTCTCAAACACATAGTATTTATTTCTCATTAGAGGGACCCTCGGCCGTGATACAGGGACCCAGCCAGATGAGGTATTGTGACAGGCAGACATCCCTCAGCAAAGTGGCAAGTGAGAGCTTACAGAATAGATTGCACAAGTCCTAAGTCCTGCTTTCGTTACACTGTTTGGTCTTCCCCACCCAGTGCCATACCCCGAAAAGTCAGCATTTATTTATCTCTTTTCTGAAACAGAAGCTGGCGCTTGGGTAGAAAATGTCTCCTCTGTAGGTGACTAAAAAAACAAGAGAAGGGTGTTTTCAGCTGGGCCTTGCAAACTTTTAGCCAGAAGGAGCCAAGCCAACGATGTGAAAGCATCCTGAACTGAATGGTGTACATGCTCATGAACCACTGCAGAGCTGTGTGTCAATCCAGGCAGTTCTGGAGATGGTCTGCTTGTGCCCATGAAGAGAAAGAGAAAGGAGAGGTAGAGCTCACTTTTCCAGGTATTTCCAAACTGACTTGCCTGCAGGAAAGTCCCAGCTGTAATTAAGAGAACTCTTTCTCCATTCCACCCTCATGGAGTCATAAATAGCAGTGCAGCATACAGTCTAAGGCACAATAAGTTATTAAAAGTTACAGCATTGCCAAGGCTATCTAGAAGCTGTGGGTGCAGATCCTTCAGCCTTTGTGGACTAAAAATACAGCACCAAGCCCTTCCCTGGTAAAATTACATGTCAGAACAGCACTGAAAGGAAATTTGCATTTCAAATGGAAAGGGAAAATTTGCTTTTGCAGAACATCATGGGGCTGGCAATGATAAATCAGGGTACTGTCAGAATGGAAGTGAGTTCCTGCAACTCTTGCACTGCTTTCCGTAAGCCTGTGTTGTTGCTGAGGAAGTGAAATCTGGTTAGCAACACAACTGTGCAAGACTTCTTCAGATCTTTTATTGTTTTTCTCAGTATGCATGCTGCATATTTTCATAAGTTAATAAAATTGAAAAACTTTCAGATTTCAAATGTCCCTGTGGCTCTGCTGCTTCTTCTTTTCTTTTTTTTTTTTTTCTTTTTTTTTTTCTTTTTTTTTTTTTAATGTTTTCTTTAAAAGAGTTTCACCCTCTGCATCTGACAAAGGTACAGTATTTGGCATTGTCTTCTCTGGCTAGGGTTAGTAGATGTTACTTTAACAACACTTTATCTTTGTGTAACAGTGGCAACATGAGCCGCACTAAGGAAAGAAGTGAATTCGAGAAAGAACTTGAATTACTACAGATATTATTTTCAGGCTGTGATGACCCACAAATGGATGAAGTCACCACTGCTGAAATATACGACAGGCTATTTCTTAATAGTTTGCCTGGTCAGTTTTATTGTTGTTCTGGCCAGTGCAAGAGGGGCAGCAGGGCAGTGCTTGATCTGAGGCTTGTCTTGGCGCTAGGTATTGTACAGAGATTTAATAAGACTCACGTCCTAAAAAAACTTATCTAAATAAAGAAACTGTGGGATATGGGTGGGGAAAGCAACTGGAAGAACTGGGAAAGGAGTGAAAAGAGGAAGTGTGGTGAAAGAAACCTGGGGTTACGGACTAGATATATGGACATGGCTAGATGTCTGCAAACTTAGTCATTCAAATATATAATGTATTAAAATCAGGTGGTGGAAATATTTTTTTATGGAATGACCTCTTTCATTTTGGTAAAGGCAAGTATGATGAGCATTCACTTCCTTAAGTACAGCCTCTTCCCAAACACCTACTGCCAGCACCCTCATGCGTTTGTCAGCTGTGATGCCTCCAGCTGAGGTGTTAGTGACAGACCATGAAAAATGCTTTGGATGTGGCTTAAGAGAACTCAAGCTCAGTTACTTAAACTGAATCGATTCACCTTTGTGTATGTGATTTAAGGGAAAAGTAGATAGTGATTATGTAGCAGAGAGATCCAGTATTCCCAGGGCTTGCTTTGCCCTTTTGTTTCTGCTCCAATCTCTCCTCCTCTCATTTCATCTGCAGTAAGAGAATGTAGTTAAGTACTAATATTGTCATTGTCCTTGTGGTACCTGCCTTTGAGATATTTATATGCATTGATAAGATCCCCTCTCAGTCTTCTTTTCTCTAGGCTAAACAGGCCCAGCTCCCTCAGTCTCTCCTCCAAAGAGAGATGCTCCAGATCCCTAATCATCTTTATGGCTCTCCGCTGGACCGTCTCCAGCAGCTCCTTGTCTTTCTTATACTGAGGAGCCCAGAACTGGACAAACTACTCCAGATGGGGCCTCACTAGGGCTGAGTAGAGAGGGAGGATCACCTCCCTCAACTTGCTGGCCACACTCTTCCCGATGCACCCAGGACACCATTGGCCCTCCTGGCCACAGGGGCACACTGCTGGCTCATGGTCAACCTGTCATCCACCAATACTCCCAGGTCCTTCTCAGCAGAGCTGATCTCTAGTAGGTCAGCCCCCAACCTGTACTGGTACTTGGGGTTATTCCTCCCCAGGTGCAGTTCCCTACACTTGCCCTTGTTGAACCTCACTGGGTTTCTCTGTCCAATTTTCCATCCTATCAAGGTCCCACTGAATGGCAGCACAACCTTCAGGTGAATCAACCAGTCCCCCCAGTTTTGTATCATCAGCAAACTTGCTGAGAGTCTCTTCCTTTTAAATGTCTTTCATCAAGTGAAAGAAAGGATCTTTCCTGTTTTCGTTTAAATGAGTTCCTGGCTAATCACATACTGTTTTCACTGACAGAAATGTCATGTTGAGGGTACTAGGAAGACACTGTGAGCACGGGCATACTCCTGTACTGTACATTTCTTATTTTAAAGAGAGGACACTTTTTACATATTCTGTTGCAACCGTAGTTCTAGAAGACATAAAATATCTGAAACTTCTGTTTTATAAATTGTATTTTAATTCCAAGGCTTAAAATAGAAAAACCCTAGAAGGAATCTTAAGGATATTTCCACAAATGCTTTTTGCATGTTTTTTTCTTTTATATTACAAGACTGTTTCCTTTGAAAATGCAAATATATACCATCATAAATTGTAATATAGGACATACAAACAATCCTTGACCTTCATGTAGCATAAAATGATTGCGAGGAATCAAATAATTTAATGCAGCAAAGGTTAGTTTAAAAAGTGTCCAAGTATGTATTCCAGACATAGACAACAGATGTTGATTTACAGCTGGATCTGTGATGGAAAGCATCTTCTGCCATTATCCCTGTAATTGGGAAGAGAAAGATAATTGCTGCTGGAGTGAGCATTTAAGCTGGGTGTTATTAAACTGAACTGACACTGAACACATGCCATTCTCCTGCATTCCTCCTGCACCTCTGCAGGTTGTTTGGAAGTCCAACTCTAACCTGAGCTTCCAGCTCTTTACAGTACTGGGAAGGTGAGCAAAACTGCAGGAATGTCTCCTAGAAATGGGCTCCCTCCTTAGCCTAAATCCACTGACCAAGACTTAAGAGAGATCAATGTTATGCATCATATTATGAAGCTGAAGAAAAGAAAACTTTTATAGTTAGGGTATAACAATTAGGGTAGAACAGAAGCCCAGGTTCAAACTCTGACGCTTTTTCAGTTTCCCCCTAGAAAGGGCCCAGATATGAGCTTGCTAAGGCCAATTCCAGTGAAGTCAGCTGTGGGCTAAGTCTTTGTACACTCCGTGTCTTTGCACCTGCAAGACAGGATTGATGGTAAATCTCTTTGCTGGGCATATAATACCTGAAGATAGTCTAGTGATTCAGGTAAGTAAAAAACCAAATTTTCAGACCAGCTAATGGAGCTAACTCTTGCATTTTGGCCCACAGGAACTTAGGAAATTTGATAACTGATTTATTTTTAAAAAAATTACACTGAAGAGTGGCTACAAAAAGGGGACAGGCATATTTTAATTAATCCATCAGATCAATTCCTGAACAGAATTGAGATGCAGAGCTTGCAGGAGAATTGCATGTTAAAAAGGTTGGAGGTAACTTATTTTCCTAATTAATTCTTACTTGACAGAAAAAAAAATGAAAGTAATACTATTTATAACTGTTTAAAGAAAGGTACGGAGATAATTTTGAGGACAGTGCCAGCATGCAAATAATTTTCTATCCCATTCTTCTAACCTCCTTGGCCTTATCATCCTTACCTGGTGTGCAACTAACCGAGATTATGTAAGAATTCTAGCTAATATTGTCATATGGGATGGCAGTTTCTATGCCACACTTTATTTTCTCCTTTTGGAGAGCATCTGCCTTTGTGATCTTGACTTCCAGAGTCATCTCCAGTTTCAGCTAGTGACTTACCTGTCAGTGCAGCACAGTGCATTGCCTGCTGCTGTAGGCACTGCTGCGGTCCAGTATGGGCACATAGGTTTTAGCCACGATGCAGTAGCTGACTCCAGGCCTCAAATCTTTTATTTTAATAACCTTGTCTTTTCCTTCATACACCAGGACTCTGTGTTGCTTCACACATGGTGGAGAAAAAAGAGCCAGTCAAGCACATTTCTCTAGCAAATGTATTTGTGAGTAAAGTTTAACAGCAGAGGGTGTAGAACAGCATGTGGACTTACACAGAGTCCACAGCATTAATAATTTATTTATGATTTTAAAAGAAAATTCTGCCTCTCCCCTCAAATTCCCCTCCTGTCTCAATTTTTTAATATATATCTTAGAGTATGAAATACTAAGTTGATGACAAATAATACAGGGAGGATTTACAACTCAGCTCAAACAAATTTTATTCCTGAAAAATAAGCCTACATTGTTTACAAATGCCTGTGCAGTCATCAATGCTCTCACAATCCCAGAAGACTATTTCAGCTGTAAAACAAGAATGGTGTGCCCATACTTTCCTGGCTTTTCAATGGTAAAGGGTTCATATTTGAATATACACTTACCTCATCTAGCAAGTTGTTAATTATGAAGACTTGATACACCAGATCATAATAATTTGTCATTGGTATCTTGCTGCCTTTCTTCCTTTTATATGGAGAATGGGGAGGCTGGAGCTTTACTACAATGGATTTGTTGCTATGAACCACAGTTACTATTGGAGGTCCTATTGTAGCTAAGGAAAAAACCCAAAGCTATAAACACAACTCTAGTTTATTAATAATATTTCATAGAATGCAATTTGAATCCATTCAACAAATTATCATATTTCCAACAATATATTATTCTGTATTTACTGTTAAAGAGTCACTTTATAAATTCTTCCTTCTTGGTGGTTATTGCTTGGTTATTGCTATTTCAGGGGTGACATTTCCTGTGTTTGTAAATCTAACTTTGAACCAAACTTTTTGAAATCTCTTAGAGCTGCATGTTGCTGTGTGCTGCCTAGTCAAGCAAAACGCTTTGGATTCTTTGTCCTGATTTTCTTTTTCCCTCATATTTGTCTGTGTGCTTGGACTGCATAAAATATCCATTTGAATCATTTCAGTTATGCCAAGAATGCAGTTTCCATCATCACGTTAAAATTTTTTGCAATCTGCTTGGTTAAACACAGCTAAGGGTTCAAGATAGTGCCTGCATACCTGTGTGTGCAGCCCCAGAAATGTGGGGAGACAGGGCAGCAGCTGCCCCATACATCTCTTTAGGAGGAGGAGGTGGCACAGGACAAGATGGGCTATTGCTGCTGCAAGGTACTTCTTTATATCAAAGCTTGTGGTTTCATTTGTGCAGGAGGCTCAAGATGGTTTGCACTGCAGAGCTGTGAAGTCACCCACGTTGACAATTCAATTTTGCATTGACCAGTGAGGGAAAATTGGTTAATTCATAGGGAACTTTTGGGTAGGTAGACTGGTACTGTTCAGTGTTTGGACAGCTCTCCATTTCTAACATCCTGTGGCATTATAATGACAGAACTAACTAAAAGCTTGGCACATGTCTGTTCTATGTCCTTTGCTGAAGTGAGGAAAACACACAAATGTGAGGAGAATAGTGGCCACACAGCACTCAGCTCTCTTTTTGCCCCAAGACGGGAATGTTTCCTTTTTTCCATCTCATATCCTGTCCTTCTAGCAGCTTGAAAACTGGCTGAAAATAATTAATGTAGTTCCATGCCCTGAGGAAGAGGGCAATGTGAATTAAAGGGAGCTGGGCACTTTTGATCTCCTAACTATTGGTAAGTGCCCGTTTAGCCATAATTGGTTGGCTTTCAAGTGTGGGAAAAATTATTTTAGTATAACACTTCACCTGGGAGCAATTGACTTAAAACTTCTTTACGTACAGCTTTGTAGCTAGAAAAGGATGCTTGCAAATTGTGAGCAGAAATTATGCATTCCATGCCTTAGAAGATCAAATTCCTTTCTGAGAGACCCATATGTTTGCACTTACTTTCTCGCCAGGGAGTGAATCTGCAGCTGAGGCTCCAGTTGGAATAGACACCAGCCAATGCAGCTTTCACTCTTCCATAGTAAGGCTCCCGGATGTCAGAGGTCTCATGTGTTAGGTCACAGACATGGCTTTGAATTCCCCAGCAGTCATGTTTGTTTTGCCATGTGGTCTGCCCATAACTATGGAGAAAGAGAAGGAAGGATGTAAACTTTAGCTATCACCAACTGGGTCCATGCAGATTGTTAGCCTCTGTTTTACTTCAGTGTCACTGACACCGGTGGAAATTTACTGCTTTCAATTTGATGACAGAGAAGGTTGATTTCATGGGCATTTGGGAGCTACAGGTTTTCATTTTTTCTGAAAGATACCTAAAGCAGAGACATGGGTCACCAGCCCTGTAGGAAGCCACCTCTTACTTGCCCTGTGGAAGAGGCAGGCAAGCTTTGGCTTAGCCAGTGTGTTCAACAATGAGCAGAATGCCAGATTTCACCAGGTAATTTCTCAAGGGCAATGATGATTTCAGGCACTCACCAGGTGCACCAGGGATGGGAGCAGACCCTGAGGACCAGCCCCTAGTGTTGCCTCAAGCTTGCCATCCAAGGCACCCTGAGACACTGTCGTGGGCAAGGTGGGCCACTGAAACACCTTTAATGTCCTATTGCAGAAGAACTTCACCTAGCCAGACATGCTTCTGGCAGGCTGTTGGACCCAGTGACCTTCAGAGGTCCCCTGCAACCTACATTTTTCTTCAACTCTGTGGTGCAATGAGGATACAGAGCATATTCCTGGAGGTGCTTGTTCCTTGTCTGCCTCATGCTGCTTGGCTGCACCTTATGGGATATTAATTGATAAGTGCAGTGACAACTGAGAGCTGGCAGCCAAGCGGGACATGGCTGTTCCCCAGGTATGAGGAGAATATCCCATGTCACCTGAGAAATCCTTTTGATGTGGCCAGCAGGGATAGGCCCTGGCACAGTGGGAGGCTGGAGTTCCCCGGGTACTTACACTTTATACTGCACAAAGTAGAGTGTGTCTCTTGCCTCTCTGGCCCACCCAGGCTGCCAATGCAAAGTGCTGTTGAAGTTTAACGAACGAAACTCTACCTTCTGTGGCTTAATCGAGTCTTGCAGGTCTTGGTTTTCCATAAGTGAAAGTGCTGCAAATAATATGGAATGATAACATAACGTGTTTGTCCCAGACACGCTCCTCTGTATTGAAATCATGGGGGTATTGCCATAGACCATTTGGTTTCGTGACTAGCAGACCACAAAGGGAAATTAAATCTCCTGGATGTCACGATCAAAACGTTCCAAGTCATGAGATCTAGTAGTTACAGAACAAGTACATTTAGTACTATGAAAGGAACACTTTTATGTGGACTGTCTGGGTGGGGTTTTTTTGTTGGTGTTTTTTTTTTTTGTTTGGTTGGTTGGTTGTGTTTTTTTTAAATTTTTGTGGGTTTTTTTCCTTAGTGAGTTAACTGCTGTGTAAGATGCCTCATGCACATCCCAGGAAACAAATCCTTTGGATCTATTCACAGAGTCTGCAGTAAGCAGCCCATTCAGTAGTTAAAAGTCAAATGCTCTTTCCTCTGTGTTCAGCTTTAACCTGAAGAGATTATAGTTCTTTTAACTGTTGCCACAGTTGCATTTACCAGCTCTTGCCTAATAAACAATAACCTGAGATTCACCGCTTTTCCTGTCTGCACTACTGGAAAAGCTGTCTGACAGTTTTTAAGGTCATCTGTTTTCAAACTGCAATATTACTGACAGAACCAGTTAAAAACCTCTCTGAAACATCCAAATCCTAGTATTTTTCTGGGTTTTGCAACCTAGATGACAGCATCTTTTTCCCTGGCATATCACAAAATCTGGTAAGACTTGTACTGGTTGAACTGAAACTGGTAACACAGCCACGAAAAAATCTAACGGGTAACATGCTTGTTTTATCTGTATTTCAGAACCTTGAAAGATAAAATAACAGACCAATTTGAAAGTGACCAGACTTTTAAAACCCAGCAAAAGATCCAGAGACTTCTTGACTCATCCAGAGATTCAAAAACAGGACCTGCCCCCTCCCCCCTCCCCACATAGGAAAAGAGCGAAAAGCCCTTACTTACAAGTTATCTCATCCTGAAGCAGGTGCATCAGTAAGCAGAGGAAGGAAAGCATGATCCTCCTCATGCTTAGAAGAGCAGCTCCATGACTGAAAAGCACCTCTCTTCCTCTTGGGCATGTCTTATGAGGAAGTAATTGTTAACCACTCCAGACTTCCCCTCAGTGGTTTCCCAAATTCCCCGGTTTGGTTTAATTTAGCTGGAAAACATATGAGTTGCTCTAAATTAAAAATGAGCAATTGTTCTTACTTGGCAGTTGTGGTCACACTGAAGTTTGGAACTAATTATGAAGCAAACCATCATAAATAAGGTCCTTTTTTAAAGACACTAATTCCCAAATGATGTCTGTCAGTATTGTTTTATCCCATAAATTTATCACAGAAGCTGGCTTGCTTGCCATCCTTTTTATCAATTAAATTATTCATCTATTTATTTATTTATTTATTTATTTATTTATATTTCAGCTCACTAGTTGCTCACAGCTGAAGAACACAAGAAATTTTGCTGCAAACATATAAAAGACCTACCTGAGGGTTGTCCTCTGGTTTGATGGACTGTCTCTGGGTCAAATGCAAGAGACAGAGTTTGCAGGTGTGTTCACAGCAGGACATCATCTAGGAGTGTATCATTAGAAGAATGAGGGGCTGTGAAATTGCTGCTGGCTGTTGGGCAGCACGTTCACACCACATGGGCTGCTGGACAGATGATGGGAGGCTGCGAGACTACCAGCCTCCTAGCAGGGAATGAGAAGGTGAGCCCAGCCCACTGGGCCAAAGTGCCTCTCTGGGTTGGACTTTCAGACTGCCAGTCATATGCCCCAACTGGTGCAGGTGCGCTGCAACACTAACTGCACAAATACTGGCATTTGTCAGCGCTGTCATCTGAATCCTGTCTTCCCAATATGTGCATCCCTACAAGCTTGACCCCAGGGCTGGAGATGCCAAGGCTCCCAGACAAAAAAAAAAATCTCACTTTGTGCTTACTAGTGCTTTAATGCCACGTGCATTCCTGCCTGGTGGGAGAGGAGTTCTGTGCTCCTGGGACGTATGGAAAACTCAGCCAAGTCGGTTGCTGGTGGTGGATGTGGTGCTACTGGAGGCAGCTGGGAGCTTGCTGGCCCTCCTGCCCGGCCTTGCCCCTCATGCTTCCCTCAGAAAACTCCCCGATGCTGACACCCACCAGTGCTTAGCTGCTCATGCACTAGTACAACTAGGCAAAGGTCAGGATTCTCTTTTTGCAAACTCAAGATGACAAGCAAGAAGAGAAAAATGCAAATTTTGTATGACTTAATGCAGCACTATGTAACAACTCCCACCAAAGGAGTAATGGATGTGAAGACCATCTGTCTGCAGACAAAAAAAATTTGTCAGAGAATCATCTTTGCTTTGGGAAAAGGTGGAGGCAAAACACTTGTCAGGTTGAAAAAGTGCAAGTTCTGGTTCAAATGAAGATATTCTTTATTTAAAAGCAACCAGTTATATTCAGCAAACTGGACAATATCTAATCAAGAAGCTGACCTTGGTCAGACAGATGGGCACAGGCTCTCAGTTCAGCTGATCACCTATACCTCATTATACAAGCACTAAATCTGCAGCAGATATACTAAAATGCTAACTGTGCAGCTTTGAATAATTAATTAGGGATAATTAATTAGGAATGATTAATTATGAATAATTAATTATGAATAATTAATTTGAATAACCAATTAAGGGAATTAAAGAATTGAGAAGAAATGAAGTGAAAAAACACCTACCAAAATGAAGGCAGAAAGCAGAAAGTCTACCCTGGCTGTAAATTTTTTTATCTATTCATTTCCCAAACACATTTTCAAAACTCAGTGACCTTTAAGTAGTTCCCCACACCAAATGCAATTAGTATTTCGTCATGTTATACGAGCTCAAGTGCGGGAATAGGGAACTTTTACAAACCAATCACTAGACTGAAAGGTCATCAAAGTTTAGTCACAGATCAGGTATTTGTTTACTCGAATAGTACCAACACACCTTCCCATACCCCACGTAACAGCTCACTGCCAGGAGCTGAAGTGTGGACCTTTGCCAAAATTGCTTTTGATGGTGGCTCCTCCTACGAATGCAGAACTGAGGGCCAGCCTGCCTGGCGCCGGTGGGTTTTGCTCAGAAAAAAACTGCTCTGCCACGTGGTGAAACGGGGCAAGAAACACCTGTCACATGGAAAAACTCATGGTTTCATGCATATTGCACTCTGATAGTGTTTTATCTGCAACTGGGCTCAGCTTTCTGCATTAATTGGTAACTCTTTATATAAATTTGGTTGTTATTGTAATTATAGCAGGTTATCAGCATCTGTAATGTTGTGCTACTCATCAGCTTCAGTCATGCTGCTTCAGGGCTTTCTGTGATAAAAATTACTGCAGTCAAAGAAGGACCAGCTACACAAACACACATACAGATACGTACAGACACATATGTCTCGAGTTTCATAGAATATGTATATAGTAAATTTTAAAAAAAATTGAGGAACACTACAGGATGATGTGCACTGCAATGCCATTTAAAATACAAGAATTTTTAAAAACAATATTAAGGGTGCTCTGAACTTTATGAAGAAATGAAAAGTCAATATACATTACTTTCTCCAGCAGAATCCACATAAGTAGTTATGCTATTAGCTCATCCTAGCTTACACACTGAAGCACCTTTTTGATACAAACTACTGTGAAACAGCAGAACTGATGTTTTTGTGAACCAATATAGAACTCTGGGCATGAGGATCTTTTCCATTCCTGGAATTAAAACCTATCAGAATGCTGGGAAAACAGCTTTTTTTCTCTTGAGGACAAACTATTGCTACACAGAGGTAAAGTACAAGTACATTCACAGGCACATTTCACAAGTACATTCTTGCTGAAAGTTGCCTGATTCATCCCACTTCATGGCACCATCTCCTTGGTTATTCCTTTTCTTTCTTTTTCCTTTGAATGAGTTATTTTCCACACATAAGAGGAGACAATTTAACCCTGAAACTGTTACTGTAGCATGACCTTTGGCTGTGAGTCTCTGATATTTGCAGTGGATATGAGGGTGGGTTCTCCTTACATACCTGAATGAGTGTGCGGGAGGATGAAGAAAGGGGAGAAATTCCCAAAGCATACAGAAAATACCTCTAGTAACTGGCAGAGGCCAGGCAAGTTTCTCTCGTGTAGCATTTCACACAAAAATTAAAAAAATGAGTACTTCACATTGCTCTGGACCTAAAGACTATCCACAATTGGAGCTAGAGTTTTCAGTCTTTTCTAAACAGCCAGTGTGGACTCACAGGAAAACCTGTCTTAGGACGGGATTCTGGAGGTCTTTCAGTCCAGCCTAATGCTAAGCACAGGGCTAATGGCAGATTTATCCTATACTTAATCACTTTCAGTGTGAGTTTTCTCCTGCATATCCTAGTGGGATTCCCCTGCTGCAATTTATGACAGCTGGTTTTTGTGTTTTTACTTGGGGCCTCAGAGAAAAATCCCTCATTTCTGCAAATATTTGTTATAATTGGCTACTGCAGTTACATCTCTCCTGAGTGCCACCTCTCCTGGCTGAAGGGATCCAGCTCCCTCAGCCTCTTCTGGTGTGTCAGGTGCAGCAGGGCTTCACCAGCTCAGTGGGGACAGGGAAAATGAATCTCTACACTACACACAAGAAAAAAAAAAGAAAGTAAACACCCACAGTCAGGCACGAGGGACTTTTCACATTTTTCTTTCCTGCTCTTTAAGGAAGAGGCATTGCATCACATGAGTTCTCACAGAGAAGTTTCTGAGGAAGAGAGGTAGACTTTCACTGCACAGTGCGTGCTTTCCCTGCTTTCTGCCGCAGGTACAACCTCTTCAGCACTCACTGTTAAAGGGCTTGGGTCAACATCTTAAAGATTACAGTTAGAAATTCCCAATGCTGTAGCTGCACCTAGATAGTAAGACATTTGAACATATCAAAGATGAAGATCTGCTGAAGGCTTGCAAATAGCAAGTCATTATTTGCACATGAAGTATTTATTTAAGAATGTGCAAGACACTGAATTGCACCAGGAAGTTAGTAGCCAACACCAACATTTATTAGGAACTGAAATTAATACGAAACCCCACAACAGCTCAAAACATTTTATTTAAATGACAGGTTCCCTTAAAAAATTGTCAGTTTTTCCTCATTTGCAAAGCCATATGATTATATTTTTTCTACTCATAAGGAGTGCTGTAGTTTGTTTAAGACATTGAGAAAACACCCACTTTTCTTTACATTGTGGATCCCTCACCAAATTATCTGCAGACAAAAAAACTACTAACTTGGAGACACGTGGAATTTATATTCCACAATTTGTTGGGTTTGCTTAAGTAATCTTAATAGTATAGGAAAGGTACCAGGTGCTCAGTCAGCCAGTACAAACCCCAGATAAGTCTGGAGAGGCACAACACAAACATTGCTCATGCTTTCTTGGTCCACCTACTGAAGAAAGGAAGGCTCAAAGCCTGGTAGTGCAAATTCTCGCTCTCTCTGACACACTGCCACCAGAGGCAGCTGAGGCAACTCCTGAAACATCAGTAGTGTGGGTAGGACACGACTCACACATTCATCTTGTAGGCAGTGGTTGGAAATCTCTGCACCTGATCACCACAGTCCTGTCTAGTCTGCAGACTGCACCAGGCTGACTCATCACACAGCACAAGAAGGCCAAGAGGCTGGAAGGCAGGCATTCAGAGAAGAAAACTGGAAGAACTGGAGTGCCTGTCTCCACATCTGTAATCAAAACTTCTGGTAGCCACTCTGGGCAATAAACCTTGGAAAGATCCAAGCTCCAGGGGTTTCCCTGGCCAAGGGAAAAAACCATCAGAAATAAAAAAAAAAAACCCTGCCTTCCACTCATCTCTTCTGCAGGTAGAAGTTTTTAAGCATCACATGTTCTAGCCTGTGGCTCAGTTCTGTGGTTGTGTTTTGAATTCTCAGTACTATCTCTCTATCATCCAAGGAGCACAAACTCTAGACCAGAAGTCTATTTTAACAAGTCTTTACCACCACTATCTCCAAATTACTATTGAATATACACACTGTAGTTTTACAAGCCTTTTTTTTTTTTTTAATAAATACAATGTTTCAGATCTTGTGTAGATATAGTTCCTGAGCATTCAGGAATCAGCGTGCTGAGGTTTTCAGGACAGAACACTCCACACTTAGCGGAATTGGTTTTCACACTTCTCAGAGGTGTTAGTTTCGAGTCTACTGCAATGTGACCATTTAACCAGAAAATTTTGATCACCGTGTGATTCTTAATGACAAAAAGCTTTGCTCCATATTCTTCTTAGAGGAAATGAAGTTTTGTGTATGTCAAATAAAATTGCTAGTTTTGCTGTGCACCCTGAAGCAACAGATAAAGTAATTCTTTGTACTTTCACAACCCAAATTCACAGTGTTCTATGGCAACTTCTGTTCAGATTTCGGGGACAGGTAGGAACTGGTACTATACTAAAAGCTGATATAAGGTCAGACTGGTACCTGGGATGAATCCACATGGAAAAAGGGACTGAGGAATGGCAAAGGTGCTCTCTACCTCCTTGCTACCACTGCCCTCTAGCCATTCAGGCAAGCTTTTGCAACCCTTCCTTACTTGTTATAATTTATCTCACATTTAATCACATTTGCAGCAGGTCATCATAGGCCTCAACTCTACCAAACCTGGTAACAGAAAGCACACAACACTACTTATGGTTCCTGTCTTCTGGAATGGGACTGCATGTGCCCTCCACCCTTCCTATAATTAAATGAGCTGCTATTAATTTGCAAAATACACCACAAAACACTCATAACGTAACACAAAACAGTCATACCCAGAAAGAAAATACAGTGTATTTATTTGTAGTCTTTTCACTCTGTATTTTCAATCTGAAAGGATTGTATTTACTCTCTGTGGAAGGGTATTTTTGAAGGGCTATAAGTTGTTTAAGCAGCCTTTCTGAGTCTGTCTTATTCAAATGATGTCAGCACAGGAAAAAGCCAGATCAGACCTGACATTCTACTGTGCACATTGCAAATATTTGACAACTGCAGGATTAATTTTGCAGAACACATAGCGAGCTGGCTGGCAGAACCACCTGGTTTGCCTGCTCATCATCTGTTTGTAATGCTTTTCCTCTTTCAAGGTATGGCTGGACAGTAGAAATAAAAACATGACACAAATAAGACTTCTGTGATCATTTAAATTTCTGTTAGTAGGAGTTTCAAGGAAGGCCAGCTTTCCTCACTCTGCAGCAAGTAATCCATTCAAATGGTGCAACCATTTAATCATAATCCTTGTCCATAATTTTTAAATAGAACATAAGGAGAGTCTCCAGGCTCAAGCAACAGAACTGGACTGAAGTTACTGCAGGCTGCATCAACACGGTCAAAGGGCAAAAAAGAAATTGCAAAGCTGATGATCTAGCTGGTAAATAGAATACAGTAACTGGCCACATCTAATTAGGCACACATATTTGCCACATACATCTCCCTCAAACAGTGTTTTGATTTTCAATAATGCTCAAGCATACACTACATAAGTAACATGAACTCAGCCATCTTCAAAAGCAGATTTAGTCTTCAGAACAAAAGCTAACAAAGAGGCAATGACACACATTCTTCTTCTGAGATTATATTTTCATATAAAAACATTTCAAATGTACAGTATTTACAACATTTCAATTACACACTTCAGCCCAATGGTTGCATCCATTTAGACAACATAGAGTATTAATAAACAAGGACTTCATAGTTAGAGGACTAAATTATAAAAAGAACACTGAAGAAATCTATGCAAGTCATTTATTTCATGAGATGAAAGGTGCTTTGTATTTGGTTTGTTGTTTTGGTTGCATGTTTTTGCTTTTTGGGTTTTTGGGTTTTTTTTAGGCACGCTGAAACTATTAATTTGAATCAAGTACAACATCTTTTACTTATTAATACTCAACTGTTTAGATGGTATCACTTCAGAGCAACTGGTTACTCCTATCCCTGAGAAAAACAGGTCTTCTCACGCAATTTTCTTTTCCTGCAATCTTCTAATGAAGCATTACATACAAATATGCATGTCTCTTCTAGGCAACCAGGACCCTCCATAGTGTCTTGTTTCCACAGATGTCAGTAGATTTGACAAGAATTATTTTTTTTAAACTACATTGCTGATTCAGGTGGAAAACCATACAAAAGCAGAAGATTTGATGCTTCTGTGCCAGCACGCAGTACTGCCACATTACTTCACTGTTAATTGTAGATCTAATGATAAAAAATTACAATGCCCACTCAAGAACAAGCACTGAAGAAGTTCTTAGAAATGCTGTCAAGCATTAGGCCAAATTTTTGTGATGCAATTTCTTTTACACAGGATATGATATTTTGGAGTCCTATATTACATCGTTTCCCAAATCGCCTTTAGGAGAGAGGAAGGGAGGAATGCTGAGCAGTCAGGACAAGAGTAAAAATCACCTGAAAAAGTCTGAAGTAGTGAAACTTTCTAAGTGTGTCATACTGAATAGCTGATAGGTCTGTAAAAGGCATGAATATTAAGTTATTTTGAATGTGTAAATGTTAGGCACTTTCATATCCTATGTCAAGGTGCTCTGCACAAATACCCAGAAGCTCCCCTCTTCATCACAATAATATTAATTTATTAAAATAAACTAACTTAATTAGGTGAAAATGCACAGATAAATACTCCCTGACAGCTTCCCAACTACACGTACATTGCTCAGGTACTTGGTAATACAGAACTGCAAAAGCAAAGCTAACTAGCTGTAGCTAGAAAGACATTCCAATTTCCTTGTCCCAAGAAGTCCTCACCCCGCAAGCTGCTGGATTGTATTCTAACAGAGATACTATGAGGCACTTGCCCTGTTTTTAGGCTCTCAGTACCACTACTGCCAACTGCTGAAAACAAGACTGGGAGAAAGAGAGCTTAATGACCTGGAAAGACATCCTTGTCCCACTGTGGCCTCACATTTTCAGGTACTCACAGCTAATAAAAGAATCCCATGCTCTGTGCACTCTTGAACTTTATTTCACAATTATAAAACCTGTAAGCTGGCCTGAACAATTTAAACATCTAAACTATTCTTGTGCTATTGGCTACTTGTTAAGTACACAGTACATAGAAGACAGATCTGCAGGGATGGTGCTAATTCAGGGGCTTTTGTAATTAGCGTTCACGAATTTTCATTAAAAAATACATTTAACCTTGTGATATTACAAGAGAATGTCAGTTGTGTGCATATGTGTATAGATATATATATGTGGTACAGTAAAAAGCACTCATGTTACTGTCCTTGATTTTCAGCTTACAAAATAACAGTGCCTTTCCATTACACGTGACTATCTGCCATGCCAAATTTTTCCCGTATGTTTATGATTTATTTCTGTGTCATTTCTTATTCATCTCATTGATCTTAACACTGTTGTTTCTAATTACGTCCTAGCTCCTGGCTGGGTCGTTTTACTTACACATGACTACATATGACTTGAAAGACTGGGAACAATGTACAATGTAGTTGTATTGCAGGAGGAAGAGAAAAGAATCTGAGACAGTCACTTGGTTTTAAAATGCATCTATCTGCATTCCTCTTCCAGTGTGGCAGCAAAGGAGAACCTTCCAGAATGTAAAACACCTAGTGATCTCTTATGTTTACACAAATCTAAGATGCTGAGTCTTAGCTCCTAGCAGCACCAGGGTTTCCACATGCACTGCTAAGAATGTAAATTTAATTTTCCAAGAAATTACATGCTTCTGACAGGATCTTGGCTTTGAGGCAGATATATCAAATGGAACTACAGCTAATTCCCGCCCTTCTTGGAGAACATCAATATATTTTTGGGGGGGCAAGACTGACAGAAAGAAAACAAACTACTAATTGCAAGTAGATATAATACTCTGAGCAGTTGCAAAGAAGATACTCAGCAAACTGTCTGATCAGAAACTTCTTCCCAAAACCAAGGTAACTTCACAGTTTCTATATATCCCTTCTGAGCGAAGTTTAACTTAAACAGTTATCTGACATTTATAAAGTCCTGAGGTATTTATTACAGTTCATATTTATCAACAAACCTCCAAACCCAGAAAGAAATTACATCAACTCCAAGCTCCGCACAAGACGCAGCTGCCTATCTCGTTAGCAGATAGACAGCTAGAAGCTTCAGATACAAACCACATAATTAACTGAAAGGTCAGTTCAGTTGTAGTTTCAAATGCAAATTAATGCTGATTTTTAAAAAGCCTTCTTGTAATACCAAGAGAGTTGTTTTCTGCACTTCTGCCATGGAGATACCTACACATTAATGGATCCCAAGCAGTAAGTCACTGAGCATTGCCTTCTAGGAACTCAACCCAGAACATGACATTGAAAAAGCTGCAAGGCAGTCTCACTATGTTTGAATATAATGCAGAAACAAATCACAGCCAGCTAACAAATACTGAAGTCTTTTGAGTCGGGTTTTCCATTACAGCATAACTACAAAATTCACATGCTTGATTTGGCTTTTCCTATAATTATCAAAATCCTGCTAAGCAATCTGTTACCTTCCTGTGGGTAGTGATGTGAAAAATAGCTATTGTCTTTAAATCTTTTGTACCATTGTGGTCAATATCTGATATATGCAGGAAAGGAAGAAGCCCAGAAACTGCTGTGTAGGCTAACTTCATCTTAAGAATACTCATATCACTGAGAAATATAAGGACAGAAGTACTACGACACTGGTTTTCCTTCAAAACCATCTGCTCTAACATGTTAACACTTCTGATAAACCTATAAAAATATCTTTTAAAACAAAGATACAATTTTGTACAAATGGACTAACTTGTATCTGTAAAGCATCCTTTTGTTCTGAACTAAGCTCCATTAATAATTACTGTAAACATATCCTACAAAAAGAAAATACCTATCAAATCTTGACTAAGGGTAAATAAATGGATTGCATGGATTTTAATTATTAAAAAAATATAAAAAGATAAGATCCTTATCCCTCAGTTTTCAAAACTACAATCTCTACACTACAGAATTCAGAAGGCTGTCAGATGACAATAGCTTATGAACTACAACTTAACACATTATTTTTCTGTTGTCTTTAGAGGGAGGTGATTTTGTGTAGTTCCTGAGTTACATCATAAAAAGGGGAAACATGGTAATAATTTTCAACCTACTAGAAAACATGTTTGGAAGAAGTCCTATTGATTTCTATTTAAGGATTATATTGTTCTAAGAATCATGATAAATATGCCCCAGAAGAAACAGGCTTTTGAATTTTGAAAACATTTTCTGAAGAATTTGTGCAACTACTGATTAGATATTTTTTTCCAATAATGATCAGCCAGCATGCTAATACATTCCAGAAGTATCCAGAATGTGACATGGTTACGCAATGTATTTAGGTGATCCAAATGGATGTAGCCATACTCAAATAACAGCAGTTTTAAAAACAGGTAGGTTTTTTTTAATCACAGGACTTAAGCTACAAAGTAACTCGTTCTTTCCCATAGTCACGAAATCCGGTTGGAAGGTACCTCTGGAGATCATCCAGACCAACCCCCCCTGCCAAGGCAGGGTCACCTAGAGCAGGTGACACAGAACACGTCCAGGTGGGTTTTGAATGTCTCCAGAGAGGGAGACTCCACGACCTTCCTGGGCAGTTTGCTCCAGTGCTCTGCCACCCTCAGTGTAAGGAAGTTCTTCCCCATGCTGAGGTGCAACTTTGTGTATTTTTAGTTTATGGCCATTACTCCCTACTTCTTTAACATGGAATCAAATTCTTAAATTATGCAGAAAGAGCTTATAATCATACTTGTCCTTAAAAGAAATATTAGCATTTAATTTAATAAAAAAAGAAGACAATTTAATAAAAAAAGAAGAGGGCACCTCCAATAATGGCAAAAACTC
Organism: Manacus vitellinus; assembly: GCF_001715985.3. Classification (NCBI taxonomy): domain Eukaryota; kingdom Metazoa; phylum Chordata; class Aves; order Passeriformes; family Pipridae; genus Manacus; species Manacus vitellinus. The sequence goes on along the minus strand of NW_021940604.1, from coordinate 9,874,034 downwards.
TCAAATGTTTCTTGCACATCTCTATCATAATCAAATAAAGGACTTCTTAAGCACTGTGTTCATTGACTTAATTTTGAAAAGGATCTGAAACAGAAGCGACTAATGGTATGTTTCCTGTAGAGTATTGTTAAAAAGCACAGAATACTATTTCAAATAGGAAATACTAAATTATATCATACAAAAACACTGCTAAAAGTGGTTATTATGAAATTTCCCTACATTTTTTATGCAATTTTCAGGCACTACTTTCACTTGTGTACTGGTTACTTTGGTTGGATCAGAAGAAGTACAACTTGCAGATGTTCACAATTTAACCCAGATTTTCCATAATCTTCAGTAATGCTGTTTTTCCTGAGTTAAACCTCTGGTTAAACACTTCGGTTATCCTGGTTACTCAGTTGGCCTGTAAGTATTCACAGGCTGTTCTTCACCAACATCTATCATCAACATATCTAATGGAACATGAGGTTTGTCATAGCCAGAAAACTTGAAACAGCTGCTTGGAATGACTTTTTGCTGTGTTTCTGTGGGAGAAACCTCTGTACCTGAAGAGTTACTGCATATATCCATTTGGCTACTGTCAGAAATGAAATAACTCTCTTTTACTTTGTAATTCTGTTCATCAGCATCAAAAGATACCTCCTCTGTGGTTTCCTGCACAGACTCCTCTTCTGCTTTGGCTGGTGCCTCTGGGGTAGGAACAGAAGATTCTCCTTCGCCGGAATTCTTAAGACTAACAGTTTCTTCTTCTGGCTCTATCTCCAGCAAGGTTACTTCACCATTCACTGGCAATGCTGACTGGCCTGACATGAAGCTTATTACAGATATATACTTTCCCTCCGATTTTGGCCTTATAAGTAAGGTGTCTTTATTTAGGTTTCTCATCACACTGACCTTAAATGAAAAAAAAAAAATTACTTTCAGTTTAGAGGTTAAAAAAAGATACAAGTTGATAATACAAATTTAAGGTCATTATAAGCAATCCCAAAACAAATTTGCAAAATTAGAATCGGGCACAGTCATTAGCCTATATCCATGTTTTCTAACTGTTTCATTGAAACTTTTATGCAATTTCTCAAAAATGCTTTTTCTGTGCAAACACATTTGCAAGGATCAAACCCATTTCATGTCACCCGCTGTATTTTAAGTCATTTGAAGTTTTCAATGTAAAGGAAAATAGCAAAAGAAGAAAAAGACATAATACTCTTCAACTGGCTAGGGAAAGCTTTCATACTCCATAGTTAATGAGTGTAACTTACAATGACTGTAACAATTTCTGACAACTGTCTCAAATGGGAGGGGAGCAAACTTTAGAAAGAGACTGAAAATGGCACAAGAACCTTTATGTCTACCTGATATCAAGCCCCTCAAGATTTGAATCAAACTTTAGTTGTTAATCAGTAGCTGTAGCTGGACAGGTATGATTAAGCAATTGCACGGTGAACATTGTATGCTTAGCTAATCTTTTATTTTAAGGAAAAGGGAAGACAATCCCGAGACGAATGGGCTGTCTGGAAGAGAGCTACCAGGAGTGAAGTCAGCAGAGCTAACTTTCCCCCCCTTACTGGGGGAAAGGTAATTCTGGTAGTAGAGATTGTGACCACCAACTCACTGACCACCTACTCAAAACAGACCCCAGACTCAAACGGAGAGAAGAACTGCACGTGCAAAGTAGTCAGCATGCGAAGGGAGAGAGATAACTAGCAAACAGGGGGTGAAGTACTAATTTATAAAAAGTTATGTAACTGTAACCAATGACTGCTGATGCCTTTTTTTGTTAAAACCTATAAATACTGTAAATTTTTGATGATCGGTGAGCCAGCCTTTTGTAGGTTACCACCTAGCTCATTACTTTGCATAAATTAGAGTAAAAAATTGAAATACCTCACCTCAGTGCATGAATTGGTGCTACACACCAGGTAATGAGCCTGTGTTCAGGACAACATACCCAGTAATCGTATCTATGACAAAGTTTTCCTAGTTATTTTACAGTGTCACTAAGCACTCCCTCAAATGCCGCAACAAACTTCAATGTTTCGCTTTGAAATCCCTCCACAGGGTGATCATATGAATTCCTTCAATGGCCAGGTTCCAGCTTGTTTTAAGCAATTATGGTATGCCTTCAGGCTGTTTAGACCCTTCTAATTTTTTTTTAATGAGTTCTCAAGAAAACAAACATATGAAAAACAAAGTAGGGCAAATTTTCAGCTGTTTGATGGTGTTCCCTAAAGATAACAGAATGCCTAGGGAGAAAGAGTTAATTAATAGTACCCTTTTCCAAATTTTGTAATTCCCTATATAGATGTGCCACAGACTATCAAGTATTATAGATATGCAAATTTATTAATAAAATACACAATCCCTGGGTTTTAGATACTTTGTAAAAAATAATCTCACTGAAATTTCAGATTGAGGCAAATTAGGAAGAAAGGGATGTAGGTAGGAAGAAGAATGGGGAAGAAAAATAATGTTAAGAAAAGTTACAAACAGGCATAAAGAACCTCCCAGTCTGTATTAGTCTAAGAACTGAGAGGGCCATCAAAACCAGACGATCAAATCTAACTGTGCTATTCAAGAGTCTTCCCTGATCAAAAGGTTGTGAGACTTAGGCTTCACATTCATACCTTCACAGTGTGCTAACTTCATTAGAACTTGCCTTCATCTCTCACTTCAGCTCTGTTATCCTTCCCCTCAGTAGCCCTGATATCTGTTGATGCTACTGTGGTTTAGGCTGGATTGACGAAACCATTGCAATTTAGAAAAAACAAGCAAACAAACAACAACCACCAGAAACCAAACAAACACTCCCTAGAGAGCGGTTATTTGTAATCTAAGTGAGTTTTACAAACAGCTGTGTGAGCACCACCAAGGTGAGACAAACCCTGGGGAATCAAGGGCTGTCATTGAAAAACTTGTAAAAAGTCCCTTAAGGTGGCTCCTGACACACTACAACCTAGCTGCCATTCAGCCATCAGTGTATCTGGATCTTCATTTTCTGTTATGTGGAGACAGTCAGAATACTATATGAAGAATATTCAGATTAATTTTCATGAGAATTCATGGAAACCACTAATTCATAAGATGCAGATGCTTAAAAGTTAGTTGCAAAAATCAGAATACAGTCAATAATGGGTAGATACTGAAAATGCTAAGAACAGCTGGTAGGATAATTGTACTATTTTTAAAACCCCTTTATACAGATATTTAAAAAAACATTGGATATTCATGCTTACAACACTGACCTTGAAGGGACCAGCATTTATATTTTTTCTAGCAAAAATCCCAGCAAGCGACAAGAGAAGATAGTTCTCTGTGTAAGATGGAATACTTGAGAAATGTGAATTAAAACAAAATATTAAAGAAACTATTGCTAAAACCTTCATTTACAACTTTCCATCTTAAATCAATGAGTACTTCTTTCTGTCCCTTTAGGATTTTCACACGGCTCTAAAAATCACAGTCCTAAAATATGGTAAGGGATCGCCTTGTACTCTTATACAGGTCCTGCATTTCACAGTGAATATACTTAGAGAGTTTGAGGATAAAATACCTATTCCCTCTACAACTACATCCAAGACTGCTCAAAAAGGAATCTCATTTTTCTCTTGGCAAGTTCCTGACCAACGCAAGATGGTGCAAAGGCACTCCCATTCCCAGCCATGAAAGAAGGAAGCGATTAGAAGAAAAAACTCCTGGGGATTTCCCAGTACCAAAGGTTTTCTAAGAGTCACTGAGTCATGACTACAACTTAGCAATTCATACAGTTGTTTCTAGCTTCAAAGATAAGAATCACATCTTATTACACTAACTGAAATGCCATTCAAAGTATCTCAAGCAACAAGTGTAATTAAGATATGGTCGCTATTGCAAGAAAAGTATTTGCCATAGGTAAGTTAATATTTTTTCTTTTTTTCGCGTTATCTAATACTGGCAAACTGACAGCCAGTGAGCTTAAGATGGACGTCAGCAGTATTTCCTGGCATATGCAGGTGCTCACACAACTTCCTGTCTCCAATGAGAGCACCTGAGCTTTCAGGACTTTCACTGTCTCAAGAGACAAGGGAGATATACTGCTGAAAGCCTGGCTCAAGAATACAGATAAATAACATCTCCCAAGCAATCTGTAACACTAAGTGTAATTAACAGATTCTGTCTTAACTTTCTTTTCTAAGGACTTATCCATGTATGAATTCCCAATAATTTCCAGGTGCACATTTTCTGGAGGAGAGTTTGAAAAGTCCATTTCGAATCTTATTGGGACAGTGACAAAAATCTGCATGGCCTCTGCATGATTTCACAACACACTAATGATGTGTAAGTTTACAAATAGAAGACTACGTTACTGCTCTATAGATGCTCACGGGAAAAAAAAACGTTTTCGCAAAAGATAATGAAGCAGCTTCTCTCTTGTAAGATGACAATTACTTGTGGCAAGTATAAGTTAAAATTTACAGGAACGATTACAGTTTCTCTAGATGAAAAATATATGTTGTATAACTAGAAAAAACAGAGCTGCAAAGAATATCCTGATTTGGAAGGGACCCACAAGGATCAGAGTCCAACTCCTGACTCCACTGAGAGCAACCTGGAAGTTAAACAATACATCTAAGAGCATGGTCCAAATGTTTCTTGAACAGTGATGGGCTTCGGGTAGTGACCACTCCCCTGGGGGACTTGTCTCAGTGCCTGACCACCCAGGTAACAATATTTATAAATAGTTATAGGTCTCCCTCAGCTCCTTAGCGATAAAGCATGATGTAGAATGTGAACTACACTGTGGTACACTGGAACCTGGGAATCGCAAGATAACGTCTAGCCCAGTAAAATGAGCATATGGGCACACAAATGAGTTTCTACAAGGTGAGCTCAAACGTGAACTTGGAGCACACATCAGAAAGCTCACAGGCATTAAGGAGCACACATTCTACTTGTGCATCCTTTAGATGTGATATCACAGTGGTACTGGGAAGCCAAAATAACTACGGATCCATTGAGCACAATGTCGTTCTGAATGAGCCATCTTTTGCTATAATGAACTTCACAAAAAATTACTCTTCTGTGCATGTAGGACATAACTACGTATTCAGACAATTACATACTGATGTGAAGATGACAAAAACTCTGCAGTGTCTCTACAGGCCCGTGTGTTTTGATATTGGGGCCTAGTTGCAGATTCCATTGTAGAGGTTTCTCTCATCTGATTTTTTGAAGTCTGCAGTGTGAACGGCTATTACCAAACTAGTCTCATGGCTCCATCACAGTCCATGGAAAGAAAAAGGAATTTTAGAGCGCATTTTGTCTGACCAGAAGTGAATATTATTTTAGAACAAGATGAATCATCTTGTGCTGCACAGGTTGATGGACTAGATTACTGCTTTATTACAAAGGGACCTTGCTCTGGCTTGTTAACCTCCACTTAGTCAGAGCAATCTCCTCCTAATATTCTATTCCAAAGAAAGCAGGGTCCAGGGGGATCTAGGCATTGAGCCAGCCCTGCACTATGGAGGGGTCATTTTAAAGGGTCTTGAAATTGAAGAACATGGAATCAAAGATCATGGGCTACTCTCTCTATAAGCTTTATGAGACTTCCTACACCCACTGAGAAGATACACTTCCTTTGATGACTGTTTACTACTGCCTCACATGGCAGTTCTTTAAAGCTGCGATTGTTAAGCTGTGACTAACTGGGACACCAGGAGGACCTTATAACAGTACTTGTTAGACACTCCACTCTCGCCTGATGTGAAACCAAGGAGTGCTTCTGCTCTTTAAGGAACATCCACTCTGTTTCCTAAGGACAGCTACAAGGAGCTTTTAAGATAGAGCAGCTGCTGACCTCTCTTGCCTGTGACTGCTCAGTGAGAGAAAAGACTTCCCCTAGTCGTTCTTCCCTCTTCCTACAGCTCTATTACTCCCTCCCTCCCTTTACTCTGCATAACTCTAAGAACACTGTAGCAGTTAGCAGTATTGCAATATTACCATTAAATGAAAAGAATCTCACAGCTGTCCAGTGACAGGACAAAAGGAAATGAGCATCAACTGAAACACATGGAATTTTATTTGAATGTAAGAAAAACTGTGAGGGTGGTTAAACAGGTTGCTCAGGTTGCCCAGGGCAGCTGTGGAGCCTCCTTCCTTGCAGGTATTCAAAAGTCATCTGGATATGATCCTGGGTAACCTGCTCTTGCTGAGCCTGCTTGAGCAAAAGGGTTGAACTAAATCTCAAAAGTCTCTTCTAACCTCAGTGACTTTGTGGTTCTGTATCTCTGCTACTAGGAAGAACACAAACCTGCCTAGGTACACACACATTGAGTTTTTAAGAACTAAATTCTCAAACTAGACCAACTACTGCTACTTCAGTTAAAAACAGACTGAAGTCTATCTCTAAAAAAAAATAAAAGGCATCTGGTTGCAGATGCTATCAGAATGTTAGACTGGCATAAATTCTAAACATCTATTACACCATGGTAAAAAACCCCCAAATTCCCAAACAAACAAAGAAAGAGATAGGCATAAAGATGTGGTAGTTATACAAGTTAAATAGCTGGATATTAAAAACCTGATGCAGATAAGAAGTCTGAACTTACCAAAGATTTAGGCAGCTTTATGTCCTTTTTCCTTAGTCTCTTGCAGCCACAATATACCATCAAGATTACGCTCAGGCTCCCAATAACACACACAATGATGATACATAGTACACCTAAGAAGTTAAAGCAAAATCTACTAGGAAGTTTGGAAAAACAAGCTCCTGGTGTATCATTTAGAATAACTTCAGAAATTGTAGTAGCTCAGAATGCTTAGCTGTAATGCGTGAATGTGTCGATTTACTACCTTTTCTTATTCAAGAAAACTTAACTGATTAAACTTTTACTGAGTAAATAAAAATTAGCATGACAGAAGATTTTCAGTTTATATAAATATAATCATGTTTTTATAGAAACAAAGGAATTTTATAACTAATTTTTTGTTCCTTAAGAGATGACAGATGGGGATGAAGAGATCTGTACATTTTCCCTGTGACAGCATATTAACTAATTACACACAGTTTATGTACAATAAAAGTAAAATGCGAAATTTTCCAAAACATAGAATTCTTAACTTTGACCAGTAAGATTCCACTAGTCTGACTCTCCTTAATGTCCTCCCCCTCACTCATACTGTAATTCTTGTGTGTACAATAAAAGCACAGCTGCTTCTATCAATTTTATCTCTTTTCTCTATTGAAATTTCAGGCCATAATAAAGTAATATTAAAAACTCCATAAGAAGTTATCAGAGATATAAAGTTGGGTCACTAGCTGCCTTTTGTTATCTTAAGAGACAAATTTCATGACCACAAGTTTATAGTCGCTTCAAACTCAAAAGTCTGCATACAGTGATGAGACTGAGCAAAAAGTGAGTTGTTAGAAGACACAAAACCCACCACATCTAACTCAGTGAATGATTCATTTGTTATTTGTTTATTACACCAATGATCAGGTGCAATGGAAACAGGTTTTGTGATACCAATGAAGCAGAAGAAGCCACCAAAAAATGTCAGGGCTACTTGAAAATTGTACTTGATCTTCAAAGGTCTTTAGAACTGTCAAAGTGCACCTGGAAAAGAATGATCATACTTTCCCTGTTTTTCTATTCTCCCATAGGCATCCCATGGCTATATCAGACCTCAAATACTTGCTAGATCAGATCTCTGATCAGATTCAGTATTTTCTTACTACAGTTTTAAAATCCTCTTACTCAATGTCTGCTCGACAGGAACAAGAATGCAGCTTTCCTCTGATGGGGTGCCAATCATCAGTTCTTCAAAAATTCCCTTTGCTGAAACACAGTAAGTAAAACCTTCAGCAGGAACTGTGATGTTGAGGCTACATTTATCCATTGTACAGTTGTCTGCATAGAACTCTTCAATCTGCGAAAAACCAGAAGACACATTATATGATTTGACTCGAGAGAACAATGTTACAGCACCTTCCAACACTTCCAAAAACATTAAAACACTATTACATATGTTTCCTACATTACCTATATACCTTGCAAAAGCTGTGTGAACTTCAGCTATCAGCTTACTGGCTACCTTAAGATGTTATATTTGATCAGAAAATGCTATTTTCCATCTAAAATTTGTGCTGTTCATAGTCTAGATTCACATTCCTAATTCACTTATAAAACTTGAACCAGGATGCATATGAAAAAGGTAACTGTAAGTAAACATACCTACTATAATTTTTCTCAAGTTCACCCTCCATGATTGCTAAATAAACTGTTATCAATACCTTGAAAGGTAATTTTCTTAAATGAAAGGTCTCTCTAGACAAGTGAAAGGGGTCTAAGTAAAGTTACCAATATTTTAGCATGTATGTACAAACAATAGTGTGGAATCAAGTAACTCTATCTTGTGTACAGCGAATGCAATAATATAATTTTTTTTAGAAACCATTCATTTGGACAACTAAAATCCAGACCTTCCAGTTACATATCTCACAGTAATGCACTCAACATTTTAGGATTTCAGCTTTGTTCTTGGTATCTGTTTGCTCCATTTGTCATAGGAGGAAATCTCCTGTTTACGCATTTACGGTAAACAAGTGTTTTTAATCTGAGATTTTATTTTCAGAACTTACCTCATTTTCACTCTTCCGAAAAGCCACCAGGTACTCAAGCTTTAAAAAAATGTCTTCAATACAAGAATGAGGGAATAAAAGATGGTAAATATCAACCACGATTTTATCACCATGCCTTGAGAGATTCAGTTTTGGTGGTCCTATTTTTCCTGCAAGACATTGCACCATAGCACCATTAGGCCAAAGCTTTTAACATAAAGTATGTTATTTATAGTTAGCTTTCCAAACTTCATCAGAGATTTGAGAAGAATTACATGTTTATTTCAATGCTGTTAAATTGCAAACCTGTCTGTTGCTTAGAAGTAGTGAAGGCATTTGGATACATTAATGAATTGGCTTCTAAAATGAAACAGATTGTCCATGAAGAATTCCACTGTTAAGCAATTCAACTCTCCTATATACATAAGGCCATAAAAATTCAGCTGACAACAGAAAAGACTAACAGCAATTTTACATACACATGAACAAGAACCAAACATGATACTGCTGACTAGATCTCACCATAAATCACCTCGGCTAAAAACAATATTGTACTGAAACAAAGACTACACAAAAAGCCAAACACATCTCACCTTGAGGAACAGTACTTTGGAAACCTGATTTCCCATGGCAATGGCCTCTGTGAATTTTTGGTGTCTAATGATCTGACCGAACATGAGTTTCTTGTTCAATGGGAAAAGGACTTTTTTCTCCATACACGGCTACCAAGTTTCTGGAAACTGTCAAACTCAGCATTATTACCATGACTTCTGTCCCCTAGTCAAACACTAGAAAGCAGCCCCTATTTCAAGTCATAGGACCACTGGATGGGGAAGGAATCATAGCAGAAAACAAAGAGGGACTCCACTCCTTCAGCTCCAGCATTGCAGAAATCAAGCTCTACCTAAGGCATAGCACTAGTAAGAGAATTTCGTGGGCCAAGTTCTGCCTGAAAGGTGTATGGTGAGAATGGAGCAAGCATGAGAGGAATTCTCTTGGTCTTTCCTCACTCTCTTGCATTTCCTTTGCACTGTCCATGCAATGCCAGGGCCTGCCACACGGTACTGCAATGGCCTGGATTCTAGACACAAAATTTACTTTTACAGTATTGATGTGAAAGACTGATTTTTCCCAAAGTAGCCCAAAGGATTTACATGAAGAATTGGTAACTTAGTTATCCAGGTACAGTGATATCCCACAGCTTCTAGATAGTACCCAGTACCAAAGTTGTCAGTACATGGCATTATAGTGTCAAGCAAGGCATAACTGCTTCAGTCATGCCTAAAGGTCCATAGTGTCCGGTGACAGTTTCCTGCCCTAAATTGGTGTCTGGGACAGCAGGGAAGAATAAGGAAAGGATTCACAGAGTGCACCACCAGCATCGCCTTCTTGCCTTTAGATGTTTTGAAATAAATATTCAGATACCACAGCATCAAGGCTAACAAGTACGATGGAATCCTACTAATCAAGCATCAGGTTTTGTTTCATCGCGGCTTTAAGATATTCCCAAATGAGACACAATAATACAACAAAAAAGGACAATTATTAACTTTCTAAATTTTGGGAAAAAATTAAAAGGTTTAGGTTATGATGCAACTTACCATGCCTTTGCAAAATAAATTCATTTGTCTCAACATATTCAGACTGTTGTGACCCAATAATAGCTTTAAGTCGAAGCCAGTGAGACGAATAAGGCTCACATATTTCCCCTGAGAGATCACAAAAATGAGCTGAAGTGTTCACACAAGTTGAGATGTCCTTATAGTCACCAAAACTGTAAAACAGACTGAGTAATAGTTAATACAATTCCAATTGCAGAATACTGTACAATACACTTCCTACCACAAAAAACTGTGAGCGTGGCCAGGTACTGGCAGATCGCCCAAGCAGGTTGCACAGTCTCCTTCCCTGGGGATAATCAAAAGCTGACTGGATGTGGTCTTGGACGACCTGTTTGGGCAAAGGGGTTGGAACAGATGACTTCAAGAGGTCCCTGCCAACCTCAACCATCCTGTTATTTGACTTAATTTTGCCTTAATTTACACTTGGACAACCTTCACCCTACACGACTTCAATGCATAGACACAAAACTGACTGAAATTTAATGACTGACTGCTTTTATGTGCTTCCAGAGAATATAAGGTACAGGAAATGACAAAACAGTAAGAACTTACTTGTAAGGCTTGATTTCCACAATAAAATGAGGAGTTTCAGACACAGGTGGATACTGCCAATGCAAAAGAGTTTTGAAATTTTCAGATCTTACTACAATCTCTGTTGGTGAAGGCACTAGAAGAAAGAGAACAATTGCACTTTGATAAACAGACCTATTCAAGTACAAGAACAGTCAAATGCAGTCCTAAATTATTTGGCAAAGGCAACATGGTAGGCATAAAAATCACAAATACTTCCCCTCAATGAACTAGTTTGTCACCAGTACAAACACATAAGAGCCCTGTAAGATGATTTATTATTCTCTTTCCTACGGAGACAGCTTTCATCCTGTTTGCAACCCAGAACGTCAAATAACCCATGCCCATTGAAAGCAAGTCCATCAGATAGCCCATATCAGGTTCATAAGCAGTGATGATTATACCCCTATGTTGGTATTTTACAGATATATCAGCAAGACAGATAGTATGAATTTACTCAAGTTAGAGGAGATTAGCCCAGCTCCTGTAGGTTTCTCTTTCCATTCAGAAATTCAATTGGAGCAAGTGGAGGGTGAGGGGGGAGATACCAAAGCTGGACTGTCAAGGCCAAAAGACAACAGGCCTGCTGGGGAAAGCCTGAATTCAACATGAATTTCTAACAATGACTTCTACCACTCCAGCAGTATTTTCAGTAACATGTGATGAGAAAAATGTATTACAAACATTTGTAAGGAATTTGAACCCTGAAGCTATAATGTAGTTATAGCTTAAGAAAGCATTCAAAGTACACTTAGTAAACAGCATCTGAGGCAATGTAGTAAAACAGCACAAAAATAAAAAGCAGCATTGACAGTTTTCCTTGTGCAGTAAGTATCTCTTCTAAACACAGTGACACAGGGATATCAAGGGAGTAGCTGCAGGGGAAGGAAAATTACAGGATCCTGTAACTATTGAAGGCTGTCACATGACAGGCAGAGAAAAGAAATGAAGGTCACTCAACCAATTTTAACTGTTACTTCTCAGCTTCTCAATGCCTAGTTTGTCATCTTTAGTAATCTCAATATAGCTTGTATGAAATGTTGACAGGTAACACATATTTGATCTGCTCTAGGCTGCTGCTTGTTCACAAAGCAAGTGCTGCAACTTCACTCTGTGATATTTTGAGGGAAAGTAAACAATTTTCACATCTTGAGAGCAAGACCACAAATATAACACATTACTGAAAGTAATAACAGAGGCTGAGATATGCTATCAACCACCAAGGTTTGATACATGTAACATAGATACTCCGTAAATGGTTCTGTGGTTTATGCTTTAGTACGTACAAAAGTGGTATTTCAGCTATTGGAAAAAAAGAAACACAATCATCAAATTCACAACCACATGAAGAAAAAGGTGACAAGTTGACAGAAGAGGTGTCAAGTACACAAATGTTACTTCAAATATGCAGTTTTAAGGTACAGTGTAGTTAGCCTTACTAAATTTAACTTTTGTGTACTATTATACAAACAAAACTGCTTAACAAAAGGGGTTGACCCCAGAGCACTGAAGGCGGTAGTAGATGTTACACTAGGACCCTTCCATCATCTGCCAAAGGTTTGGGAAGGTCACCGCTGACTGGACACTAGCCACTATCTCAGTGTACAAGAAAGGCATGAGGAAAGACCCAGGAAACTACAGACAACCATCAGGAACAGTCAACAGGAGTACACAAAGTGAAAGTATGTTTAACTGAATTATTATCCTTCCACAATAAAGTCATCTGCCTAGTGGATGAAGGGAAGGCGGTAGATGTACTTTTCCCAGATTTTAGTAAGGCTTTTGATAGCGTCCCTCACCATGTCCTGAACAAGTTGTGGCATGTGCAGGTTCACAGTGCACTGAATGAAGAAAGGGCAGAGTTCCAAAGCCTGCAGTGAACGGAGCTGCATCTGGCTCATGACCAGCAGTGTTCCTTGGGGCTCAATCCTAGGGCCTGTGCTGTTCAGTATTTTTACCAATGATATGGATGCAGGAGTTGAATGCACCTTTGGCAAATTTGCCAGTGATACTGTAATGGGAGGTGTCGTCGACCTTCGTAAGGCATGTGAGGCCTTGCAGAGGGATCTAAACAAATGCTCTTTATTGTCCAGCTCACAGCCACTTTACTCAGACTGGCTGACTTCTAATCGTTTCTACTCCAGCCAGTCCAGAGATTGAGCCTTGGGACACCCCAGCCTCATTTCATTCAGGCATCAAGAGTCTAGACCACAGAGGACATTGTGGATTTTCAAAGTTCTAATGTCTAATCTTTCTAGATGCTACTTCTGTCTATTGCCAATTAAAATGCATAATACTTTACATGAACACTGTTTTACTTAACCCATGATGAAGAATTCTTTTTTTTTTTAAACATTACACCATGTTCTATGTTGTTCAGCAGGCAAAACTGGAAGACGATGACATCAGCTAGTGCCACAAAGGTCACTTTTAAACATAAAACTCCTTTTAATTTATAATAAACATAAATGCAGCAACACTCAAACCATGACAAAGGCGCAAACTCCAACAGTGAGAAAGTGTGGAAAAAGTGAGAAGAAAACTGATCAGCAATTCATGTTGTGATGCATTATACAGAACACTCAACAAGTTCTAGTTTTCCTCCAGTTCAAATGAAGTGATTTCGATCCCCACTTCACCTTGCCTTGTAAGACAGCAATACTGGCTGACGAGAAGCCAATAGACATGGCAGCAAGAACATTCAATTTCACAGAAATTGAGATGTGTATGTGCATTGTAAAACAACATAAAAGAACTCCAGACAGCAACTCTACATCCAGAGAATAAAGGAATAAAAAAACAGAAGGCGAATCAGAGTTACAATTTTTTTAAGCAAACTAAAAGAAATTAAAACGTGCTTGGATTTTGAGGATAAAGAATTGGAATGCTGGAAAGCAAAGGTAGAAGTAAGAGAGGGGTAAAAGCAAAGACAAGCATGGTCACAGGGTGACCTAGAAGTTGAGCATTTAACAGAGAACAGAGGTGGAAATGCAACTGCACAGTTTATCTTAGCAAACTCACACCTGCATCAGTTTATAACTTGGACAGAAATATATTTATTTATATATATATAAACAATCCAGATTACTGCTGCCATATGCCATGGCAAAGACCCTGTAGGTGTGACTACTGTGAGATGTCTGTATACAAATAATCAAACATCTTCTCAATGTGCAATTATCTTAACTAACGTATTTAAGATTAAATACACATTTACATCTTTAGCAAACTTGCACAGCAGACATTAAGGAAACAGATGTGTGAGGAAATAAAATGCCAAACTCCATCAGAAGTGGAGGTTTTTTTACTGCAAGTATCTGCTGCTGCTTGATTTCAGGTTGCTAAGAAATAGGGGGGATGTTGGGTTGGGTTGTATTTTTGTTCAAAGTAACAGAAACAAGCGTAGCTAGTGGTATCTTCTAAGACTAAGACACTAATTAGAACTAATCCACTACTTACACACAAGATATGACGCAGTTCTGCTTCAAAAGCATCCATCACAAAGTCAGAAAATGCCTGCTTTTATCTACAAGTGTAACTTGTGAAGAACAAGTCTAACTTGTCTTATTTAATACATTCACTTCCCCAAGTCAAGAACACCACACTGCACATCTCACAAATCTCAGCTGGGTCAGACATATGCAGGCCATGTAGACATAAAGAAAGATTTCTATAGTAGTTTGAAACTTGACTATCTTTTTCGCTTCTGAAGAATACTACCTATGGAAAGTACTTACGAAATACAAGTTTGAAGCAGCCATATATCCAATAAAATCTATTCTTAAAGCATATGCAGAATGACTTAATTTTTTTTATATATGTAGATGTTCTAGCTGTTCACTGAGCTTCAGCAATTCATTGCCCAACAGCAAAAATTAGTTCAATGAACTGCACAACTGAGAGGCGTAAAAATGAGACAGCCTTTCAGCTGATGTTTATACCTTATGCAATTCTGAAATTCCTTCTCTCATTCTGGCAGAGGCCATGAGGCATTCCTGTATACTCAGAGGCTTTCATCATCACTGTTCACAAACGCGGAATTTAACTGGAAGTGCAATAATGCACGCAACAGAATAGGGTCTGATGAATCCAAATGCAGACTTTACTGTACAGCTATCTGAGACAACAGTGACCCTAAGAGCCAGAGAGTTGATTTACGTTGTATGTGCCTTTTAAACATCATTTAGACACTTGAATACAGATAGAAAGCGCAAATTCAAAGCTTAAAAAGACTGAAAAAAAAACCTAAGTAAAAACATCTTTTGAAAGCTTGCTCCTTTTTTAGATTTCCATTAAAAACAAACTAATCCTTATAATCCGCAAGTGATACATCATACGAAACCAGTTTTAAGCCACTTCAATAGGCCAAGAGGGACAACAGCTTGAACTCTGCTGTGGATTCATGCCAAGTGGGTAACTCATCATTTAAAGACAGCCAGCTGCAATGCTAACAGACCAGTCCCTTCTGGGCCCCTGACTGGGAAAACAGTGTGCCTCCCTTGTGCCAGCCTTGTGCTCTACCTGAGCTCACACATCCACTTTAACTCCACCCAGAAAAGGTAGTAGTCTTGATTACTTCACAAACGTAAAAAAGTCCTTCACCTTAGCTTTCACCATCACTAAAAATGAAGACAAGGGAAAAAAGATCAGAGATATTTGTACTACCCAGAATGCTTCCGCAAGACTCTGCAGCCATACACAGTGAAGAAAAAAAAAATGGAAAAAAAAGGTGACAAAAAGGCAGCCAATACTCTGAAAAATGGATTCAGAAGGCAGCAAGTCAATGCTAAGGATGAAAAATAGCAGATAAAAAGAATTCAGTGTCTCTAAAGGCTGCCATTTCCTTTGTTATTTTTGGACTTGAAGGGTTTGAGACAGTGACATATTTGACTGGGATGTACTAGATTGAATTTATAGCTGTTAGTGCTGTTTAGCTAGTAATGAGCAGGCCCCTGTGCTTATCATGGGGCTTGCTTTCCTGACAGTATATCAGAATCTAGTGCTTGTTGCTTTCACTGCTTGCCATACTACTTATCAGCTTCCTGTATTCCTTTCCTGGGAACATACTCATAACAGCCAGAGCAATGCACCAGGGCTGGCAGGTGGCCAGGGTATTGCTGCTGCTTTCTATGTTCCTGTACTGGACAGGAGCTTTGATGTGAACTTGAGTTGAAGGTACTGTTACATGTGAATGAGTCCAAAATGGAGCAGAGATCCACCTGCAGCCCATGGAGGACTCCATGCCAGAGTAGGTGGATGCTGAAGGAGGACTGACCCCGTGCTGAGCAGGTTTACTGGCAGGACCTGTGACCCCACTGGAGACACATGCTGGAGCAGTTTGTGAAGAACTGCAGCCCGTGGGAAGGACCCACACTGGAGAAGTTCAAAGAGGACTGTCAGTGGAAGACCATGCTGGAGCAGGGGAAGCAAAGATTCCCTTGCAGACCATGGTGAAGACCATGGTGAAGCAGGCTGTCCCATGAAGCCCATGGAGGACCATGATGTGGATTACACTAATGGCAGGCTCTAGCAGGAACCCCTTTTTGTAGCCAGGCTCTGGACAAGGGGAGGAGTTCATTGCAATGTTAACCCAATAACCTAGCACAAAAGGACCAGGGGTGAAGACTGTAATGAATGTGCCTTTAAACTGTTGTAAGCCATGATTTGTGTTACAGGAATTACTATAACAAGAACCACCAGAAACAACGGAGAAGCCTTACAAGAAACAGTTGCAATGCAGCAGTGCCCTGACCTGGCTTTGGTGCTCACTAATTCTAACACATCACCCCTCCTGACCCAAGAGAACATCACAACAGAGGCCAAAAGTCATGGAGTAAATGAGTTCAACAGAGGTTTTATGGACATTTTGCAGGGGTGGTCTATAGGCTAAGGGAATGATACCTGTGCATTATATCAAAGAATGGGAAGGGTGCTGGTGGTTAATGAAGCTATACTAATAGTGTGGGACCTGGACATGAGGTAAATGGTATGGATATGGGGTAGAATGTGCTGGTTTTAGCTGGGTTATAGTTAAAATTCTTCACAGCGGTGGCATGAGGCTGTGTTTTGGATTTGTGCTGGACACAGTAACAATAATATAGTGATGTTTTTGTTATTGCTGAGCAGTGCTTACACAGAGCCAAGGCCTTTTCTGCTTCTCATACTGCCATGCTGGCAAGAAAGTTGGGTTTGCATGGGAGGCTGGGAGGAGACACAGCCAGGACAGCTGACCCCAACTGACCAAAGGGATATTCCAGACCATATGATGTCATACTCAGTATATAAAGCAGGGGGAAGAAGGAGGAAGTGGGAGGGACATGTTTGGAGTGATAGTGTTTGTCTTCCCAAGTAAACATTACATGTGATTGGGCCCTGCTCTCCCAGAGATGGCTGAACACCTGCCTGCCTATGGGAAGCAGTGAATTAATTCCTTGTTCTGAACACCTTTTGCTTTCTCTAATAAACTGACTTCATCTCAGTCCATGAGTTTTCTCACTTTCACCCTTCTGATTCTCTTCCCATTCCCTCTGGTGGGGGAGTGAGCAAGCAGCTGTTTGGGGCTTGGTGGCTGGCTGGGCTTAATACCATGACAAACAGTCCACTAATCATTTAGATCCTCATTTCAATCTGTTCTGAATCAAACAAAATTGGTCTGTACTAAAGCAGAGCACAGCCATCTGGGGGGGCTAGAAGAGAGCTAGGAGCACTGCCCAGAACCATAGGACAGAATCTGAGCAGGAAGGGGTCAGACCTCAGCACAGGCTACTGAACACAAGCACCTGTCATGGCAAGAAGTGGAAAATGGCTGTCAGAGAAGGGTCTCTGCCCTCTGCCATGTTCTCTTTCGAGGTAGCACACCTGGGTTAGCATGCACCCCACCCCTTCTATGTACACTTCTGGCAGGCCAGGTACTAAACAGCCCATTCCTGCTCCTGTCAGAGTGCTGGAAGGGAGACTGTCAGCTGGCTTTGGTGGGGAGCTTGGGAGACTGGCACACACCAAGCAACAAAGTGCTGAAGAAATTTTGTGCCTGCTACTTGCCCAGCCTTCTCTTAAGTGGCAGAAGCCACATAGTGTATGTGGAAATGCTTGCATTTGCTTGCCTTCACTCGCTTTCATTTATCCCTCCAAAAAAAACACAGGACATACATTACTCTTGTAATACCACGCCTGTGCCTTGATGGTACTTACCTGACAAAGTTACTACAAACAAGCTTAAATTAATGCATGTAACAGCAATTCTATGCAGAAGGTTCTACCAGAAGTTCTCAAAAGATCTTAAATTCAAAAAAGAATTAATTTACAAATGAAGGGAGTACAATGACCAGGGGTAAAATTTAAAGCTTTTTTTTTTTAATATTTAGTGAAATGAACATAAATTATTTCATAAGAATCAAGGGTAAACACTATACATAGTATTTACAGCATTTTTACAGCTTCTATTTACGACAGGATTTTATTTTCTTTGGGCTCAAAGGTTTGACACTGTTCTATGGAGCTTTTAAAAAGCACTGTTTACGATAAAAATCTCCTCAAGATGGTAAGTTGTATGGAGACGAGAGGCAGACTCACATCACCATCTTAAAAAAACACAGCAAGCTGCACAGAATGGACACTAAAAAAAATGATGTAATAGTAGAAGCTAAATATTGTTTTATCTATTTTATGACTATTCTTCACTTTTATTATAGATGAGAAGTCATTATAATAGATGATATCTAAACACATAACTTTCTACCATATAATTTATTTTTGTTTTCAGCTGGACAGACAATTGCTATGACTGCCAGTAACCTGAACCATAAAAGAACAAATCAAGACCACCATGATTATCACATATAACAGGAAGTCAGCTGCACAAATGAACTACACATGCCCTTGGAAATCTGGCTTTCAATGTGCAAAAAGCACCTGAACTGCTACCACAGCATCCAAATCTTCTAATACTGTAATCTTGACCAGAGACCTCCTCTTGCAGGATACTAAAACAGAGACTGAGAGTTCCCATCAACAAGTGCCTAGCTCCACTGAGGAGTCACAGTTTGCATCAATGCAAATACGTTAGACACTCAGCTGTAGGAAATGCAGGAGGTGTTGCAACACCTGCTAGGTTGTCTGGCTTTCTAAGGAAAATGGTGTCCTACAACAGAATGTGAGGATGACTGGGCATTTCCCCATTACATACTCAGTCTTGAGATAAGTATTACACTACTGGCATACAGAAAGCCCTGCTAAGACTTAAGGAAAAAAAAATCATACAACTGTTGCCAATGAAATTCTGGATTCGCCAGTACAAGAGAGCCATGGAGTTCCTGGAGTGGGTCCAGCAGAGGGTTCAAAGTTGTTCAAGGGACTGGGGCATCTCTCCTATGAGTAAAGCCTGAGGGGACTGGGTCTTTTCAGCCTCAAGAGGAGAGGACTGAGGAAACTTCATCAATGCTTACAAGTCTCTGAAGGGAGGGTGTCAAGAGGATGGAGCCAGGCTCTTCTCAGTGGTGCTCAGCAATAGGACAAAAGGCAATGGGCAGAAACTGATGCACAGGAAGTTCCATATGAACATGAGGAAGAACTTCTTTACTGTGCTAATGACCATGCACTGGAACAGATTGCCCAGAGGTTGTGGAGTCTCCTTCACTGGAGATATTCAAGAACCGTCTGGACATAATCCTGTGCCACGTGCTCTAGGATGACCATGCTTGAGTAGGGAGGTTGGACCAGATGTGGTCCCTTCCGATCTGACCCATTCTGTGTGTGAAAGCATCATAAACATCCTTCAGACCTCCCCTTGTACTTCAACTCTTCCACTGTAAGTCAGCAAATCTGCTTGCATCAATATAATCATGCTAAGAACATTGTATTAGTCATTACACATTCAGCTAATATACAGCAATATCAATTAGAATTCACTTCATGATTTTTTTTTCACTGAAAATGTAAGTTTTTACTTAAATGATGAAGTCTCTGAAGGGCATGGTTATAACTGGCTGAGACCAACCCGAGTGCAAGTCATCAGGAAAATGCTGCTTGTTTTCAAAACCTAACTCAGAAGCATATTCTGCTCCTTTGAGCTGAGGGTTTGCTACACTCATAGGCAGAAAGACGAGATTTTTGCTTCTAGGAAACTTGCTACATCACCTACACCACAGCACTGGCTGTACTCCTACACAGAGTACATGTGTTGTGCTGGATTATAGCAGGTTTTTTTACAAGTGATTTACTGGTATTGTGGTTTTTACCTTAAAAATGCTTAATACAATGTAGAAACGACATAGTTTACTAGCAATAAAAGCACACCCTTAAAAGAAGTTAAGTCAGATCATGGAAGACGGAATTTAACATACCAAGTTACCCTACCACTCCAATGTGGAAAAGAGGGGAGTTTCCCCTGCAAGATTTACAGGTTAACAATCAGCCACCAACTCATACAAACTGGACAGTCAAGATGTAAACTATCAAGGGACAAGAAAGCAGGCAGATTACCATTTTTAGTACTCTTAGTCCACATAAGATAAATTTAAATAGACTTCCCATATGGTGTGGCCCATCCCCAAGGGCAAGCAAGTTCAGTCACTTCACCTGGGTATGGCTCTAAACTCCAGGACATCTCCATTTGCAGAATCCAAGGAGCCCAGGCACATAGCCAGCATTTCTGTGACCTACTGCATGCAGCGTTTTAGGTAAATGGATCTTGCTTTGTATGTGAAGCTAAGGAGAACACTGCTGCATTTATCTAACGTGTGGGCATGCTTCCTATATCGAGTCCTTTCATGAAGGGCATGATGTGCAACACCTGTATACAGCTCTCAATACTGCTAAAAATTAAATCTATGTTCTCATTTGACTTTGGATAGCAATCCCTGGTTTTAATGAGCTGCTCCAGTTTGAATGTAAACTTGAAACCTGACCACTTCTCTCATAATTTACTTGCCGCATCTCTGCACAAACAGCTCTCCGCTGGCCAGCCACCCCTTCTCCCCGCCAGCACTTGGCCGAAAGGTTCCCCCACACGCGTGGTCCAGGCCACGAGCCCCATGCCTTATTTGCGCTCCCCAGTCCCGTGCTCCCCACTTTCGCACTGAAATTCTCTGCCTCTCTGGACATGTGAAGTTACAAAGCACAGTGGAGCACGCCTGTTCGATGCGCAGCCTGCTCTGGCTTTGCGGAACAAGACGCCCGAACACCTGAAACAAGGGCTGATGCCAGCACCGCACGGCTGACGGTGCCGCGCTCCCACAGCCGGTGCGGGCGCTACGAGACGGACTCTCCGGCAAGGCTGAACCGAGAGCGGGCTCGGCCGGCGCCGGGGCTCCTCGGCGGGACAGCACGGCAACCGCCCCGGGGAACAGCGGACGACGCTCAGCAAAGTGGGGCGCGGCTCCCCTCGCCGCCGCCGGCTGCTCGCACTCCCCCGCCCGCAGGGGCGGCGGCAGGACACGGGCCGGCGGCCGCACCGGCAGCGCTCGGTCACGGAGCGCTCCGGGACGGGGTGCGGCACCGCCGGTCCCGCCGCCCCTCAGGAGATCCGTGCTGACCAGAGATAGATCGTCGGTCGGGCCTGCCCCTCCCGTCCGGTCCCGTCCCATCCCGCCCCCGCCGCCGTTACCTGCGGGGCGGCTTGCTCCCCGCGGGGAAGCCGCGCTCCGGCGGGGCGCCAGCAGCGCTGTTGAGCGCCAGGAGCAGCGGCGGCACCCGCTTGGCCGCTCCGGCAGCGCCTGGGGGGGACCGAGCGGAGACGGCCCCCGGCTCCTCTGCCCCACCGCGGCCCGCTCGCCTCCACCCCGCCCGCTGCGGCGCCTGCGCCCGGCCGGGAAGGGCGGATGGCGCGCAGTGAAGGGCGGTGCGGAGGGCACTGCCGGGGCGGCGCCTGGGGGGCGCCGCGGGAAGGGGCGGAGGCGGGGGTTGTGGAGCCACGGAGGCGGAGAGGGTTGTGGTTTGGAGTTGGCCCCGGGCCGAAGTGATAAACGCGGATGTCGGCCTCTGCGATGCCTGCCCTGACTTTGTTAATGCTGTGTTTTAAGTACTGTGTCATATCTGTCAGCCCCAGCCGCTGGAAGAGCCTCGTCCTCCTCCTCGTCATGTTGGGACTTGTGCTCTCTCCCCATTTTTTAAAAAAACACAAAGCGTTTACCCTGTGGAGTGTTTCAGAAACAGTACTCTGAATTAATACATGTAGAGGATTTATTTATTGAATTGAAAATAAATTCACATTAATTTATGGTGAGAGGATTTATTCTATTTTTGCAAATGTGTATGCACTTCAAAAAATTGAAGTGCTGCAAAAGCAGGATGGAGACTTCAACTTTTTCCACCCTCCTGTTTCTATGTCTCCTATCCAGTGTCCCAATGCCAGGTAATTCTGCACCTTAACCTTTCAGACTCGAGGCCACCCTGGGCCAGATGAGTAGATGAACACAGAAGAAACCTCTTCTGCTACACACCACCCCAGCTGTGAGAAGGATGTAGCAACTTTTTAAGCCCCTGTCAGACATTCTGCAAATGACACATTTTCTAAACCTAAAATGGAGGCACCTTGAGGGATCCTTGACGCCTGCACATCTCAGGCTTTCAAGGAGACAGAAAGGAGGAAACAGAGCCATTATGCTTAAGCTTTCTCATACCTGTCTTTGAAGAAGTTCAGCTGTTCCCTTGCCCTTATTTCCTGTCCCAGACTTTGTCTCACTTCCTGGGGAAAGGTGTGAAGAAATTGATTTTTTTTGCCACCTACCGTCCATATTTGCAAAACTGAGAAGACTTCACAATTTGCTGTGTGGGGAGGAATGAGTAGCAAGGGGAGGGGAGATCAGAAGCCAGCACTAGATACTGAAGAAAACACATCACTGTTACAGCCTCAGAAATTATGGTGTTCCCACAGGTGATGAGGTAGTGCTGTGGGATGTAGGATCAGCATGGGATAGAGAGCTAAACCAGCTGTGCTAAGGCTGAAGAAAATGAATTGTGAAACTACACTGACATTATGTAGTCACACTACACTCAGACTGACCTTTGTGCTTAATACAAGTGCAATAAAAAACTTAATGTGAGTACAACAAGCGCTTAACTGTCTTGATTGAAGTATTGACCACTCACTTGCATGTGAATTTTAACTTCCTGCATGGTGACATGCTTGCCTGATACTTTCTAACACAAAATGTATTTTCTGGCACATAATGACAGGACGAGAGGAAATGGCCTCAAATCGCATCAGAGGAGGTTTAGGTTGGATATTAGGAAAAATTTCTACATTAGGGGGGTTATGTAAAGCATCTTGTAACTTCCTCCTTTGCACTTCTTCCCATGCTCAGCCCAAGCGGTGATCATGTGTCTTTCTGTCAGAAAAGGTCCTGACGAGATAAACAACTTTACACATTGTGGAACAAGTTTCCACAGCCTTTTGCTTGCTTGTTTGCTTGCTTGCTTGCTTTTTTAGCTATCACTTAGTTGTGTCACAGTTATTGTGCCTTCACATGCACGTGCAGCAGCATTTTTGCTATCCTTGCAGAAGTAGGTACAGGACTTTTGCTTCACTTAGTCTGAAATGCCTGCTCCTTTGATTCACTGTGACAGTCTTTGCACCGCCTTTTCCTTAAATGTCATCATAAATAGAAATCACAGACACAAAGAAGTTATTGCTAACCAGAACTTTCCCCCGTGATTAAAAGCACTACCTGTGTTCACCTTCAAAAGGCAAAAGCAATCAGACACCACCTCTCCCCGCAAAAGAAATGAAATAAAAAAGTGCTCATTAGTAAACATTTTGCTTCTATACATCCCATTAATCTTTCAGGAAGTTCACTGATCTTTTCATACAGACTTATGACAAAAATATGCATTTTGATCTTCCAGGAGTGTCATTCCTAACTCTCTAACAGTCATTTCAAATTTATGCACATTTTTATTCTCCTCAGCTACCCATTCTGTCCAAATTCACAGTTCCAGGAGCCACAGAACTGAGTCAATGAGCCTTGAAGCAATCTAAGCTGTGCTCTTATCAGAGACTTCTGTCATTCACTCCAGAGGAGAAAGAAAATGTCCCACTACTCAGGAAATTATCTCTATCCTAGGATTAGAGCTCTTTTAAATGCCCATGCTGCATATCCTGTAATTAACCTTGTAATTAACCTTGTAATTAACTGAATCCTAAAGGAAGAAGATAAATAAAGCACTGTGAAACTTGTGGTATCACCAATTGCTATTACTAGTCTGGTGGCAGCTGACTAGGGTGGCCGCCTCTCCAGCAACAGTGAACTCTACTTATAAGTCAAACATCAAATCAAAGACAACAGGTTTAAATGAGGCTGAGGAAGGTACCTGCTAGAATCGTAAGGGGAAAGAAAACAAAGAGAGACAGGCAGCATGGATAGATTAGAAAGATGGGGTTCCGTGCTGATGAGAAAGTCTCTAAAAAGCTGCAGTGTTTTCAGCATGACGGTTGCTCAGCTGTAGCTGCTGCACTGGCAGATGACCTCTCATGCTCTCTTACTTGTGTTTGTCTAATGCATGGCTGATCTGATATGCACCGTGAGACAAAACTAGCATAATGGGCAGTAATGCAGACCAGCTTTTGCATGGCAGCCAGGCTGCTGTCAGACTGGGACAGGTATGCTCTGATGGTTTGGGATAGAGAAAAAGTAATTAACATTCATCAAGTAAAGGAGAGGGCGTAAATTTAGTTGGATCTGTGAATAAGGTAAAAGAAGAAAAAACAGGAGCTTCTTGCTTTCTTAACTATATTTGAATATTCTGAGACCTTTAAGAAAAGAGAAAACTTAGAGACAGTAACTTAGAGACAGTTACTGCATTTGGGAGGTGGGTGTTTGCTGATTTGTTTTGCTTTTTTTCTCCTTATACTGTAGTCTGTTGTGCTTTATATGTTAAGTTTAAGCACAAACCTTCCTTTGTGTTAGTATGGTTGCTAGTCATATCCCCAGATACACATCTGAGTAAAAGGCTAACCACCTTGCTTGGCAAAAATAGCATTGTTACAGGAATGAGACTAATCTACCTTTTTGGTTAAGAGGTGAGTTGGGTTTGTGTGGCAAAGTTTTGGTAGCAAGGGTGCTACAGGGATGTCTTCTGTGAGAAGCTGCTGGAAGCTTCCTCTGGGTCTGATCCAGCCAATACTTTTGACAATACACATTTTACAGAATAAGATATTTTATGCAAAAAAAAGTGAGAACCATAAGGTATTTTTCAATCCTCCTGACTGAGTGAATTCAAACAAATTTATCTATGCTTATATTTGTTGTGATTTTGCTGATATTCTTACTTCGTCGGAGGCCCCTTTATTTTAATTTAAAAGTAATCTAAGAAACATTTTCCAGTCAGAGCAAGGTATGCAATATATTCTCTTTGGCAACAACCACAAGAACATGATATCTGAGTAACTGTGGAGTGCTGAGCCAAGCAGTAGGTGTGTAACTCACATCAGCCATTTGAAGTGCTGGTTTTGCGTAGTGAGGGTATTTTAGGAGACAGGATATGAGAATGAGACTTGGGAATCAGCAACATAAGTCTGTAGGAAACCAGGCTTCGTTAATTCTGCTGGTCAAAAAATTTTGTTATATGAATATGAGTTTGCTAAAGCAAGCTCAATTATCTGGAAAGGGAGGAGGCCAAATAAACTGTAACTGAAAAGAGTAACAGAGGAAGAAGGTGGAGTCAAATAGATACATCAATATATTAAAATGCCAATGTGTATACTGGTACTAGCCAAGCTTTTGTTTCTTTTCCACAAATATCCAAAGAGAATTAAACAACTATTGCAATAGATGTTGTACAGTTGATCAGCAACAAGAAGAGGAAAATGAGGATTTTCAGATACTCATTTGTGCACAATGTTATGATTTTACCCTTAGGTGAAGTTGAGATGGGATATGCCTCAGTTCAGGATCCAGATGGAAAAGGGGTATTCCTGAGCCCAGATACTGTTAGGCTTGTCTAAGGACATGTGTTGCTGATAGATAGCCTCAGAGAAATCTCAAATGACAGACACTAGTTTTCAATTAATTTTTTTAATATCTTTTACATATGCACCCACCATTCCAAATTTATCAACAGGTTTTTTTGTTACCTTAACCTTTTGTTAGGTGTAATTTGTTGGGCTTATGCTTCCGTTGTTTAAAAATAACTACTAATATTTGATAAATTAGAGGTGGGTTAGGAAACTGGCGCGTCGATTGAAGCCACAATGAGTACATGGTCTTTATTCTATGCAGTAATTTCTTTTGTTGGGAAACTTGCTGTTACTGAGCTGTGTGCTAATTAACAAGACTGTGGACAATGATATCAGATGGTTTTTATCAGCTATCAGGCTAATAAACTGTAAATGTGTTGCATTCAGTAGAAAGAGGGAAATAGCAATTCCAGCACTTGAGGAAGCAGATAGATACCTTCTGGAGCATTGCACTGGGCTGCTCATGTCTCCCAAGAGGACGATGCAGTCAGGAACAGGGGCTGAAAGGAGCTATTCTGATCAACAGTTGAAAGTGGTATCCTCTCATCTGAGGAGGGGCTAAAAGTGCTTGATTTGTCCAGTCTGATAAAGGAAAAGGCTGAAAGAAAAGGCTCCTCTCTGTAAATATTTTCGTGTTTTTTAAACCAAAAAATAAAATTTACACAAAATCAAGAAATAGAAAATGTTCCTGCTAGAATTAAGGCTGAAAATTCGAAGAAGGTTTCTGATATTCACAAGATTAGAGCTTGGAACAGTTTCCAGTTAAGAGTAATGGGAATTAAAATGTGGTTAGTTATAATAAAGGTTATTTATGTTATAAATAATTACTTGACAACACTACCTGCTATAAGAGTGAAAAGTGTTCTGGAAGAATGTATATAAATATTAGCTGCTAAGAATATTGTATTTGAGAACTTGTTTTTCTTGTAAAGTGTATAATTGATATCCTTCAACCCTTTTTTTAAAAAAAAGTTTCGTAGGACAAAAATCAAACTACACCCCCATAAGAGAAAAAAAGTCTTCTGACAATTCTTTGAAATAGTAGTGCCAAAAGAGAAATAAAACCTGGTGAAAGGAGAAAAAAAACACTGGATTTAATAAGGAGTCTTTCTGTTTTCTACTGGCCATGGGTTTAATTTTTAAGTGTACTGAAACAAAATGCTCAGCAGAGCTGCACACAGACTAGATAGTTCAAAGATCTGGCACAATTCTGACATAGCAAGATGAATGAATGAATGTATACATACACTGTATCAATTAAGAAATTAGTTGTAAAAACAAAGATGTCAAGAATGGTTTAGATTTTGTAAGACAATTAATTGTGCATGAGACTGATCTGTAACAAACTTACACAGCATGTAGGATGTAAATAATTCTATTGCTTATTCTATTGTAAGTAATTGCTATTCAACAAACAGGCAACTAACCAACCAATTAGTAGTTTGTGTGATTTTGTTTTCCTGAATTTTTCCTCACAATAAACTTTTCTACAGTTTTTTATTTTTTCCCTGAAGAACAGCATGAAACTTGTGGTGGTTTTCTGTTACTGGAAGGAGAACCAGGTAAAGCCAAGGAGTTCAACATCATGCATATGTCAAGAAACAGGAAGTGATGTTAGAAAAATAAATTACTTGGCAGTAGAATTTCCTTGTTAAGGTTTAGGGCTTGATGTGCTTCAATGATCTCAGACCTAGCAGGAAGTTAACAAAGCTTGGGAAGAAGGATGTACTACTGATAGCGAACACAAAGAATACCAGATTTACAGGAAATAAGGTCATTTGGCAGAAATCCTTCTCCTTAAGGGTGGGTTATCACAAATTCCCAAGGCAAGAAAGAAAATAACAAAGCCAGCTCAGAAACTGTGCTGAAATCAGCTCCAACTGGATAAAAGGTAATTCTGATGGGGAGATCATGACCACCAACTCACAGCCCACCAGCTCAAGAAACCCACAGACTCAAAAGAAGGGAAAGACTGAGCGTGTGCACTAATCAGCATAAGAAGCGAGGAAATAATTCAACCAGTAGAAGGTAGAACACTAATTAATAAGAGAACTAGGTAACTTGTAGCCAATGAATATTAATGCCTTTGTTTGCTAAAATGTATAAATAGTGAAAAGTTTTGATAGTCATTGTGATGACTTTGTGGATCTGCCACCCAACACCTCTTTCTGCATAGAACTGTAAATAAATCAAATACCTCAGCTCTATGTGGGGATCAGCCTCTTGCACACCATGTGAAAGAATCTATTTTCAAACAACAGGAGGATCTCAGAAATGATGTGTAAAGATAAAACCACTCCTCTAAAAATTGTAAAGCTGCGGACCAGACACGCATGGTTTGTCCAGACTATACAGGTACAGTTTCTTATTTCTTTTTCTCTAAACTACTGATGTTCAGTTGCAGAGCTAGTAATCACTTTTCCAGGAGAGACAGTGGGAGCCAGAGATCACAAAGGGCTGTGTGTACTGTAGATGTAACACCATCGGAGTGTGATAAGTGAAACAACAGCTTTTGCATTCCAGTGCATTTTATTTTGTGGAGCAACTTTCTATAAACTGCAAAACTTCACTGCAGCTGGCGGACACAACTGCAGTTGTGCACCAAGGATATGCACACCTTTTATAGCTGAAACAGTCAGAGCTACTGCTCAAACACAGGCCACTATACAAGTCAGAAGCTGAGCTTTGTGAATGTGGTAGTAAGGGGCACGTGGCAGAAAACAATACTCAGAAGCATGTGGAGAACAGGAAGGAAAAGCGGAAAAAAACCCCTCTAACTATGTATGGAAGAAATAATTAATAGGGAATAAAACAATGACCAAGAACATTCTAGGAAGAGCAGCGCTTTGGAAAGAGCTTGTCTGTAATAGAAAATCCCTTTCTTCTTGTTTGCTTCTTAAAATGTTCAGGTTCTGTTAGAAAAGTAACCATGGCTCAGTCTTCATTTTTTGCTCCTAAAGGAAACCAAAATCACTGTAAGATTCTGCAAGAATCAAAAGGAGTAACAGTGTGTTCAGTAAATAACAGCAGGTATAAGATAAACAATGAAGACCCAAGACAGCACTTCCAACACTGTGGATCTTGTTAACATAAAGTAAATGTGAACTTTGTTTTTGTGTTACAGATCAAGGATGAAGTCTTTGTTTTTATATTGGTTTCACAACACTAATAATATGGTAAGAAGCAAAAAGTGCTCCTTTTTGCATTTTCTTCCTTTTTCTCCTGATGTTATGCATTTTGAGCAAAATTTGATAAATGTTAAGACATGTAATGAAAGCCCACTCAGATTTTAAGCAGTGACATTAAAGTACTTATGAAGAGACTGCCTTTCACAGGATTTTCTTTGTCAATCAAGATACTTTTGGCCAATGAAGTTTATCAGCAATTTTTGGCTGCAAAATGGTTCCTGTACCTTCTGTTAACTTTTGTAGTTTCTGGATGGAGGCCAGAAAATGTGTCTGTAGTTTTTAATATTTTTTTTTCTATGGCAGCCTATGTGCTGAGATGTTTCACCATGTGCTGCAAGCCCAGCCTTCATATATTTGCAACGCACTGTATACCCCAGAATTTTGAAGAGGAGAGCATGAGGTGTCTGTGCTGTGCCTGCTGTGGCTGGGAGGGGGTTGTCTTTGGCTGACAACACATGAATAAAGCTGTAGGTTACGGAAATGGGGAGTGGGTCTAAAAGGGAGCCAGAAATAATTACTTAGTTTTTAAAAGCAGAGATGTAGCAGAGGACTGTGTTCATTGCCAAGTCTTTGAATGATTTTGATGAAAGAGGAAGTGTGTATTTTTTCAAGAGGCAGAAATTATAAACAAGCTTTTGTCTATCCAGTTGCTGCTTTTCTGAGAGATCAGTGACTTGAGTCATGAAGCTGAATGTTATTCTTTGTGCTGACACTTACAGGTATGAAGCTTTCTGCTGGAAAACAAATGTTAGCTATTTATATGTTTCAAAGCATAAAAAGTAGATTACTAGATTTAATCCTCTATCATAAAGTAGATCATTCAATTGCTTCTGTGTTTAAATGAGTGGTCATAATATATGCCCCAAGAGCTGCAGTCCTGACATTCGTTGTTGGAAAAGGGAGGCAAGCAGGCAAAATATAATGATTGAAACCACCATACAGACTAACATATATTTGCAGAGGAAAATGAATGTAAACATAGTAACTACCCTTCTTTACCTGTCTGAACACATGATTGAGTGATCTGTTTTGCAGACAAAATTCCCATAGCAAAGGCTTTGCTATGTGAATGTATCTTGGGGGATAAACAGAAGTGGGTGGCTATGGTGAAGAGGCCTCTGCCTTTTCCTATGTGTCTCTGTGTGGCTGTTGCTATGATTGACCACAATGTCTGCTTTCTTTTCCTTATGAACTTGACAAATGATTTGGATTTCCTGTTATTTTCAAATTCATGGCTGCCAGTCTAATGTATGATCTTCAGGACACACAGAATTAATTCCGAGGAAGCTGTGAAGAGTCTGCTAGAGAACCAACAAGGAATGTTAACACAGTAACACCCAGGCCAGTCTCAGGTGCACAGAAGAATTAAGAAAAAAACAGCTAGAAGGGTATTGACTAAAACACTTCATGCTTCCAGAGGCAAGAGTGCAGAACAGAAACTTTTATGGGATTTTAAGAGCTGCCGAAGTGTGTAAGTAAAAAAGCTAACTTGCTGGTATGACCTGTAAAAAGAGAGTAAGCAGTCAAGGAGGTGTTGGTTTGTTGGGTTTTGTGCTTTGCTTGTGGGTTTTTTTTCCTCAGAGATCGGGAATGTCGGCCACAGTCTGGTAAGAAAATTTAAGAGAGAAGACCTGTAGATATCTTTGTTGGTTTCCTGCTTTAGTCTTGCATGTGTTGTAACTTCAAGGGAAAGGATAAATAATGCTTTAATATGGAGAAATGGATAACAAGTCCCTCTGAAGCAGTGTCAAATGTTAATATGCCAATCCCTAGGTGAATCTGACTACAAAGTGAAGGGGTGCCTGGTGACTCTGAGACCTTCAAAGTCAGAGACTTTGGGATCACAGATTTATCAAGGATTACAGGGGTTTTTGCTCATTAGCCCTCCTTTCATCTAACTTGATCTCCTCATCCCCACTGCGGTACAGGCAACTCATCCACACAGCACTGCTTCTCAATCCCTCCAGCTTCCATCATGCTCCTCCACAGCTACCAGCCTGCACAGCATCTTCTGCCACACCCAGTCCCCATGGTTTCCCCCTTTTGCTCCAAAAGCCCATTGCTTTGACATGTGTGACAAACACAGTAGTCCCATTTTTTTTTCTTCACGTCCAAGGGGCTCAGGTAGTGATGTCTGGAACATGTTTGTTTTTAATCTCCAGCAGTAGTTGTTTAGATTGTAGGGATAGATACAACTTCGAAAGAAATTGTAATGGAAAGTTAGGAACTTGGTTTTCACTAGGAAGGCTTTCTGCCTAAATGGTAACTCTTTCTCAAAGGCAGTTTCAATGCTTTCCCCCAACCCTGCATAGCAGGAGAAGTTCTCAGTCTCTCTCCCTGATATGTGAGAGGAGAGAGAGAGCCCTAACAGACATGCACAGAGGTCTTGGGAAGGCGGAGGAGAAACAGAGAGGATAAAAGGGGCCATGAGGGGGCGGGAACTCGCCTTTTTTCCCTGGAGGCCCAATGCACACCACATTATAAAAAAGTGGTCCTTGCATCTGAAATAAACCTTTTTTTAAATCCTTCCACTGCCTTGGCATTCTTGGGAAGAATACCTGCATATGTTTAACTTACAAGATGTACCTGTGCTAAGGAATGTTATGGTTGGGGAATCACAGAATGGTTTGGGTTGGAAGGGACCTTGAAGTTTACCTAATTCCAATCCCCTGCCATGGGCAGGGACACCTTCCACAAGATGAGATTGCTCAAAGCTGTATACAACCTGGCCTTGAACACTTCCAGAGATGGGCATCCACAACTCTGGACCTGTTCCAGTACTTCACCACCCTCACAGTAAAGAATTTCTTCCTTATGTCTGATATAAACCTTCCCTCTTTACGTGAAACATGCCTGGTGTGTGAAACTGTACAGCTGAAGCATCTTACCCCTACTAGTGACTCTTTCTCTGGGGCTGTTTTGCTGCTACAGCCACTTGTTCAAGATCATTCTGCTAACCAGCCACGCACCACTAGCTACAAGTGCACAAGGAAGTCGAATTTGTTTCCCTTAGCACTAAGACCCTGCGAATTAACATCCAGTCTTCCTGCACTGTCACAAAAGACTGAGTGTTTCAGCAGTCTGTTCCATTTAGTCTTAGAAGGATTTGTAAGCCCTGCTGTGAAATCTGAGGCTGCTGAGAATGAATGCATCATTACGTGTCTTTCTACCTGTGCCCCCAGAGGCATCTGTCGGATCAAACTGGAGAACTATTTGTACGTGATACGATACTTGCTATGGATTGAGGGAGTACTTAAAGCTGGAATTCTAGCATTGCAGCATTTGTAATGCATCTAAATAGAAAAGAAATAGCCTGATTTAGAGAGTAAAGGAGGTACAAGAAGAAGGGAAATACGAAAGCACTGGCCAAGACTTGGGAGCCAGGGTTCAATTTCTAGTCCTGCTGCTGGCCTTGTCAAATGACTTTGTACAGCTAACATTCCAGCACTTCCTCAGTTTCCCCTCTTTCTAATGAGAGGAACTAATAGGTGCTATCGTTAGCACATATGTTGTGTAGTAACCGTGGAAGAAATCAAATCTGTGTTTGAAAGGCAGTGAAAAACCCACTGACTGAATTACATTTCTGTCTACAGCTGGATATCCCTGAATTTTGCATTAAAAGAACACATGCAGGGAGAAAAGGATGTAGCTACTTCACTAATGTGCATTTTTAACATAGTAAAATCTGCAAGCTAAGCACTGAAGGACTGCTAAATCTAACACAGAGGGTTTTACATCACATTTTAGTTGATTGACTACAGTGTCATTATTTTAATAACATATAAACATTCTCAAGAAATAGATTCTGTTCTCAAACCTGGAAGACTAATAAGATCCCATCTGTATTGTCTTCTGAAGGTAAACGTATGTTTGGCTGAAATTACAGCAACCTTATTTTGTTTTAATTTCACATCACTTGCTTTCTGTTTTGTCCGAGCCAGAGTCTTACTATTAATATACATAATAATAATTCTGTAGGAGAGCAGTCAGTGGGTAAATTCATAGATTCATCCTGCTGGTAAGTACTAACAGATCAAACTGAGCTTTGCAGGTCTGACGTTTTGACTTGCTAGCTTCTCCTTAAATTTAGTAACACTGGTTCCGTCTAGAGTCAAAGCAAAACTTTGTATGGGAACAGACTGAGGCCATCAACTGAATGTAGTTTGCATTCAGGAAAATCTAGAAGCGTTATCATTGAACTTATGTTTTGGGGCATATGCTCGTGGTGAGGAGTTTTATCTAACTGTGGTAATTTTCTACTTCTAGCAAAACTGTACCCAAATGTCTTTATATTTTTATAGGGAAAAAAATAAAGTTCAAATTTAAGAGGAAAAAAATCGAAAAAGCACTTCCTCTGTGTCCAACTGTGACTTCAGAAGTACAGTATGTTTGTGAGGAAGATGTGCAGAATGCTGCTATGCTTCTTAAAGTAACAATATCAAATATTTTCTTGCTTTTCCTTCAAATCAATTACAGTTGGCAAGGTGTATATCAGGTTGCTTATGGTGTGAATAAAAAGGCATTGATGTCACACCTTTTACCTGTTTAGCATCACATGGTGCCAGTAACAGATTGATGAGGAAAACTTAACTGCTGAGTTTGCCAGGTCTAGGCTGTATTATCAAAAAGAGGGTCTCTCTGTATGTGCCCTGTATCACACACCCTATGTGTTCACATACCCTATTCTGAGCTTCTACATACCCTTTCCTAAGTGCCGTCATGAGGATACGGACTGGATGGACTTTTGGTTTTACTTAGGATGCTGGTTTTTTGTGAGCTCCCAATAGCAAGCTGTATATCAGAGAGTTAATCTAACTCTGGAATGCATAAGCAGGAGAACACCGGACATAGAATGGATATTATGCTATAACCATACCATAATTAGGTAGATACTTCAATCTTGTGAATGTTTATGCTGCCTAGATTGCTTAAAAATTGTAGAACATTGAGGAAAGAATAATTTGAGATCTGGAAATTACTCCTGGTAAAAAGAAACCAAACCAAGTCAGTTAGTACAGTTTATCTGACAGAAGGCAAATTGTGGTCTCCCTAGATATGGAAGAGGTTTCTGATAGAAGATAGATAGTCACAGGGAAACTTTCTAAACAGATGCAATGCAAAAAAGTTATCTATATATTTCTTAGCAATATATGCTGTCAGAACAAATTATGCAGAAAACAGACAGGATGTTTGGCACTTGATATGAAATCAAGAGCAAGAATCTTTCTTGAAAATAGACCATAGCTTAACAGAAGTTCTAGGATGAATGCAGAAACTATTAAGTGTAATGCAGAAATTAAGAAGTGGTCACACTGTGCACAAAGATGGACTAGGTGATCATGATCGTCTCTTCAATTATACGAGAATACATAAGAGTCTGCAAAAATTACCAGCTGTGGCTGGTAAAGAACGCTAAAGGCTCACATTGCACAAGAGTGCTACATGATAGAGAACATTTCAATTACCACTTCCCTCAAAGAGTTTTGAAACCCTTGTTCTGTACTGTCTGCAGAACTGTAAAAATAGAAGGGAACCTCTGTTCCTAAATAAGCTGACATTACATACCACAGGAAGAAGAAGACAAAGAACCCTTAGAGATTTCATAAAATCTGTTTCTTGCCCCGATAGTGCTGACCATATTGTGCTACCTCTTTTTGACCTGAGCTGCTGATATTGAATGCCAATGTCTTCTAGTAGGAAGGAGAACTGATGACAGAGCATGTTATTTTCCTGACAAAATCACAGTTTACTTGCAATACTATGTCATAACTTCTTTGTAATGGTTTGGTTTGGTTTTAACTTTGATATAAAGAGCTTGAAAAAATCTTGCTGTTGTTGGGGCTGTGTGTGTGTGTGTGGGTTTTCCCCAATTTTTAAAAAAATTCCAGTTGCCTCTTTAGATGAGGGATCCTATGGCAATGGAGAGATGCTTGATATGTTAGTTAAATGGTCCCAGGGGTTTTAAGTTACAGCTGTGATGCAACTTGCTTTTGTGTCATCTAAGTGTACCTTTTGTACTTTCTTTCTGCTGGGAGCTGTGCCTCATTGCCCAGGACGGTGGGAATATATCTTGGGAGACCTAGTCCTCATGCTAGCTCCTGCAGAAACAGGGTAAAACACTAATGGCATTTGAAATGCTAGTATAATGCCTGTCCCTCAGGATGCTATTTTGCTGTTAGCAGACCAAACACATGCTGTGTCACTGCCTAACAAGTTCAGCACCTGACTATCCTGGCTATGTGGCCCAGAGTTGTTTGGGAAGGTCTTGGTGACTCAGGCAGCAGATTGTGGGGAGTTTTGACTATGCCAAAGACTGGTATCCAGAGGCTGCTGACATGGTTTTCTGCAGAAGACTGCACTACCTCTTTCCCTACTCAGGTGCCCTGGAATCACAGCATGAGCAGGCACTGTGTACTTACTCACAGCTGTTGATAGTAAGTCCATAAACTGGACACGGAGTTCCATGAAAGCTGGCTAGAGATCCCTTTTTCTGCTAGCACAGTTATCTCAGGGGCTATGAATGCCATTTTCAGCTCTTGCACAGTTGAGGGATCTGTATTGAAGGGATGTTGATGGCCCGGTTTGCTCCTGACCCAGATACCCTGACAGGATTTTGCACTCCAGATCTCTTCTGGGGAGAGAGGAACTGGTGTTATCAGCCTCCTGAGAGGGTGACTGTCCAGGTGGGCACTGCTCTAGAGGAGGTGTCCTGCCACTGCAATTTGGGACGCTTGCTGCTGGACATTTGCTGCTGGTCATCTCCTGTACATGTCTGTTAATCTATCATACATGACAAAATATCCTGGAACCACAAAAGTGTTCTAGGTTCCCCTTATTTACAAACAGAGAGGAAACTCACCTTATGTATAAAGCCAATAGTTAGTATAAATCAAATCTCAGCAGTCTAATACAAGAATTATTAGTAACTGTTACAGAAAGGGAAAGAATAAGTTCCTGCAGAAAAAGTATCAGTAATGATAACACAGTTAAAATCACTATACACACACTTCTTAGTTTCTACCTCTTTTCACAGTGTTTTGCTCATCCTTCCTGTACACCTCTGGCTACTAAGGTTAGTGGTTTGATTCTGGTGGAGGTGGAGCGGATGTTAAGGAACATTGTCAGCATCTGGAGTCCTTCGTTGAAACAATGCTCATGGTGATGGTTTCTTGCTTTCTTTTTGTATGCTTGCTAACATGCTTTTAAATCTTGCTTTATTTTTGCAGGCCTGCAAATTCACATTACATCTTAATGAACTGTATCTTGATACAACTGTATCTTGTATGTCAGGTACTATTTCTCTGTTCTCCTTGTTGCCCTAAGATTAATTTTGTCCAAATCTGCATTTCTTTTTTCCGTCTTCTTTCCTGAAAGAAGTAGATATTTCTGTTCTTACAGAGACATTGTTACATAATTGTTTGAGAGCCAGCTGAAGCTGGCAGTTTCATTACGGCTTCTCATGTGGATTTTGCTCCCCACATAGATGAGCTGCTGAAACAGATCTGATGGGTGTTCTCTGCATTATGAAACTGGACATGTTATCGCAGACTTCAACAGTGATTTCAGATAAGTAAGCCAAATTTCTCCAGAAGCAGGTTGAGGGTGCTCATACAACTCATCATTGTTCAGCTTCTAGAACTGGGGGTTACATCTGAGCAAGGGGCAATCAAACAACTTTCCTTCAAAGTTTTATTTAAAGCATGGGTGTTTGGATCAGCTTTTGCATCCTTTGTCTTGAGTGGGGAAATTTTGTTTAAAAGCTCTTTGTTTTCTGGCCCTTCTGTGGCTGAGAAGAGCCAGAGATTTCATTAATCAATACAAAAACTGAGGGTACAGAGAACAACTGAGATTTCTGCATAAGCTTTGACTTCTGCCCAGTTCTTCTTCTATTCTACACCCAGTTCTGTATAATATCTCTAATATCTTTATTAATGATCTGGATGAGGGGATCGAGTGTACTCTCAGTAAGTTCATGGACAACACTAAGTTGGGTGGGAGTGTTGATCTGTTAGAGGGCAGGAAGGCTCTGCAGAAGGATCTGAGCAAGCTGGATGGATGGGCTGATGGTATGAGGTTCAACAAGGCCCAGTGCTAGGTCCTGCACTTAGGTAACAACAACCCCACGCAATGCTACAGGCTTGAGAAAGAGTGGCTGGCCAGCAGAAAAGGACCTGGGTGTGCTGGTCAACAGCCAGCTGAACATGAGCCAGCAGTGTGCCCAGGTGGCCAAGAAGGCCAATGTCTTCCTGGCCTGTATCAGGAATAGTGTGGCCAGCAGAATCAGGGAAGTGATTGTCCCTCTGCACTCAGCGTTGGTGAAGCTGCACCTCGAATCCTGTGTCCGGTTCTGGGGCCCTCACTTCAAGAAAGACATTGAGGTGCTGGAGCATGTCCAGACAAGGGCAACTGAGTTGGTGAGGAGTCTGGAGAGTAAGTCATATGAGAAGTGGCTGAGGGAGCTGGGGGTGTTTATACTGGAGAAAAGGAGGCTCAGGGGAAACCTTATCATTCCCTAGAACTACCTGAAAGGAGGTTGTAGTAGCAAGGTGGGGGTCAGTCTCTTCTTCCAGGCAACTAGCAACAGGATGAGAGGACATAGCCTCAAGATGCACCAGGTTCAGGTTGCACATCAGGAAGAATTTCTTTACAGAAATGGTTGTTAAGCATTGAAACGGACTGCCCAGTGAGATGTTGGAGTAACCATCCCTGGAGGTGTTTAAGAAATGACTGGATGTGACACTTAATGCTATGGTTCAGTTCACAAAGTGATGATTGGTCAAAGGTTGAACTTGATTTTAGAGATTTTTTCCAACCTAAATAATTCTGTGATTCTGTGACGTGTCCATGCTCTGAGAAACAGCACAGTAGGGCCATTCTAGCCTGGCTGGCCATGGATCTGCATCTTCTCTGGTGCCTAATAAGACCTTTCCTGCAGCTGCAAGGATGTGTATGTGTGTGTATGTGCATGTCTCTCCCTTTTCTCAAATTTCTGATGTGTAGCAAGGGTGGTGCCTGCACTGCAGCTTTCCTCTCAGCAGGAGCTAGAATCTTTCTCTTTTTTTAATATCTGGGTTTTTTTTATTTTCATGATATTTGTAAGAATTCACATGGTATTTAATTGAAATTGTCCAATTCATTTGCAAGTTATTGGAAGAGAGGAAGACCACTAATCCAGAAGTACACATGGGGGGATCACTCATGCATGCACATAACCAACTACTCCCCCCTAAATGGAAATGAGGCTATAAACATTTTAGCTGTAAACTGTATTTGCAGCCATTGCAACAATTTCAAGTCAAAAAAATAAACAAACACAAGCATATGGGCAAAAATACAACAGTTTGTTTTTCTTTGCTGATTCCAAGTGGCAAAACTAGAAATCGACACTAATACATAAAATAAACATCTATTTGAACTTTTGTTTTTGTTGTTGCTGTTCTACTCATCTGGCATAAATTAAAAAAAAATCTTTTGGGGGCTGTGATTGTTTTAACCTGCCGGTATCCCACTTGAATTCATCAGAGCAAAAGACAGCAAAAGCCTTTTTATTGTCCAGCAGGCACCTACACATGTTGTAAGTGAAGTTCCATCTGGTCACAACATCGTGGATCATCTGGGTAACAGCCAGGCTTCATTTGCTTCATGTCCTGGACAGCATGAAGGCAGACAAATAGGAATATTTAAATGACTGACCAACCGCAACCGAGTTTGCCCCTGAGAATTCATCTAATAATGGCTGCTCACTATGGAGCAGTAGTGGCTCTGTGAGTTGTTTTCTATTTTAAATGACTCAAGCTGGGCTCCGAGGAATGATTTAGCCTTTTTATTAGATGCCAACAATTTCCTGGAGACACGCTCTGGCCCTTATCTTGGAAGATCTGGAGGTGGATGTTGACCGTGCCTAAAATTCTCCCTTGAGAAACCTGCACTGTGTAGCACAGCTGCTATTGTGGGCCTGGCAGAGTGCTTGTATGGGGTGTATTTTACACCTGTGCAGAGGGCGCCTAAAGCTCTACTGTATCAGAATTTTCTAGGCCTTTGAAATTATTCACACCTGTTTCACACAAGGGCAAAAGATGGAGAATACGAATGCACCGCTTAGTTCGGCTTAATCCATAACCTGAGCAGCCCTCAGAGAGACTTTTGGTGGCCAGTACCACCATCCTGATGGCAATGGTGAATGGGTAGAGACTTCCATGGTCTCTACCTCCCAAGCTTCCCCTGCTCCCCAGGCTGGGCAAGGGCAACTCACAGCTGGCTGTGATGCCCTGCTGCCAGATGTATATACCTTTTGGGAAACTCTTCTCTGCACACCTGGAGACAGATGCTGGGCTATGAAAGGGTGGCAGACAGCTGCCTAACACAAACACCTGCAGTTCCAATTACAAATCTTGACGGAGGCAGTGCTTGCTAGGTGAGTAATACCCTTCACCTGGGGCAAGGAGGATGTGCAAATTCCAGTTCACTGCGTGAATGGTAATAAGTGCTTCCAAAAATTTATTCTGTCTAAAAATACTTTGTTGGCAGAGCCCAAGGAAGCCTTTTAAAGCACTGCAAATCTTTTTAAGTTCTGTAAGTAGCTCACTGCTTGTTTATAATAACAAACTTATTCAATAAGTGATATGGAGAAGTAGTTGAATTTACCTTCAGAGTCAACTGTGAAAAGTATTCCTTTCTGCTTTAAAATGTGGGCATTTTCTACAAAGATGTCATTCCTGTGAGATCCTGGAGAAACAATTATCTAGGAAAAAATGGCTTAGATCCCACAATAAAATCTATCAGGATGGTGCATGGGCTGTTCCTTTCAGAAAATCTCAGTAAGAAAGTATCTAGATGAATTACAGGGGCAAGTCTATCACAATTTGCAGATAGTTGCTGTAGAGGTCGTAGGAGTTTACAAAATTAGATTTGAGAACCTTTTTGTCTGTGTCACTCTCTATATAACCTGTATCTAAAGACTCAGACGCAGGCACGAACATAAACTTCACATTAGTGAGGTCAGTAACACCAATGTCATAACTCGCCAGATAAAGCTGTCCACGAGCTTAAGGAGGCAGTAAGTGAAGTTTGGTTCAAATCAAAGTACCTCAAAGTATCCTTTCCTTTCTCGGGCGCGGCAGTATCTCCCCAAATCCACTTGGAGTCACTGTAACACAGCGGCGGGGCCGGGGCCGGGGCCGGCCGGGGGCGGGGGCGGTGGCAGAAGCGGGTGGTGGCTGCGGCCGCCGGCTCCATCTCTGCATCCCCTGAGGGCGCTTCTGTGAGCGGTGGGACTGACCGCCCAGATCCAAGCTGCTGATAATAACTGACCCTTCATTTTACATTTGCTTGAGTTTACGGTTATGAAAGCAGATATTGACATAGTGTATTTTTCTGGACGTTTGAGGAATACGTTTATGTTTCACAAAGTGCTGTAAAAGCAAAACAAGACAATTATTTCATTACTGCTTCTGCACTGTGCGTGTTCATGTGAGGTGCATGGCCCCACTGAGGGCATGGGGTTGGTCCTACAATCCTGTATATCTGTAGACATATGCTTCTGTGGAGCTGGAAGCTTTGGGAGAAAGGGAAACATGACTGGGAAAGAACCCAGTGTCAAATGAAGACTGCAAAAATGGACAGAGATTGACAGAGCACAGCTGTTGAGGAAAACGTTGGCCTCGGATTGTAAGCTGTAAACAAATGGTGTATTTTACCTGAAGAATTTTAATTTAAAACTTCCATCTCTTTTCCCACTACTGTTATACAGTAAGTCTCATAAATGCTGGAAGAGATTAAAACAGAAAGCACTGTACATTATTCACTGTACACTGTAAATTGATACAAAGCATTTTTAGCATGCCCTTTAATAAGATGTTGTATAATCAAGTCAACATGAAAATTGTTGTCCTTGGCAGAGAGGTAAAAAAGTATCATATAACGGTAAGGAACAGTGTTAAAAGTCTATTAAATTATTACCTTACACTTTCAATGACTAATAATGACTTGAACGGATATGAAACCATTTCAGTTTTATGAAGAAATCTTGGGTGTATTTCAGAGATGGGATGATTTTCCCTGGGCAGGAACACCATAGTCATGTTTCTCATGAAACATTCTGCTATCTTCTGTCCCTTCTCCACATTATCATTTGCAATCTGGATATTTAGACCATGCCAAAGTATCAAATGAGACATTTACTGTACCACTGCTGCCCTAGTTGCTACGTCTCTTTTTGTCTCGAGCATTTTTATTTCCAGGATGTCTTCCGAACAGTATCCTAAGGCACTAGACAAATACATATTGCGTTTGTTTAGGAAAGGATCGAGCCAGAATGCAGAAATGACGCTGATCAGGCTTCGATCACAGGCTGCAATTCTCGGGACAATCCCAGAGAGGCTTCGGCAATCGGTATTTAACAGGATTTGTCAGAACGGTAAACGTGGTGTAAAATGCTGAATAGGAAGGAAGCTACTGCCTTTAACCTTTTAGCGGCAAGGGATATTTTGAATCTAACTTAAAACATACACATCAGCCCTTGTTATTCTGAATAAAGAATATATTGTGTTTCTGCCTAAGAGCGATGAAACAATAATAATTAAAAAATTATTTCAGTCATCAAAAAACAAAAGGCTTTTAAACAATAATCATCACATAATTATATTTACACAAATTTGCTTCTTGGATGAATATTATGTTATGCTTAGGAGCAATTGATTTATTTAAAATTGTTTTCAACACTGAACTTATAATGATTGTCATAACACTGATCTTGTCAACAGAATATGCTGAAAAAAACCAGAGGATTCTATATGAATATTTCTATAAATGTGTTTACTTACCACAGAATAGGACACTGGTATTTTGCAGTGTTCCAAGGTTAAAATAGACTGCAGTGCTGTGCAGGAGAACATCAAAATGGAGACTTCCACAGTGTCTGGAGGAATCTGAAAACCTTTCCCACATAACTACTTAGGAAAAATGCTGTGTTTTGCTTCTGGCTGGGTAGGATTTCAATCCATCTCAGGTAGACCTGAATCTTAAGAATGCAAATGGTAATATTTAATTATATAATTTTTTTCCTTCAGCTACTTACTTGACCTGAATTATGCTTTCCATCTGAAGCCTAATTTTTCTGTACTGAATAGCATAATTTCCGCTATCTATGTAATTAGAAATGAACAAATGCACACTTAATAGTTTCCACTGTGGCAAATGAGATGTTTAATTTAGTTCCTTTACCTTCATTCTGTCTACTCAATCCAGCCCCAGTTTGCACGCAACCTATTTCTGCAGCAAACTCTCTTTCTATATATTATAGAATGTATATATGGAGGGTTTTATATGATACTTGTGATTTGCTTTAGCCTTGCAGATTTCATAAAGAGCCTGAATGCAGAGGAGTTGAAGAATCTGAAATATTCCCAAGAAATACAGGTCCAAGCAAAAGAAGACATTTTCAGTTTGAGCATTTTCAAAATGAAGATAAATCCTTCAATAAACTTCCATAAATGTGCAGTCTCTTTTGTAGGAAGTGCTGTTACAGAAACTATTAACTGCAGTTTAGGATTGTATATACTATAAATGTGGTCATTTGGCTCTTTTTAGCAAGCAGTGACAGCTTAAAATTTTCCAAATGAGCTGTATCACAGCATTTTTTAAGGTAATTGTTGCACTAATTTTTTATTTGCTAGATAGAAAGTGCTCGATGGTCAATAAAACACAACTGTAAGGAATTAATGAATTGGTGACTTCTGTAAGTACATAAAAACTTCCCTTTAACTTCATAAGAAGGACTTGCTGACATGGAAGGTGAAGCGGTGGGTCATGTCAATTTTACTATATGCTGCTGATACCTATTGCGCCATGAAGGATTTTTCAGTGCAAAGCCTGGAGTTCAGTAGTTGGCAGTGAAACCACTCAGAATTCCGGGTACATATGTTTAACTCATGTTTCTGTGATACTTCCTGGGTTAAACCACTCACATTAATTTGATCTGAAACTTGCTACTAGATTTTAGGGGACATTTGAGGTGTTCATAATTTATATAAAGGGAAACCAATTTCTTGTGTTATATGCCTAGCAGATACTTTTTGAAGCTTTTAAAGCTAAATATGCAACACCTGCCTAGGACATTGCCCTGGGGCACCTCTGGGGTGATCACTGAGTTGCTCTGCAGTAATGGGATCCTCTCACCTCTTTGCAAAAAGAGCACCTCAGGTGAGTCCTTCCTGACAACAGAAGAAGGATTAATTAATTAAGAATTAGGAAGTGTCCCAAAAAGGTGAGGATCCTGGTTTTGTCCCATGGTCATATGAGAATGGAGGAGAGTGAAATTCAGCCCAGGGAGCCCCAGGAAAGGGCAGGTCTGTGGATGCCTTTGGAGACACGCCACTTGCACCCAGATGGCCCTTTCTGCCCTCTTTTGACCTGCTTGGCATTGCCACAGGGAGAGGAGACATGACCCTGGAGCAGGTGCAGGTACTGATGTCTATCCAGTGTGGTGTGTCAACAGGGACCCCCCAGCCTGGAGCACCTCCATGAGAGTAGGTGTTTC
This sequence comes from Manacus vitellinus, assembly GCF_001715985.3. Lineage (NCBI taxonomy): Eukaryota > Metazoa > Chordata > Aves > Passeriformes > Pipridae > Manacus > Manacus vitellinus. The sequence continues at coordinate 9,830,566 of NW_021940604.1, read as the reverse complement.
TTGAATTTGGCAAAGGATGAATGAGGAGGAGACCAACTTTGGTGTGGCATTGCTAGAACATCTCCTCTCGCTATTGCTTCTTGGTGTACAACACATGTACACTGCTGCCCTCAAACAGTTTGTAAAATGTTGTGGATAGGGCTCATTTGCTTGTGAAATCTCAAGGTGTGTTTAATTGTTGAACCACTCAGAAAGAACAGATTGGGCTTTAGGATGGTAGAATGAAAGCCACCTGAACCCATCAAGGCACAGGGCATCCCCCATTTCACTAGGGAATGTGTCCTTGTCCAATGTCTTCTGGCATTGTTATTATTTTACTTGCGTTGGACTGGGAGTCCAGTTTTGCCCACCTAGCAGCAAGGTTGCTCTTCGCCAAAAGTCCTTCAGAAAGCAGGTTGTCCTGTCAAAAAAGACAGATACCTCTTCCCAAGACTTCAGTAATAAGGTAATGACTCAGTCTAAGGGTGTAATCCTGCATCATTTGGAGCCAGGAACAAAAGTCCCATTCGCCTCAATAGGATTGGATTAAGCTCACCAAGTGAAGATTTGGAGGTTGGTCTCCTAGGGACTAAGTCACCACCATAACCTGTGAGTGTAGAGACAACTGCCCTGGCAGTGGTGGGAAGAGTCACGCTTCTAGCAGTGCAATACTGGGGACATTTTCTCCCAAAAGACATGTATTTTGCTTTGAAAGGCTTAACTTTAAAAAATATTTTGTCATATACTTGGAGGTCCTTGTGAGAAAAAAAATTGAAGAAAATGAGAAAATTTAGAATTACCTTGAACAGATAAAATGACATTTTTAACTGGTAGGAAAATATTTACAGTTCAACATATTGAATGTTGGGGGTTTTAGTGTCTGCTTTATTTGCTTTCTAGGTTTTTTTAAATTATAATAATGTTAATGATGTTGATAGTCTTACGTGAAAAAGATGACTCTTGCAGAGATTTCCGTTTAAACAAAACCAGCAAAATTTGTTTTCTACTCATCTATCTGAAGTAATTGAAGCAACAATATAGATAGTTTATCTGTGGTAGCACCAAGTGTTTAAAGTGGTAAAAACCCTGGACTTGTTATCTATACATAAAAATAATTAAAGGGACAAAAATGTTATTTATATTGCTATGTGACAAAACCAAATTCTTCTGACCAGGGCTCACTCTTGCTAGCTCTAGCACAACAGTGTTGTTTCTACCTTATACATGTGTGTATTGGCATGCATTACAAATACTAGGCTGCCATATAGGTTTGTAAACTCACATGGTGAACCATAAAGTCTGTGCCCCTCTTCAGTCTCCAGCAGTCTTCTCCCTTGGCCTTCCCCAGCCAGCTGCTGCTCCCTTGCTCCACAGCCCTCTTTCCCAGCACTGCCAACCGCTGTGATGTTAACGCATCTCTCCAAATCCACCACTCTGTGGCCATGTGAGCACGGCAAAGCCTCAGCTGGCCCTTCAAAATGAGACAGAATTTTCTTGTTTGGAAAGGTGGTGAAGAGAGGCTGGAAAAGTTGAGCCCTAAGTTGGGCCTACCAAAAAAACCCTCAGAGTTTTCAGACATTAAATGAAGCTCAAAATTTTGCTCATTTTTTTAAGCATTTGGAAACATGCATTATGACTTGTTTTGGTTTGTTTTGTCCTGTTTGGTTGGAGTTTTTTCCAACACTTAGTTGCCCAGGGTCCTTCCTTATCAGTCCTCTAAGGTGCTGATGACGCAAATGTTTGCTAATGAGCTATTACTGTCTTTGCTTGAGATCAATCTGACAACTTTGCTCACATCTGTCTGGTGCCATAAACATTGCTTTTTGTTGTTCACTGGTGTGAAAGGTGAGGCAGATCTTTTCAGTTCTGTGTTTATTCATAAATATCTGACAGGCTAGCCCCTGCCTTTTCACCTATAGATCCCAAAAATGTTTTATGGAGTCCAAACTGTAACTTATCTTAGATATTAATTAATAGAAATCTCTGTCATTGTGGGAAGGGGGAGGAGGAAAAAAAATACAACAGTGAAAACACCAGAGAAGGGAGATTAAAAGCTCTGCAGACAACTTTTTTTTTGCACTGTGAGTATGGACACTACAGTAACTTGCCAATCTCCTTATTTTATGTCTTTCTGTGAGTCTTTGCAACCAGACCTGATCCACAGGCAAAGCATTTGGTTTCAGTCTGGTCTTTTGGGCAGGCTGGGCAAAGGTGTCTGCCTGGGAGAGCACCACTGGGAAGTTTTTTTAATTGGTCTATAACTGCATAAAGAGGAATCACATTTTTGATAGTGCCAACAAATCGTAGTACAACCACTAAACAGTGACAGAACTGATGTCAGCAGTTCTGATGTTGAATGGCACTGAAGGCATCAAAAGACAGTTTTCAATACCTCATCCTTCCCTAGTGATCTGAAAAGGTAGAAGAAAGAGAAGATGGAAGCATTAGGATAGTCATTTATTCTGTAGGGAGAGGAAAAATCTTGGCTTCCTATCAAAAGCCCCATAAGCTCAGGCATTTTTTGTTTAATGCCATTTCATATATTTTTGCTGCAGAGTAGGCTGAGCATTATTGCCATTTCATTGCCTGTGATAGGAGTTGTTAAGTACCATATCCCACATAGTTGTGCACCGAGTGAGTCCTCATGCTGAGCTGGGAGCAAAACCCATGTCTGGGGGATGACATCTCCGGAGTCTGGGAGAAAGCAGGGGCAGGCTGAGTCATTCTCTGTCTCCTCATCCTCCCTGGTGGTGTCTCCGGCTTGGGCTCCTTTCAGCCTTATTCATGAGCAGATCACTGAGGGAAGGGCATGAGGAAAGTTATTTGCATCCCAACATTACATTTAAAATCCATAAATTACTGGCAACTATAAACAATCTCCCTGCTGACAGCACAGCTCATAAAAATTTGGGTTTGCATATGTGTTGCATTCACATGTGTTTGCGCATATTCAGCCTTGTGGGATTTCTCTCCTGGTTATGACGACAGTATTTATTCTTCTGAACTCTGGATGCAATGCCCAAAGGAACGAAGATTTTTGATTCTTTTTCTTGTTTGACGTAGGTCTGGTTGAAAAGTACAGTTGTTATCACTGCCTTGACTCAAGTTTCAGCTTTAAATGCAGAGAAAAGATTGTGGAGACTTGGGCTGAAAGCTAGACAAATGGCAAAAATGCTTTTGAACCCGTGATATTTATTGTAGCCATAGGACTGCACACTTCTAATTACTGCTGAAGTCTTAGGTAGGGAGAAAAAGGAGGAGGAGGGCAAAACCAGTGTTTGCTATGTGTCCACAATCTGACTAATGAGTGCTTGGGAATGAGGTTTGCAAATGAAGGGAAAACCGCTCTATTTCTGTCACTGCTGTGCCCCAGTTTAAGGATGTGAATGTGAGAGTAAACTGAAAGTAGTGAGTCTGTATCTCTGCTCTGCAAAATCTGGTACATATGATGGTGTCACAGCAATGCAGTGATCCTTCAGCTTGGCGAATTCCTGGTATCCAAGTATGCTTTTCAAAGCATATTCAGGTCCCCAGTTTGATGCATAATGGAAAGAATGAAATTCTGCTGGATAAAATCAGTCTGTTTCATGTGTATTTTGTATAAACATTCTCGTAGGTAAATATACAATAATAAACTGCCAGATTTTTCCCTTGTGGGATTTAATTCCTGGTATTGCTTCATCTTGTAATGTCCTCAAGCCAGTAGAGTCCTCAGTCTTTGTGCCTGGGAAGTTTGAAGGTTTTGACTATCAAAATCCATTTAAATCCATTTCTACAGCAAGCAAGAAGAAGAAGAAAAAAAAGAGATATAAATCCATTGTTGCTGCAACAGGCTGAGCATCATCTATGTACATCAAGAAGGGGCTGCTTAGGCTGAGGTGGCCTGACTGATGACCAGGGAAGAAGGAGTGTTGCAGCCCACTTTCCCAGATGGGAAAAGAGTGCTGTGAGTGCAGTGGAGGCATTCATAGCAAGAACCACAGTATAGAGTTTTTGGCTCAGGAATAGCTGTGGTCTGTGATAGTTTTTCATGTGGTTTCAGCTGAGTGTGGTTAAAACTGTCTGTAGAAGAATCACAAGTAAAAACCCTGTCAGGACAAGGTCACGGGGCAAGGATGAAATTCTGCTATGAATAGCACAGCCTGCAAGCAGGGTTAGTGTTTTCAGTCTCTAAATAAGGAGATGCTTCCTGTCTCCAGCCAATGTTAGGTACAGTGTCATGGCTACTCTGTTGCAGTGGCATGGCCTGCATGGGAAGACCAAACAGGCTCGTCCCAGCTAACAGGCAAGTTGCTACTGAAAAGCCACCCAGGAGTTAGCGCTGATGATGAACTGACTGAGAATGACTGTCCACACCATGTCTTTGGAGCATCACAGAGAAAAGTAGGGCCCAGGCTCAGAGATGGGAAAAATGAAGTGGTGGGGGCAAAGGCTGAAGGAGACAGGGAGAGCATATGCTGTCAGCAAAGTGCTGGCAGAAAAGGGTTTTCTGTGCCCTGATCACTCTCAAAGTGCAGGGCATCACCCTTCCCCTGTGCCCTGGTCCCCTCTAAGGATGGGCAGGAACTGCATGTGTCATCTCATAGGCTATTTGGAGATATGGTTTTTTCCCTAGCTCTTGCTCTCATATGTCCCAGTAGCAACATTTTTCAGGTCATTTTCCATTAGGCAACTAAACCTGGAGCAGGAAACATGACAGAATCATGGCTGCCTTTCATAGGACTGGTGCCATGTACTGGAGACCCATCAGCTTCTCTCCAAAGAAGGAGGTATTGACTGGCTGGGCCAGCACCCCAACAAAGACAGGGCTTTCCTTAACACACAGGCCATGTATGCTGAGGCTCAGGTAATTCAATTTATTGAAAGCTGAAATTTGGCCTGGATCAGCTCAGGGCAGTTTCAGGGCTAGTAACACTGGTAAAAAATCCCCCTCTATTTGGTTTTGTGATGGTTTGGGATAGTAGCATGCCAGGAGCATGAGCCTGGACCCTGGGCATCTCCAACTGGATGATGCAGTTTACAGAGGATTTACTTTCCATTTCCCTTCAGCCCTATGGGCTGTTCCTGGAGTAAAGAAGCGAAATGAAAATCATGCAAAAGTACTCAGGTGTCTGCCTTTTGCATGGCTCTCTGATCTTTTCCTGAGGTCCTCTGTTGCTGTGCTGCTGCTCTTCACATCTACCCACAGCACCAGGCCAAGTCTCCAGCAGAGGTTATCAAGGTCTGATCTCCCTCGCTGTGTTGTGTGCACTGGCAGTTAAATGTTCCTACTCAAATCTGTGGCTGATGGGAATGGGGCAAGGAGAGTATGATGCTCTGGTGACTCCCGTGCTGGGTGGAAGGGACAGGTTTAACACCTGAAAAATCAGAAGTGGGTCTTGGCCAGCCCTTTGCATGTGCTGAGGGGGAGAGAGCAGGCCCTATAGAGAGCAGGCCCTATGAGAAGCGTCACTTGCTCGGCAGGGAGAGCGGAGCAGGCTATGCCTGCGGTTCACATCTCTTTGTTAATGGCATCCAGCCCCTGGCCTTGGGAACTGACTGGCGGCAGTTTGCAAATGTATGTGCTTGGCTGGGAGCCTGCAGTTCCCTTTGTCCCAGCGGCACAGGGGGGCTAATAGGGAAGCCGGAGCGTGTCATCCCTGACTGCCAGAGCTTCCAAGCAGTAACATGACGGGCAACTTTTCAGACAATATCCAACATGAACATTCAAGGCTGAGCCTATTCTTCTTCTAGACACTGGTACTGACTGATTCCACATGCTGTTTTCCAGACTCTGTTGCTGTAACAAGCTCCAGTCCTGAATATGGACCCTCCTCCCAGGGGAAAGTTCCATTGAATTTGAAAGGGTAGAAACTGTTTGGGATCATTAAAAGCTTAATGTCTTTGAACATCGTGTATAATGCTGTAGATGTAAAGAAACAAAGTGTTTGTATGAAGTTTTGTATAAAATACACAAAATTATTTGTATTTGCTCTTATCCGCTTTGCACAGTCTGCTCACGGTTCTTACATGCAACTTGCATGGATGTGTGTGGAATTAAACTGTGCTGTGCTGCACCTTGTTTTAAGATGAAGTAGTTACAAGAAAGAGAGTGTTTGAGATGAGAGTGACAATGGCAGAGGAAACATGCACCATGCTTCCACTGAACTTCAAGCTCAAGGTAAGAAATTTTGTTTTTCTGAAAGCTAATTTTTCTGGGATTTGCTAATGGGCAAAGGCAATTAATAGAAGGATCTTATGCTTCCCTGATTCAATTCTGGATTCTAACGCTTTCAAGTAATCAAGATTCAAAGTCACCCCTGCCTGCCACTGTCATCGCTCCCCTTTCAAACCGTAAACTGGTGGATCTCATGTTATGAAAGCAAGGCAAATGGAAACATTCACAAAGACATGGGTGCGCTGGACACTTAAGGATGAGCAGACTGGAGACTTACATCTAGTCTTCTGAAGACTGGCACAGTGGCCACGGCTGACCTGATCCAGTGCTAGCGGTGGTCCTGCTTTGAGCGTGGGACTGGACAGCATGACCTCCAGGGGTTCCTTCCAACCAGCGTTGCTCCTATCCACATGTGTGCTGCCTACATTTGCAATAAGGTACAATTCCCTTAAACCAGCTAGTACTTGTAAATAGCTTGCAAGCTCTCCTGAGTTTGATACTTTCTTACTGCTTCTTTCCTTATTACCAAAAGGTAAACATAAAAGGGCAATTTATAACTAAAAGACTCAAGTCATCTGGTAGTGCTTTCTCCAGCATTGCCCCTCAGCCTCCTAAAATGGCTCCAGTGGAAACTAGCCTGAATTTCACTACTGCTTCCCTGGAAAAAAAGCTGCAATCTCATACTCCTGTCTGCAGATACTGTCAGGTGATTGTGAAAGACAGACGTTTTACAGTACTGCAGTTACAGCTCCATTTTCTTCTGCCAGAAACACAGTAGCATGTGATTTGCAAATCTGGCATACGGGCATCAGCCTGGTTGAAAACAGTCAACAGAAGCCATTTCCTCAGTGCAAGTAAATATATTGACATGTGTTGACAATAAACTGATTTTGTGCACTTTTGGAAAGGCAGATGGCAGCTTGCATGTTTTAACTGCTTAGTTCCTCTAAAGCAGCATGCAGAAAAATATCTTTCATTGGCTATATTAGGCAGCTTGTCTTCCATATCTCTGGAGCAGTCGTGATGTCCTCTAATTACAAGAATATGATCTTTACAGAGTATTCATGCTGGATTGAGCATGACAATAATATGTAAAAAAGTATGTCTAAAGCATATGTTTTAGGATATATGATGGAATTAGGGTTGTTAAATACTATTTTTTTATCCTATTACTTCTACAGAAAATACATAAAAGTATTAGCAAAGGCTTCGAAGCCGTTTGCTCTCTTTGTTTTGTCTTTAATGCATTTGTTCCTTGCTACATGATTAAATGGCATAAACATCCTTCTGCTACTGTCAATAATCAAGAAACACACGACTCTGTAATAACTGAGGCCTCAGTCCAACAAGGCCCTAAATGTCATACTTAATTATACTGCAGACAAGCTGGCGAGTAGGCAGGTACAGCAGCATGGCACAGAATTCAGCTGGCAGACCAGAATGGTGGGAAGTGCCCATTGCACTAGGCTTTGCTGGCAAGCCCCAGCAGGGCAACCCTGTCAGTTGGGCTGAGCCACTTGCCTTCAGGAGCCAGACACCCAAAACCTGCCTCCTGGCCTGAACTGCTGAGGTGCAGGATCATGCACCTCCTGGAGCAGGACAACCCCCATGAAAGCACAACGCAGACCCAGGGGAGATGCCAGCATTGCTCTGGGTGCTTATCATGCCGAGGGGGGTGAACAAGGCTGGACATCACAATACCCCTACTTTTCACAGGGATGTTTTCAGACTGAAACCTGGCAGCAGCCTGCTGAAGGGCTGGCCTCGTTTCAATCACAGGATGACCAGGAAAAAAAAAGAAAAAAAAAACCAGTCTAGTACTTCTCATCACTTGATCTCAAACTGAGTGTGTGCACCCAAAAGGCCACCTCCATGAAGGATTGTCTGGCTGCCTTGAGGAATCAAAGAGTTAGTGATCTGTCTGGACGATTTAGAAACAGACTCTGAGAGAGTGGCTTGTGCTTGAGTTTTCTGGTAGAGAGACGACCAAAAAAAATCTGCTGGATCCTGCCCAGGTCTCTGCTGTAGCTTCAGGGGTGGCTGAGGCCCTCCCAGGGGAAGCAGAGCTTTGCTGCTGTAATTGCAGGCTCTTCCACTAGCATTCACCTGTCAGCACAAGGTTGTGCCAGCACATCTATATTAAGTGGAAATTGGAACAAATCCCTAAAATGGCTCTTCTCTGTTGTAGGGTTGCTGTGCCTGCATACCTTCGAGTTCCCAATTGCTGAGCTGGAGGGAACCTAGCAGGGATTTTTTTTGTGGCGAAACTTCTATTCCATATGGACACAAAATTATTTTTTAAACCTGCTGAAGCCTGGAAGAAAGTTTTCTAGAAAGAGTCTTGATGTAGGGAAAATGACCTGCCATGACAATGGAGTGAAGTCCTGGATCTGAGACTCAGGCTTCAACTGGCCCAAAATCTGACTGCGTCTCTTGGGCTCTGTGGATGTGAACTTGTAGCAAACTGATGGGAAGCACTCTAAGGTTGCAGCCAAAGTGCCCCAGCTCTGAGTTTGGGCAGTGTTTGAAGATAAGGGAAACAGACTGGGAGTATAATCGTGGGTTGTCTGAGACAGGAAATCCCTCTGCAAACAGGTTGTGATGCTGTCTCCATAATAATCATAGTGCTGTTTGTTTATAAGCAGATTTTCCATTAAGTCCCATTTTGACTCTCCAGCTCTCATCAGGGTTCACATCTTTGGATTTGCAAGAGACTTTTTTTTTGACAGCATGGGAATTTCTTCCCTCTTCTCTGCACCGAAGAATGCAGAAATCTTGTCACTGGAGTAAAACAGATTGCTTTTATCCACTTTCTCTTCTCTGTTCTAAAATTTTCTTTATAGCATGGACATTATAAACCTCTCAGTGACATTCTCTCTTGCAAAAAGATGTGATCCTATGGCAGTCCTGTGCTGCAGCTGTTCCTATCCAGGCACAAGGCTCCCCATGCAGCCGCTGCTGCACTTGAATGCACTTGCCGAGACAAAGACTTCAGCATGTCAGCCTCCACTTTGGAAGTCAGGGATTTGGTGGCTGCCGTGTCAGAGTGAGATGTGTTTAAATAAAAACAGTACCTTAAACACAAGCTCTTCACTCCTTCATAAGACAAGCTTATAGAACTACTGCAGAGAAGGGTAGCTTTATGCTACCTTCATTGGCACCTTCAGAAGATTTTTACTTCATTACCTAAATCAGTACTGACACGAGCAGTCAAATCTGCACCCATTGTAATTGTATTTACTTCTCTAGCTGCTAATATTGCCTGGAGAGACCTGTGAAGGAAACAGACGCTGACTGTGCAGACAGGCTATTTGCTAAAGGCATTAATTTAGTAATCAATGAAGTGTCAATACAACTATTTAGCATTACATTTAGGTGTTATTTAACTTTAAAGTTATGCTTCAGCCATTTGATATCAAGGATGCTGCTAACGCCGAGCTGCCGCCTGAAATTGTAACAAGCACTTCTGCGTTGGGTTCTCAGAGTACTGGCTCTATACAGGCTACTGTGCTTTGAACACCAGGAAGTATTTTCTGTAACATCAGGACAAAAAATTTTGTAAATTTTGACCAATATTATTTTACAAATAAATTAAGATAGATATTGGTCAGCAAAGCTGACTGGAATATGTCAGCACTTTTTCCTTGTGGGTTTTTTTTTTCCTCTTTCTTGTTTGTGTCAAAAATTACAGTGGTTTAGACTTCTGTTGTCATTACAGAACTAAAACTGAAACAGTAAATACCTCAACTTTCAAAAAAGCTGTTTTAGGTAAACATTTTAACTGTAGATAAATACCAGATTAGTTGACCAAAAAAGAGAAAATCTTACAGTCATTATTTAAATTTTAGCAGTTTGCATTTTCTTCCATTAAAACAAAACAACTAAAAATGTTTTTTCTGCAGTAACCTTATGTCTAAGAGTCAGTTCTCATATGAATTACTCTTTGAAAAAGGAAAAATTCAACCAGCTCTCCTTTCAATCTGCCTGAGAACAAGTTCCTCACAGAAGGGAAAAAAAAAGAAAAAAAATTGCCTTTGAAGCACCAAGCTGAGGGGAATAATGGCACTTCCAGTCATCTCTAAAGGTCTTCCCCAGAGATTATGCTTTAATTTAGGAGAATTTCACAGGGTGTATTCACTCTCATCTTTAGGGTCTCTCCTTAAAACTACCCAGTTTAACTTATCTAACTGCACTCTGAAAATAGCAATGTACTCGCTGATGACATTTTTTTGTTAATACAATCCTGACCTGCCCCAATGTACCGGAGAAGTGCACGACAGACTGTTTAAAGACAGGGCTGGGCTGTAGCAAACAGTTAAAAAATTATGAACAAAACACTTTCTGCTCTCATTTTAATGGAAAATAGTTGTGGAAACACTTAATTTGCTCAGACATATCCAAAGCATTTGCGCATTATTTTAGCTTATATCTGCCATTAAAATATTTGGCTTCATTTTTTATGTCATTAATTTTTTTTTTAAAGCCACAAAAAACCCTGAGATAGAGACATTTAAAATATTTCACTGTGACTCTGCTTTGCTGTGGAACTAAGGGACAAAATTCCATCCAACTTGGTGTGAGCTCAACAGACATTTCAGACAAGTGGAAATCTCAGTATTTTTTTCTGTGTATTTTTATGACTACTATTTTTAATATAAATTAATTTCTTCAGAGCTCATATTAAGCAAAGAAAAATTACAGTGACATTAGAGTGAGTCAGAATAGCATGAACTTGTTTTTATGAACAAAAGGGAGAAAAAAAGTCTGAATTTTTATTTTTTGTAAGCACTTAACTTTCCCAAGTTACAGTGCTGGTTATTTTGTTTCAGTCCCATTGGCAGACACACTCAGCATTACCCACACTCCCTCTCAAATGATGCAAACGACTTTCCTGAGCTATTTGCGAAGTGCCTGAAACATTGCAAGAGATGCGGTTTTACTATCAGTATGATTGAATTCTTTTGCAGCACAAGAAAGCAACTAGTTATTTTACCGTGCCAGAAGATTGGTAACTATTTATTTACACATTTATTATCTGCACCACTCTGAGAATAAAGAATGAGCCTGAACTACAAAAGCTGAGCCTGCATGAAGGCCCATCAGTCTCTCCACACTTCTGCTGTCAACCCTATTATGGAGGAAACATTATTCAAACTGCAGGCTCCAAACTCCCAGGTAACTAGAGACAGCAGGAAGCTCTGTTTGATATCAAGTATATTCTTTATCAACCTTTTTGTTGTGATGGGAAGAAATGATCGAACTTTACTTTCATCTTGCTCTGTCCTCACATCACCCAGTAGGTGAATAGCTTTATTGGTGAGCCTTGGCCAAAAGCTCTTTGATATACGCTGCCCTTTGCAGCCATAAATTTTCCATCTTTCAGACAAGGTTTGTGACTTTCCCTGTCCTGCTATTCTGCCCTAAGTGATTAGAAGCTCTTTTCAAAATGAAAGATGAGCTTTCAGGAAACTCTTCGCCCTCTCCTAGGTACCATAAAATAGCCATAATTTGATTTTCCTAGCACTGATGAAAGTTGTGGGTTTGAGACCAAGGCCCGTCATGTGAATGCTGAGCCTCACGCCAGCACAGCTGCAACATGGAGGGACGCTGAGCTCCTCCCCATAGGCATGTCCAAGCTAAGAACCTGGGGCATGCTGGACATGATCTCCCACTGGCCCTGTGCCAAGCACAGTGCCCTCTGGCAAAGGCCTGCCCACCCTCCCACTTCTTGCAGTGCCCCTCCACCCCATGCCACCCCACTCTCCAGCTTGGCTTTCCCACCAAGCCCCTCAACCAATGTGGAAACCTAGATAACAATCATGCTGCATAATATTTGGTTGCTTTTGGAGTGACACAAGGCAGGGAACTGCACCCAGTCTTTGTGGCTGACCCACAGGATGGAGGAAGGTTAGTGGTTCCTGCCATGGGGAGCAGAAAGAAATCAACAGCCACCCTGTGTTGCACACAAGGCTACAAAGAGAAGGTCCTCTGTGCTGGCACAGAGACTTGCCATGTGGCTTTGAGCAAGTCTCTTAAAAACCTTCATGATCTAGCAGCAACCTCCAGGTCTTCAAAGGTGTGAGCTGGAGCTCTGTGCATCTGCACAGTTCTCTGCTCTAATCTACCTCAGTGACATGGTGAATATGGCAACTAACTGCTCCCTATTCTGCTGTCTGGAGGGGTCAACTATGTGGGCAGTGTCAGCATGAGAGCAGTTCCTGCTTGTACTGGATTCTGAGTGCCAGGTATTAGAGAGGTCTATTTCCCAGGGACATCAAGAGAAGAACCAGTGAAGAGCTGACAGCATCTTGCCTTCACAATTAGATGTCTGTGATTTAATAAAGACAGCTGGGGAACCTTTATTTATTTCTGTCCTGGAAAAGACCAATGAAAATAATTTTTCTCTGTCTTGTAAAAATATTTCTTTGACAGCTTTTGAGTTTCCATTAAAAATTAAAACATAAAATGTTGCGTGAAAACTACGCATAACAGCCTTTCAGGTGACAATAGTACTAATGTGTGAACATTTCTGCTCAGATATTTCTGCTCTTTTTTCAAAGAAAGCAGAAGGCCAAACACCAACTGCATTATGCCCCAGACTGTCTGAGAAGAGGCGGCAAAGACAAGGTATAGCCTGACCCCCAGGCTGTCACGTTCTTTCTCTGTGGCTTCACCCTTGCTGTGGCTCAGATGCTTGGTGATGGCTGGGGACTATAGGCAAGTGGGGACGTCCCAAGTTAGGGTGTGTACTCCTCTACTCCATGCGGATCCCATCTAGAGCAGCCTAAAGTCTACTCCCAGTTGTGATGCCTGCCAGTCCTCCTTGACACTGTAAAGATAAGCCAGAAATAAATGTGTTCGGACATATTTCAGCAATGACACCAGAGAAGTAAGTGAGGGATGACAGAGTTAACCAACCTGTCTCTGTGTTGCTGAAAAATCCTCCTGGTATGGGTAGTGAGCATTCTAGACCTTTACAGCTGAGTACATCCTTAAGCAGTAGAATTCTAACAGTGGTCCGAAATGGTATTAATTTGTTGAAATATAAACCCCACATGTTCAGGGAAGGTCAGTTATTTGATGGCCTACACTTGAGATGAATATTGCTTTCAAAAAGAGGGCCAGATTTTTTGCCTGCACAGCCCCTGAGAGCTGACAACTGAAATGCCTGAACAAGTTGCTCAGCTAACACCCCGTCTGTCGCACTGTGCCACTTCAGTCCCTTCTTTTGCCAGTTCCCAAGCACTGTTTCAGCTTCTGTGAAAACGCGGACTGTGCCCTCTGTCCCCATGAGATGCCAGTGTCCTGTCAAAATTAACCTATTAGTTGATTATTCGCTTTTGAATGGGAAACGAATAGGAATGTCATTCAGTGTTTCTAAGCCAGAGTGGCAGAAAGGATGCTTTCCAGATGAATGGAGGTCATTGTGCAGGATCTCTGGCATGGGGCTGAGTACACACTTTGGGAACCTTAAACTAACAACTTTTGCCGTGAGAATAAGGGCCAACCCCTTTGCTCAGGGGTGTTGATGGAGACCATCATACTTAGAGCTCCTATTTTTCCTAGAGGAACTGGTTCTGATCTTGATTTTGGCAATTTGACGCTGAGATTAGTTCCAGTTGAATCTGGTGCTGGTGCTGCAGAAGAACAGGAGTAGAGGGGACCAGAGTGAGCCCACCAACTGGCCGCTCGAAACCCCGTCTTTTTGTCAGACAAACTGCTGCTCAGAGGAGGCTGACTGTCAGGTGGCCGTGCTCAGCCGGGATGGCTGCACTGACCCTGGGCATGCTGCGAGGACTGGGGTCCAGCAGACTGCCCAGTGCCAGGGGCACCCGGGCTAAGAGTTCCAGCCAGATCCCTCAAGAATGGAGTGGGTCCTTCAAAAGGCGACCAACCTTCGACCCGCAGTCATCATTTTGGCCATCAGGTCAACAGTTGTTCTACAGAACATCAGCAATTGTCTTTCTCCTTGTGTCAGGAGGCTCTTGAAACATTATACGAGGATAATTAAGTGGTGAATAAGGGTCAGCGTGGACAAATAAATCAAACTGATAGTTTGAACACAGACTGATTGAGCAAAAACAAGGAATTGTGCCATGCCTGTTAGCGCTGCTCTTGATGTTAACTGACTTTGTTAACATTACATCCAAAGGCAGCAAGTGGGAAAGCTTTGTGAGGAATCAAAAGCTGAGCAAAGAGACATGGGCTTTAATTGTTCAGCTTTATTTTTGAAATAAAGACATGCAGTGCATCAATTTAGCTGACTTTAATGGACCACAAAACTGAACCTATTCTTTAAAATGCTAATTGAGTTTGAAGATTCTCGCCTCTCGCAGAAGAGGGATGCAAGAAATGCCAGTGCCACATTCAGAGTTGTCGTACAGTTTCATTCAAAGCAAGCGGGTGAAGCGCGTACCATTGGGCAAGAAGAATGTGTGCACGTAACAGGATAATCTATTCACAGAGAAGATAACATCCAGGCAAATAACGCCTGTATATACAGTCTCATACAGAGGAATATGTCCTGGTATGTACTATAATGTAAAATCGATTTGCCAGTTTTTAATACAAATGCTGTATTGCAAACGTCCAAGGTCCATGAAAGCTTTCACTCTCAAATTCACAAAAATAAAGGTCATTCATGTATTTCAAGGAGAAAAAAGGGGCAGTCAGTCCTTAAAACACTTTGTTAAGGGAACAGTGTGTCCACATGTTCATGTGTTTCTAAGGAAAAAACGCAGTTGGACATGAGGATATAGAATACACATTTTATTCTGTTATCTCTGGGTACAAACCATACTAGTTCTGATTTCCAGGATCAGAGTGAGGCATTTAAAGAAGGAGGCTCATATTTTCATACATGCTACTAATGTCCCATTAAAAAGTAGTCAGTGTCTTTCCACAAGGCTATATTTTCTTATCTGCACACATGGCAATTATTTCAAATTATTGATACTGGTAAAAATAAATTCTGAAATTAAAAATGAAGATTGAAAGAATGTCATTTTCTCTTTTGTTTATGTAACCTTCATCCTCTCTAAAGTAGACTTTTCAGCCAACATTAATAATGCTATTATTATCTTCTTTCTTACTCATAGGGTACGTGCATGGCATGTTGCAGACACACAAGATGTGTCTACTCTAAATACTTCACAGTCTAGCTCAGACAAATTGAAAGTATGGACTTAGTCAAATAAAGTTCACAGCTTTCATGTGCACCTCTTATTTTTCCACTGCAGGTCACTATATGATATCTTTGCATATTTATTTCTGTGCTGCAGAAACTTTCCTTCTGACTGGGTTCCCACAAATTTATTATTACTGGGTTTTCATGCTGCAAGATGCAGACTTACTTCTTAGGCAGGACACTATGAATGCTTCAACATAGGGAACTGACACTTCACATCACAACCGGACCATACAAAGGCAAGTAAGTTATAAGGGATAAATTTAATGATAAGCATGTAAAAAAATTCTATGGGAAATGTATCTGTGCGGCTACATGAATTACGAGGGTTTGCCAAGAAAGGTGTAATGGATTATGGTGGAAGATGAAGGGGAGCTCCCACCATATCCAATCAGCCTTTTACTTAAAGGTCAGGACATTCTGTCTGGGTCCACTTGAGTTTTTGATTCTGCCGTTTCACTATTCAGTGGCACAATGTAACTGTCAGTCTCAACAACGGTTCCTCGAGCCACTGGCTCCACTGCTCACAGGGCAACACACAATATTTCACAGCCACAAAACAATTCACTGTCTGCATAGGCAAACCATATGATTTCCATGGGGAGCAATATTGACACACCCTACTGAGCGCTCTTAAGGGGACTCTTAAAAGAGTTACATCTTTTAAAAAAAAAAGAAAAAAGGCATATGGCTCTACTATTCTTCTCTATGACTAAGCTACCAAATAGCATTTTAATGTTCCGTCTCCATGCAATGAAGTTAAATGCAGATATTTTCTAAGCCTTCTGCACCCTTTCTCATTTTGCCAGACAGAGACAGTTTTACTGCTATGCAAAGTCTTTCTGGACAGTAAGTAATATTACGATAGACACTAGAAGAAAACGTAGCACATGAATGATGTTCTGTTTGGATTTTCCCCTGTGAGTATTTACTGTGTTATATTACTCATTTCCAGCTCTAAGATAAATCCAGAGACTGGTACAAATTTATAAAGACAGAGGACCCTGCTGATGGTGTGTGAAGCGCTATGATGCTGGGGCTCTGCTCTGCTGCTTATCTTCTTTGGAGGAAGTTACCTGTAGGAAGATTTGTGAGCACCAGGGGGATTTGCTATGACACAGCAGAAGGATTGCCCTGAAAGTTGAGCGAGAGGAACCAAATGTGCAAGTAAAGAGTAGAGGCACTGAGAGACTAAGAATCACTGCAGAAATGTAGGGGCTCATCTGCTCTTTAACTAAACTTGAAGATTTAAACTCCTGTACTTTGCTAACAAAAAGCTTAATGTGCTAGGAAGGGCGTAGTACCACCTGTCCCCACCTACCAGCTGACCACTAACTAGGCCGGTTTTCTGCCTGACACTCCTGATACTGCCATATCTTTTTAGAAATGAATTTTCTCTCCTTGTCCCCACAGCACTTCCAGCTCTATTCAGATCATGCAGCCAACTGCAAAATGAAAACAGCATCAGACTATTGTCAATGTCGCGCTCTGGCCCCTGGTTTCAGGGAAAACAACATCCTTAAACGGAGAAATAAGAGGGGTGAGGGCTGCCTCACTGAGACATGGGAGCAGAGTGCTGCGTTGCCATGGGATGAGATCTTGAGCACTGTGCAGGCTGCAGACACACAGCTGCCAAAGCAGTTCGAGGGGTGCAGGCTTGCCTGATGCCAGCTCTGCTACCCTGGGTGGGCCACTGTTGCCATGTCTGTGTGGTTTACGGTGCTTGTGCACTACAGAGAGACATTTCTTGGAAGAATTGTGCTAGGGTGGTAACCCTGACTTGGCAGGCACCTTTCCAACCCTTGGACACAGGGTCTCTGTGCTCACATAAGACATGGCTCAGCAGAGGTTGGCTGCTGTGCTGAGCAGGGAGGCTGGAGGAGAGCGATGGCTGAGGCCATGCCTATGCTAGCTGAGCACATTCCTGGGGGCCCTGAGATGTCTTCACCACATTGCTTCACTCAGTGCTGGGAAGCCACCTTGCCAAAAGGGTAGGTAACCCAGATGACCTGGAGCTGCTTTGGCCCCCAGTCCTGGGTGATTTCCCCCTGCCAGCTGCCTCCCTGCTAACTTAAACCTCATCTCTATCACCTGGAGAGGGCACTTCGTGCCACACAGCTCCATGAGCAGTGGTAATCCACAGCTCCTCTGAGGATATATGGCTTTGCAGCAGCATAGTCTGAGTCTTCAGCAAAGCTTCGACTCACTTAGGTACCCCCTGCTCACAGCACTTCACTATCTTATGGCTGAAAATCTTTCCACTGTTAGAAGGGGGGATAAAACAGTCTGGCAGCTGCTAAGACCTCAAGGGAGCCTGATTTGTTTTAAAAACATCATGTTCTGATGCTTCAAGAGCAAAATATTGCAGGGCTGGGTTTTAATTTTCCCTTGATGATAAAACTCTACATGGAGTTTCAGGATTTCCTGGGTTTGGGTTCCTTTTTTTTACCCTGGAAAATTATTATAAAGCAGATTTTTTTTCTCCTGAAGAGCTTCACTTGCATTTCAGCCATCTGTTGCCTGGGCAGTCCCAGCCAGGGCTGGTGATGGCATAATACAAAGGTCCCTTCTGGCCTTCAAAGCTCTGAAACCAGTGTGGCAGGATTTTGCTCAGCAGTGAGAGAAGGACAAACATATGGACAAAGCTCCACTGCTGTTTCTTTGGTCGTGCTGGACTGCTGCTGGCCAGCACACACTGGCCTTCCTTGGCATCTCAATTCAAGCTATATAATGTGATCATTTTGCTTTGTCAAGCAGAAACTTCATCACTAATATTTGCACCAAAAATGGGACTGCAGACACTACTGTAATAAATATGATTCAGTCATCCGCAGATATTTTTTTTTTATATTCCATGCAGTGGACACTGAGGTGCACCAGGATATCTCCTTTCCTTCCCATTTGAAAGGTCTTGGCGTGAAGGGAGTTCTACACTTGTTTTGCCTTGGTTTCTAGGTGAGACACACTCAGTTTATAAGAAAAAAAGAATATTGGTTTTCCTTTGAAATCTACGAAGGGATTTGAAAGTCAGGCTGACTTCACGGTTCCCCACAGATTTTCAACAGTAGAACAAAAGTCCCTCCAAGCCTCCTTTGCTAAGCAGCTCTTGGATGCACAGAATCCCACCTCCTCTCCTTGGGCTGTGCTAGTTCTGCACTGTGAATGAGGATAAAGCAGAGTAAAATTCAGTAACATCAAGAGTGTTTGCTATTTAAAAGTGGTACTTAATACTCATGTGCTACTGTCAGGTGGGGAATATACAGTCTATGTCTGGATATAGTCCATGATTTCATCTCTTCTAGCCCATCATCAGCTGGCAGAAGCCCCTCTGCTGACCACTGCCAGAACAGTGTAAGTTAGATTAACCCACAGGCTGCTCTAAATTTAGCTGGGAGCTGAGACTCAGCAAGTCTTGGAGATGAGCAAGAGCATCTGAGATCTGTCAGTATCCCCCTAGCACCTGCCTTTTTCCACTGCGTATAATGTTATCAAAACAAAAAAAAAATCTGACTTTACTGTACAATCACCCAGGATTATAATGTTTTTTATCGAGCAATCAAATGCCACTGTTGTCAGAGAACAGATGAGGTCCAGTAGACCTTGAGTTCTGAGTTCTTGTAAAACTCCTGACAGCAAGCATAATAAACTTCAGTGTTCCCTGTGCTGCTTCTACAATGGGAGGAGAAGAAAAAAATAGAATAATAAATAACACTAGAAGCCAAATACACGTGTGTGCAGTGTAGCAAGGGCTGGGTTATTTATGAAAAGAAGATAGCCATAAACAGACTTGTTTCTTGTCAGGAAGGATATGGTCAAAATATCTTCTACAAGATGGGAAAACTTGCATGTGCAGCAGTCCATGACAGGCACATGTTGTGCCAGACAGCTCCGTGCTGGAACAGTGCTTGCCTGATGGACATCCAGCCTTGGAGTGATTTGTGATGTTAACGGCTCTGTCTGTCACCTTCAAGCCCAGGCAGCAAGAGACAGACAGATAGTGGCACCAAGTGCTGCAAGTTATTTCTTGTCATCTGGGAGCTGCTCAGCCATGTTCACTTGGCTTGAGGGATCTCCTCCCCCTCAGGTGGGTCCCACAGTTTTGCTTGGCAGAGAAGGAAGGTGATGCCCATAAATTTGGATTAAAATTGCCCTAACAGACCTGAGAGGCTACAATAACACAGATGCTGTGAGCCTTGCTTCAAATAGCAATTACCTAAGCTTTCCTTGATTAGTAGGCAGCTATCAGTCCCAAAGGGCATCAAGCCTTCTTGTATTTTTGAGTGAATCTGGCCCTGTGGTCACAGTTCTGAGGCACCTCACAACCTGATGAATACTTTTACTTGTAGCTACCCTCCAGTAGCTACCCTGCAGACTTTTCTTTCTGGTTGACAGGCAAAGAAAGCAGGGCTCTGCCAACACTACCAGCTAGCTGCAGGGCTGAGTCTCAGGTTCTCCTGTTGCTGAGGTCTCTGGAAGAGATACTCAGGGGTTTTTCCTGATGCCCATATATCCTTGATGTTTTCAACATATGTGTTCCCATTAAATCCTCATGCATCCCCAGGTTACTCCAGTTTAGCTTTCACTTAGTGGCTGAGTAGGGGCTCTCCTCTCCTCGGTTGGCATCCCACTCCCCTGTTTTTCAGAGAGAGCCCTTTACCCCATGATATAATTTGTGCTTTGCCCCCGGCAAACCAAAGAGGAGCAGCATTGCAGTGTATCATCTTTGTGGAGGAGAGTCCCCAGGACCTGCCCTACAAGGACACAGCTATTCAGCCTTAACCAGATTTGGGGTATTTTTGCTGATGTGCAATATTCTATGTCCTGAGCACCTTTGGAGCACACTGGAGGTGTGATTTCAAAAATACTGTGAACTACTAATTGAAGAATAAGGAACAACTCCAAGTTACAACTCCCCAGCAGTGGAAAGGAGCTCTGCCATTAACTTCCCTGAGAGCAGAACTGGGCACAAAGTGCATGTGTCTGTTTTCACCATAATTTTTTAAAGCACATTGATACTTTACGCTAGAGTCCTTTCTGTATGTGTTGCCTACGGATTTTCTCAGCACATTTGGACTTCACAGTGTCACAGATATGCAGGAATGGTGAAAAAGAGTGTGTTAGATCCATGGCAATGCTCTTTTAAAAGCCATAATCATGTTAGTTCATGGCATACCTTCCTCCAGCGAAATGACAGAAGCAAGCATACACCAGAAAATTTATTTCCACCTTTGTGTGCCAGTTCATTAAAACCAGTCAAGCCTTTAAAAATGCTCTAAAAACTTGTGAATGGCAGAGATGAGAGCATGGGAGGTAAGAGAAGACGGAGAGGAAGGGTAGAAAACTCTATGAGAGAAAAGCACCAGTTCTTCTCCACATCTTCACATGTTCAGCCTCAGAGATGCATGAAACTGTTTCGTTTATGCTCCAAAGCCAGGTAAGTGAGGAGCTGCCATGCAGCAGGCCAGTCACTGGGCAGCACTGTATTTCAGCTGGCACTATATGTCCAGTATTAGCTCTGGGAAGGCTTAAATGCCAAAGAATATTATGTTTCAAAAAGTGTTTTATCCCTCACATGTGTATTCCCCTCCCCAGAATATGCTTAAGACCTCCGTGAAAGTAAAATATAGTGATGAAATATGTTGATTTGGAAAAATTTGAAGATCTGTTTTGCATTATCAGATGTATTAATTTGGTTTTTTTTATTTCTGTGTGGAATCAAAGATATATATCTGCTCTGTCCTTTTGATTTAAACATATGATTTTTATATACACTAAGGACACATTAGACCACTCTGAAAGCACAGGGGGGCCTTAATGTGAGAGTAAATTATTTTTTATACCCATTTTAAGGTCTATTTATTCTAATTGAGCAAAATCCTAACTCTGCTATAAATGAGTGGGAATTCTGCCACTGATTTCACAGACTCTGGGATTTTGCTCAAGTGCAGTATAAAATTACTTATATGGAAGTGTCCACCGCTCTTTTTTCTAGAAATTGTGATCTAAAGGTACAAAAATCCCCTAAGACTTGCTCTTTATTCATTCTGTGCTGTGCTGGAGCATTCACTGTTTCCTGTTTAAAAAAAAAATCAATTAAATGTCAGACTGTTAGCAGACTCCTCCATTGCTCAGAGAGATGCAGGGAAGGGTGGGAGATGAGGGAATCTTGTTCACTGCTTGCATGAAAAGTTGTTCAGTGTACAACACCCTACAGGAGAGAATTTAAAAAAAAGAAGTCAAATTTAGCTCATGACATGATACAGGAGAGAATGTCTCCCCAGGGCATCTCTATGCCAGGCTACAGAGTGCCATCCCTGGGCTCTAACAGATGCCCAGCAGAGAAGCTCCAGGCCCTAAACCTCACCGTAGTCTCTTGTGTTAATGAGAACTCTTGATGCAGTTTAAGGTACACTGGTGAGCAGCCCTAAATCAGAGCTCGTCCTGCTCAGGAAACTTCCCAGTGGCTGCGGCAGCGGGTCTGTTTGCATTCCAGATGTGGTGCCTCCAGCCTGCCTCTGACCAGTATTCATTTCTGCACTCCACAGCTGGTCCATGTAAATGTGCCATATTGCACCCCATCTGCTCAGAGAATGCACAGTGGCACATCTCTCTCTGACAGTGGACCATTTTATTGAACGCTATAAATATTGAAATTCATAGGCATGAAGCAGCAGATTTTTAATGTTACTTAGAGAGACATTTGAGCCACAACCTTTGGCAGCAACACACACTGCTAGTATCTCAGTACACTGCACGCCATTTGGTTCAGACTCATGAACAACTTTTCCAGAGATTTCATGGCTCTCCAATCCCAGGTAAAATGGAGTACAGACCCTGTGGGATGATATTTAGTGTGAATGTCACCCTGCATACAATGTGCATTTGGGATATGGACTTTCCAGCCCTGTGCTGTGTTAAACCATATGTTAATGTTTTCATACTCAGAAAAGATTAGATCAGGGACCAATAAAGTTGTGAAACTACAAATAATAAGCTAACCAAAATGAAATGTGAGGTATTCCTAAGCCTGAGTGTTGTTTTTTTTTCTCCCAAAGTCTCTGCAGTTTTTGTTTTTTTAAAATGGAAATGCTGTATTTTGCAGCAAGAAACTGGCACATTCATATTTCATAAGCTAATACATGTAAATTTTGTATTAGAGAGTAAACATCTCTATTAATTTGAAATTCATGGCATCTGATCTGGAGCAGAAGCAAAACACCACTCTGCGGTTTCCTATTTGTCAAGTAGTCCCTAGTAAGTGTTCAGTGAGTTGTAAAGAGCCAAACAGCAAACTAGGATAAACATATATATTATTTTTGATGGATTTTTTTTCCTCTTGCCAAGCCAGCAGTTCCTGCAGAGCATCAGGAACCAGCCTTTTCCCCTTTGGAACCAAAAGGAATTTTTTCATCTACATTAATTAGAGAAGGATCAGGCCCCTAATGAAAGAAACTGCATTAAAAATGGAGAACATATTTGAAATACTCTAAAATGCTTTGAAAAAAATCATGTTCATTTTTATGTGCAGTGTTGAGCCTGCCATGACATCCGCAATGTTTTCCTTTCCTGGAGCTGTTCAGACAGTAAATAACATCATGTTGCTTGGGCAGTGGCTCAGGGAGTGAAATGGGGCATTTGCTTTATTTAGAGGTGTGGATCCCAACTCCTATGACAAGCAGGCTAAGAAGTTTTTTGAGCATGTGGAGTAAAGTGGGGACTGGGGGGAAAAAAAGCAAAGCAGAAAAAACCCGCTGAGGATATTATCTTGGCAGGTATATTTCCCAAAACTGCACCACTTTTTAAGTTTGCTTCATTATCTCTTTTGCAACTGCTTCATTGTCTTCATTATAATTTAAAAAGAGGCAGGAAAGACAGCATCTTTAATAGTGAAGTTGTACTGTTTGGACAATAAGCTGTGTCACTGCTCAAGCCAGTTCCCCAGTTTGCAATCAGCAGTGTTATGTAAGGTGGCAGGTTAATAAATGCGACACACTGAAATCATTTGTACCAGATTATCTCTCCTTCCAAACTCTGACAGATGCTAAGTCCAGCTGGTAAAAAAAGTTTATAGGCGAGTTGGATCTGGGGCCTTCACACACTCCACAATGTTGGCTACCAATGCTTGTTTTAATGAGTCACGAATTGCCTGTTTATCTTCTGCTCCCTGCTGTTTCTGCATTTTCTCTTCCAGAACAATCCTAGAAACACATGCTGCTACAGACGCTGGAGCAATGTGTGTAGACATTTGAGCCAAATTATTATAAAGAACTCTTTCTTCTTGGGTATTAAAAAAAAAAAAAAAAGGCGAGAATTGCACATTGCCTAGCAAATCGTTATCTCAGATGTTTGCTGTGACATGCTCAATATGGCCTACCAGAGAAAGTTGGAGACATTTGAAACCTTAACAACTACACAAAATGACACCGTAATTGGCGGTTTTTGTTGTTCATGTTCTGGCTCTGTGAAAACTGCTCTAAACACTTTGTTTAATGATGTTACATTATGACAACACATGGCTTCTGTAGAGCAAGTCGTCAGGTTGAACATGCGACATCACAGGAAGGGAGTGGGGGGCCAGTGGGGCTCAGTGTTGTGGAGAGGGAGAGGGTGCCTACGCGTGACAGCACATGCGCATGTACACGTGGGGGAAAGGGGCAGCCCAAGGCTGAGGCACTCCCA
The DNA here is from genome assembly GCF_001715985.3 of Manacus vitellinus. NCBI lineage: Eukaryota > Metazoa > Chordata > Aves > Passeriformes > Pipridae > Manacus > Manacus vitellinus. The sequence goes on along the minus strand of NW_021940604.1, from coordinate 9,806,564 downwards.
TAGACAGGCTCCTCTGACTGTCCAGGAGAACTACTGGCTGTGGGGTGCATGGGGCACCGACCCCCTGTGATGCAGCAGCTTCCATCACCCCCTGACTCTTCTGCTGCTGTGGTTATAGCCCTATTATTTGGACAGTCCAGGCTGACTCAACAGAGCACTGCCTTGATGCACAGCTGGGCTGGGAGCAGCTGTGGTCCAGAGCTGAGACTGTCAACCAGAGATAGCCAGCCTTTGGAGCAAGAGACAACATGGCATTTCTATGTGGGTCATATTGTCCTGCAACATAATCTGAGGGTATTTAGTTGTCATGATCCTATTAAAAAGAATGGCACAGGATGCAAATGCAAGACAGCCCCAGGACCACAGAGGTGCCCTGTGTAACTGTATAGGGAGCCCCAAGATAACCCTGGCCTGAGCCCCTCAGCGCAGGCAAGGGCACTGCTCTTCTCATGCGGAGTAGTGAGATCCCTCTGATCATGCAGGAATCTTTCTGTCCAAAGGGATGCAGGCTCTCCATGCAGTGGCAAGGGGTACATGCAGGAGGACAGTGGCACAGGGTACACCCAGAAGGGCTGACTGGGCTTCTGGTAGATTCTTGTGGAGCAGAAATGGACAGGTAGGGATCGTAAATCACACATTACAACATGGTTCTGCCTCCATTTTGTCTGTGTGTGCTGAGCACACAGGGCAAAACACCACATCTGATGGGGGCCCAGTGCTGTGAACCTCAACGCAGCCTCAGCTTCTTTGGGGATGCTGAAAACATCTGGTTGGAGCATCTCTACAGTGGCACATGAACATTCACTAGCTGCATCTGTTGCATTTAACATTGCTTTGCAAGAGGCTGCAGCAGCAGCTCCTCCATTTGCAGGTTTCCAAGGTTTCTTTGTGTGTCAGCTGCCTGACTGAATGGCTTCCCTGGTGTCCTCAGAAAGAAAACAGCGAGGAACCCATTTTTGCCAGTGCTTCTGGTTATTAACAGAATGTTTCAAATTTTCTATTCTTTGCACGTGGGAAACTGTATGGTCATTTGACAGATGTTCATTTGACAGAAACTCACTGATTTTATATCCAGCAGCTAGGAAAAACAGTGGATGTCATACTCTGTTTTACAAAATATACGCTAGGCGCAGTCCAGCCTCTGTGCTAGCAAAGTGAAGCTTAGTCCTACCGATCGCTCACTGTCATGAAGCCAAAGGAACCACTGCAATGCTGTAAGATGATTGGTTTGCAGGGCTAGCTTTCACCTAAAATGGTCCAGCTCTTCCATATAGCCAAGACACAGTTATTGACAATGATGCCTTACATTTGCCTTCTCTTTCTATCTAGGTGTTTTAGCAATATGCTAATGACAGGAAGAAAACATACATGTAGAATATTGCAAGCATCAAGACATGGAAGGAGAAGGTAAATTTGGCTCCCAACCATGAAATCTTATTCTGCAGTTGCCTTCTTAATGGCATCTCTTGAGGTCAGTGGCTTTGAATTCTCCCAATTGTATAGGGTCACTCTGGCAGCATTGACCAAGTAGAAAAGATTCAGCCAGGGGAAACAATGGCAGAAGTCACCCTTTAAATGTCCTGCCTTCTATATCATGCAATTGATTCCAAGGCTCCCCACCACGATGTCACTGTTTGACCAGTTTGCTTTAAAACAGCTTAATTAGCTGAAAGAAAAGCTATGTCTGAGCATGTTTGTGAGAAAAAAAACAAAAAGCTCTCGCCTTTCAGAAAGCTCATGCTCTGTCTTGTCGGAAATCTCTGGTTCTGAAATGAAACAACATTCCTTTCATACAGAGTTAAGTCCCTGACAACAAATTTTCCTGGATCAGGGAAACAACCGATTGTGCCGCATGCTGATGTCGGCAGATCTGGTTTGGTTTTGTTTGGTTTGGTTTGGTTTCATTTTGTTTGGTTTCGTTTGGTTTGATTTCATTTCCTTTGGGGGGGCCGAGTGCTCTGCACCTGTTTTAACTGCAGAGATGCTGCAGGAGGAGATTGTGAGAGCCTTATACAGCTCAGTGGCTCCTGATCTGAGAGGCAGATGGGACTGACTGCTTCAGTATATTGGTGCCACTTGTCTGTTAACATCCAGGCCGTCAGCTGTAGAGGGTTTGAAAATGCAAGAGGGAGCAGCAGAGGCCTTTAAGTGCTTGAAACCAACTTTTCTTGTGGAGTTCTTGGAGTTTTCCCAAATTCAAGGTACAAGCAAGTCCTTCTTCTGGGCAGGAAGACAACTGATAGGAAACGGAGACAAGGTTTCTGATGTCCATTGAAAGGAAACTGAAACCAGGGGTCCCAGTCCTGCCTTCCTTAGCCCGACCCATAAAAAGTATTGCTGCCTCAGGACCTGGAGGCATTAAAATACTCAATGCAACAAGTGATGCAACTGCTGAAGTAAAACACAAAAGGATGTGCTGCACCACTTTTGGTTTCCTTATTTGCTCTCTGAGCAACATTTGCAGGGAGAATGTCAAAATACAGCCTTTGGCGCACTGCATGTTCTTTCCAGCAGCCAAATATCTCCTGAAGGAAAGAACATGAGCATTGAGGGTCTTTGTTTTGTATTGGTAGTGGCAGCTTGTCGGCTGCTGAGCAGCTCTGTAAGAACTGCTGCCCCCTCCTAAGGGGTACAGAGAGGTTTGAGTAATTTCCTCAAGGCTTTAGGAAGAATCAGTTTCAGAGCTGGATCTATTATGCAAAGATAAAGGCACAGTTTTTCTGTTCAGTCTATTAACCCATGTTTCTTTGTCAGGCATTTTTATGCGTATTTACATGTTGTGCCTGGCTCTAGAACTGATGGAAAATATGGGAACTCAACATCAGGGATGCATGGGGGAGTGAAGCACATAATGCCAGAGTGTACAGTGAAAATATGTGTTTAAGGTATTTATGAACAGGAGTAAAACGTTGCAGAATCAAGGTCTTAGTGTTATTTTGACATTAGTGTTAATAGTGTTGTTAGCCTTAGTGTTATTTTAACATTTTGACAGCGTCTTGTCTCTGTAATTTATTTTTCTGGGCATTTACAAAAAAATTCAGCCTAATGCAACTCCAAAACAGAAAACAGATTTTTAAATCATTTTACTTTCATTGCATAAAAGATTTTTACTGGAAACAATGTAAAGATATGCCCCATTGCCTAATCAAAAGCTTTAGTTAAAATATTTTCTATGTAAATATTTTTTTCAAAAAAAACCCCCAAACATCTTTTAATTCATACACTTTTATTTGAAACAATATCCTGCTGAAGATGAGATGTTTATCAGTGTCTTTTTTCCTTCTCAGCTTTACAGAAAGGTGAAGGAAAGGATGATTAAACCAGAAACAAAGTCAGTAATTAGCAGCATAAATCTCTCAGTGATTTCAGTAGGTCACGAAATTAACTGGTACAGGCTTCGGACACATCTGCTCTTTTGGCAAGTGATGCCCTCCATGAGCCTGCTCATTGGCTCGCACTAACCATACGATGAGTCTCGGGGAACTTATTTGCACTCCCTAAGCTAAATGCAGCACAGCAATGAAACCCTACCATTTCTAAAATGCTGCAGCACGTACAAGGGCTGAGCACTCCTGGTAACTGAGAAGCAGTCTTGCACTGTTTGGAAGCACTGCGCTATTGTTCTGGGATCCCTGGAGAGAAGGGGGTCATGAGAGTTTGTTATATGTGGCCGAATGCTGCTTTGCAAAGCTAAGATTCAGGAAATCATTTGGAAGTTTAGGGAAGAGGGACCGGGTTGCAATGCCATGGGCTTCTATCAGGAAGGGGGCTATGCCCACAAGCCACAAGGAGAGCCCCAACTTCAGAGTTACTGCTTGGTTTTCAGCTTGGCCACAGCTTCACTCTCCTGAGGGTAGGACAGCAGAGAAATAAAAGCTGAGTGCCAGAAATAAGGAAACGGAGGGCAGGGAAAGGCAAGAATCCAAGAGTTCTGTCTCAGCCTCAAAATGTAAGGGAGCAATGCAGTGTTGTATTGCATTGTCTTGTCGGCTGTTGAGTCAGGCCAGAAGCCAGAGGAAAAGTGCTTGCTGCAAGCACTTCTCTGGGCTGCTTGTCTCAAGTAAAGCACTCAGTTCTCTGCCTGTGGGCAGGCAGGTAAAAGCAGTCACAAAAGCTGTCAGTCAGACGTGTGCTTGCCTTTCTGTAGCTATCGTTACAGAAGTAATCCTTAAGTTCTGAACTGACTACTCAGCCCACTTTGGAAGATGGACACTTAGCTGCTGTTCCAAGGCACAAGACGTGGGACACTAGTCTGTTTTGTCACTGTTTCATTAGCACTTAGAATTATGACTGGGCTCTGCTGCAGCACCCAGAAGAAGCAGTGCTGTCTGCAACCATTAGAGCAGGAAGGGCTGGCTCTGCCTGAGCTGACTCTTAATTCATAAAGGAAATTCAACTGCTAAGTTGGACATTCTCACATTCGTGTAGAAATCCCAGAATTACATCAATTGTGGAATTTGTAATGGTATTTCTAAATACATGTGCTTTATATGCAGCCACCTGAGACCTAGGCTGGGCTCCTGTGCCTTGGGCAGACTTTTAGGGAAGATAGTGTAGCAGTAAGTGGGCACATTAGGCTCTTGGAAAACCAGAAATGTTTCCTCCCTTCCTAGTTTCATTGCAAACCTCTAATGTGCTAAGGCCATCAGTGCAAAGGCTGTCTGTGGAACCAGAGAGGGGCTAACAGATTTTGCTCAAAGAAAAGCATACCAGGCTAGGCACGTGTCCACTAGGTACTTGCAAGAAGAGAAATGTGGAGCACTTTCCTAAAAACAGGGCCAGTCACTAGCTGTACTCTGTGGAGGGAAGCCTGCAGAGCCATTATGGCACCAAATCTGACCTGTTCCAGAAGGAAAAGAAAATGAGAACAGAATCAAAAAATCTCTCTCTGAAAGCTCTCCTAGAATTTCTTTCTTTTTCTTTCTTTGTTTTTTTTCTTCTTCTTTCTTCTTTCTTTCTTTTTTCTCTTTCTTCTTTCTTTCTTTCTTTCTTCCTTTCTTTCTTTCTTTCTTTCTTTCTTTCTTTCTTTCTTTCTTTCTTTCTTTCTTTCTTTCTTTTTTTCTTTCTTTCTTTCTTTCTTTCTTTCTTTCTTTCTTTCTTTCTTTCTTTCTTTCTTTCTTTCTTTCTTTCTTTCTTCTTTCTTTCTTTCTTTCTTTCTTTCTTTCTTTCTTTCTTTCTTTCTTTCTTTCTTTCTTTCTTTCTTTCTTTCTTTTCTTTCTTTCTCTCTTTCTCTCTTTCTCTCTTTCTTTCTCTCTTCCTTCCTTCCTTCCTTCCTTCCTGAGCTGGAATGGTCCTGTGTCCTGCTACCATTTCTTCTGTGGTCTTTGATATGCTTTAGAGGTTAGGGCATAAAAGCTGTCAGCGTTACAGAACTGGATGCAAGTTTAGTGTATCCACATGTCAGCATCTCTGTGTCATGGGATTTTTTGCTTTATGTAGGTAGTGTTTGATTTCATGTATATTTAAACCATGTATTTTGATATTGCTCTGAAAAAGCTTTTTGTATTCACTATGTAGTTTCCTGGCACAGGAACTCACTAACACATTATAGCCAAAGAGGGGGAAATTATTATCCTGAGCCAAATATGCTCCTCTATAACAGACAAACTTGGCCTCCAAATTTGCTTTGTGTATTTTCTCCTACTTTTCAGATTTCTCTTTGATCTGTATCAATACAAAGTAGCTGGTGATAGCCTTTTGATTCCTGGTTAACATTTGATTCTGCAGCTTCCTATTGACTTCATCAGGCTGAAGCACTGGATGCTGTACTATAAGCCATGAGAATAGTACATAGTGACCTTATGGTCATCAAACTCAGCATTTTCCTAACAGTTCTGGTTGTTACTGCACCAGTGAAAAGTAGTTGACTGATGTGGGTGAAGTTTATTGAATTTCAGCTTTCCGAGGCACAGGACAGCTAAGCCACAGTGAGTTGGAAGGATTAGTAAACTGGAGCAGATGAGAGCTTTCATCAGTGCCATGGTGAGGGGTATGAATGCAATACCTTGGCTTGAAGTACACTGAGATGCTCAATTATGTTTGGGGATCGTATTGTACCATACAGCATCACTGCTTTAACAGTCCCGCACTGACTCAGCAGTAGGTTGCTAGTTGGAATATCATCCAGTCCCTTTTATAGCCCTGTAATACTTTTAAGGCTCCTCCAAGGGCCTTAAAAGAGTAAGAAAGTCCCAGGAAATCCTGTTTTGCTGACAAGCTGTACAGTTGTATTCTTTTGGTCTTGCCAGCAAATCTCAAAAATCACTCGATCAATAAAGAGACACGAGTAGGACCACTGGAAGTGGGCTAGAGAGCTCCACGATAAAATGTATTTAGATTATTTTTCTCTCTTGGAGCTCTGGTAAATGAGATCTTAATGGATCTATTGTACCAAAGCACAGCATTTGTTTCCCAAGGCCATTAGGCACTTTACAGATTTCGTCCCCTGGGGAGCAGAGCTGGCTACTTAACCATCTGCAGAGCTGTTGCGACACTCATCCCTGCTTGTACTGGGCTTGAGGACAGAGCCCAGCGGGCTGTGAGCTCCCACTTAGGTGTCCACTCACCACTGCTACCAAGTTGCTGCTGACAGTGAATGTGGGTCCCTAACCAGCCTCTTGGAACGCATAGTTTTAGGGACACAGACTGCAAACTCCATCTTGTCGCTACACCCCTGGGATGTTTGCACCCTCTGCTCCAGCCAGCCCCCCTGGCTCGTGCCAGTGGAAAAGTAGGAGCCAGATTGTGTTTTCACAACACCTTGCAGTGCCTACAGCCCCCCTGTGCACCCACAGAGGTGCAAAGTGCCCTCTCCTGCTCTGCCTTTCGGTTCAGAAGACCTGGATGTGAAGATGGCGCTGTCCTGGACGAACTCTGCGCAGTTCAAAGGGAAGCAGTTCACAGGGGAGGCGATTTGCTTTCTCTTGCACCACAGCCATTGTGCAAGTGTCAAAGGAGCATCCCTCTCATCTCTCAGACTGATGGCATCGTCTAGGACTTCCAGCATAGACAAGATAAGCTAAAGGCTTCTGCAGACAGGTATGTAACTGTGGAGACAGCAGCGCTACAGAAGAGGCCTCTGATCAGGGGAGTGTTTGTCCCACAGTCAACTCTCTGGCATAGCAGTCACCTTTGACATGACTTGCTGAATAGGAGTTTGTTTTCTAATTTCCATGGTTCAGCCATAGGCCATGCAAAGTAAATACAAGTAAACGGGCAACAGTGGGTTTTCAGGGCTCTTCCCTTATGCTGACTGGTCTTGCAGTCACTTCTCTGAATGTGACAGTGCTGTATCATCAGGCATAGGTCAGAGCAGTGGATTTAAGTAACTTCAAGCTTAAGTTCTTAATATATAAAGAACTTCCATAGCTTCAATCCTAGCTTGAATGCACTGCTACATGCTGTCAATCTCTTCCACACAATTCAGGATCAAACCAAACTTACAAGGCAGAAACAGAGACTTATGGTTTTGGAAGATGTCCTTTTCAGGTTGCTTGAGTTGCAAAGGGAAGCCTTTGCTGGGGGCTGTTTCTAGCTCTGCACAACCCCCAGACTGGCTGTCCTATGAAGGGCTATTTGTCCTCATTTGTTTGTTGTTGTCCTGGCCCTATTTTTCTGTTGTTGGCTTTGAAGGAATGAAAATATGCCGTATTTAATGTTTCTTAGTGTTGCAGAAATACCAGCATGTACTTACTATCAAAATGCTGGGTGACAGGAAGCCTGTCTTGTGGAGGCTCTGCCTTTCCCTGGCACCTTAATGCTTTCACCATTATACATAACTTTCATCTAGTGCACAGCATACCCCTTTCAGGGAGATATCTGATAAGCAACTTTTCTTCTTATTGATTTGGTCATTGAAATTAAGAGTGTGCTAATTCTATACAAAAGTAAAAATGATCAGTCAAAATGAGTGACACATGAGATGAGACAAAACGTGGATCCCAAGAGTGACTGGTTAGTGATCATTTCACAAAAGATTTCACAATGCAACATGAAGAGTGACTTCAGCAAAGACAAGGAGTAAACTCATTTCTAACTTGTTTGTCTATAGTAGTTATTTATTTCCTATGTTTAGCAGCAATAGCTAAGTGGAGACTGTGCATAGCATTGCAGATTTTATAAGGGTTTAATATCTTTTAGAATAAAAGCAACTGCCTGAACAAAATGAATCCTAGCTTTAAAATAGGCAGATTCTTCTGAAAAGCTGCAAGTGAGAAGTTTCCATAGCTGTTCATCATTGTGCCATGCAGATTCATAGGGAAAAGTAAAGGCTAGTTAAGGAGGATGTGCTGGTTTTGCAATGCAGGGAAACTCTGTGTGCAAACGAGCAGGCAGGTGCAGGCAATTTCATAGTGGAGCCCCTGAAATCCTGCTGAAAAAGCCTTGATGTAGCCATTCACTTTTTCATAGTTAGCTTCACTACTGAAAAGCTGCTTCTGAGATGAGGGAAATGCACTGAGTTGATTTCTTAATTTTATTTTTTTAAAATTTGGCCATTTTAAAGTTGAACATAAAGCTAGTGATGCCAATCCTGAAACCCAGCTGCCATCTGAAATCCTAGTAGTGCCTGACTGAGCTTGACAAAAGGGGGTAGAAGCTGGCATAGGTACATCCCTGTAGCTGCTGAGACCAGAGCCCTGATCTCCCCAGGTATGAGCCTAGCCTTCAGTGTATGAGCAGAAAACCGGGTAGGGATAAGCCAGGGGAAGAGGTGAACTTCCATGTGGCTTATCCTGGTGAAAGTGCAGAGCCTTCTCCAAGACTATTGCACCCTGCAAAATTCCCAGGAAGGCTGTCTCTCAAGGTCTGAGCTTATCAACCTGTTCACATATGTGTACACATACAGACACACCTGTATACACACACTGCTCCCTGAGGCTCTTCTTGCTGCTCAGTAAGTGTGAGTGTGGGATAATGCATTGACAAAGGCAGCTGCAACCAGAGGAAAAAGATAAGCAGGAACAACCCAAATTTCCTTGTGCTTCCTTTTCAATGGCCAGGGCACAGATGTGCTCCGTCTGCTGTTTCATCCTTTGTTAACTCCATCTCCCACCCCTTTGAACCTCATTATCTGGTTATGGAAAAGAGGGCACTGATTATTACCCCAAGTGATAATCCAGTTTCTTGGGATAATAAAGTGCCTGTGTCGTTATACCACAGGGTTTGGAGCAACCACAGCTGGTTGGAAAAGGAGTGAAAAAATTGCAAAACCACCTTCAACAGTTTTTCTCCTCCTCTGACCCACAGGATTGGTTCCCAGACAGCCCTAAATGCTGCTCATAGTACCCGTCTTGGACAGCCTCCTCTGCAGCCCATCCCCTCTCCCAGTGAAGACTCCTGACATTCCCGACTGAGATCAGAAAGGGCCCGGGAAAATAAAACAATGGCGAGGGATACAGCACATAGATTTGGGGGAGAGGTCAGCAGAAGTGACCCCAGAGTTACTGCTGAGGTGAGTACTCATTCCTGCAGTGTTTTGCCTCCAGTGACTGCAGACCCCTTTGAGGAGCCCAAAGCTGAATTTACTGGGTGCAGACTTTAAATGCTATAAATGGAATTTATTCCCCAACATACAAAAAAAAAATAATTTTAATTCAGAATGGTGAGGGAACTTATCACATGGCTAATCTCACTGCCCATAGGCCCAGGCTTTGAAGTTTCCCCTGGA